>NW_006921797.1:4304725-4317712 GCF_000298275.1 Orycteropus afer afer | reverse complement strand
TAGGATTGCCCAACCTTCCTTCCGAGGAGTGGCTGGTGGAGTAATCGTAGGTACCTATTAATCAAGAATACTTATTTTAGTCATGAGTGAGAAGTAAATATTTGTTGCATTAACCCACTAAGGGTTTGTTTGTTATTTGTTGTTGTTAGCTGTCTTTGAGTCAGCCCTTAACTCATGGTGAACTGATATACAAAAGGATCAGACAGTTATCAGCTACTGGCTTTTCAATGGCTGATTTTTCAGAAGTAGATTGCCAGGCCTTTCATCCTAGTTTATCTTGGTCTGGAAGTTCAGCTGAAACCTGTTCAGCATCATAGCAACACACAAGCCTCCTGTGACAGATGGGTGGTGGCTGTGTATGAATCACATGGGCCAAGAATCAAATCCAGGTCTCCCATATGGAAGTCAAGAATTCTGCCACTGAACCACCACTACCTCCTTTGTTTATTGCAGTGACTACATTATCATAACTCAAAGATCAACAAAATACAACCTGTAAGTCAAAGCCAGTCCATGGATATTTGTATAGCTCATAAGAATGGCTTTTACCTTTTTTTTTCAATAATTTTTAAAGGGTTGTTAAAAAAAAGAGACAGAAAAGAATAAGGAACAGAGACGAGATGTACCCTACAAAGCCTAAAATATTTACTATCTGATCCTTTGCAGAAAATGTTTGCCAATTCTTGTTTTAACCGATAAAATAATTTTATGTGACATAGATTTTGGATTCCAAAAATATATAAACCCTTATAATTATCTTACAAATAATTTTGTACATATAAATATTTAAACTCATTTTTGCTGAATTGGTTCCGACTCATAATGATCCCTCCTTGGGTTTCTGAGGCATTATCTCTATGGAAGTAGATTGCCCAGTCTTCCTTTGAAAGAAGAACCATAGACTTTCACTTCTAGAGAAGATGGAGTTGCAGTGATTGGTTTTAATTTCTGAGCTTATACAATTAAAAAAATAATACATGAATAAATGGTTCTTAAGATACTGGACATGAGCAAAGAAGTGTGTGATCCCTGAAAAATGGGAAGCAAATAAGGTAAGACAGATCATAGTCCCAGCTGGGAACCCTGATGGGGCTTGGCATCCTCTCTGAGTGGAGGAGACAAAACTGAGCATCTGAGGAGGTCAAATTGTCTTGGCTGTAAAAGTCAGAGCAGCAGAGAAAAGAGAGCTGTACAGAGAGGGAACTTAGGAGACCTGCAGAGTCCTCCTCACCTATGCAGCTGAGCACTGAAGAAGTTACCTGAGCCTTAAGAAGGGACCAGTCAAAAGGATTAGAGGATACAATCTTTGGAGTTGACACAGGACTGGGAAGAGTTTCTATTCCCATCAGACAGAAATCCTCATAATACATGGTGTTGTTGTTGTTGTTGTTGTTATATGCTGTGGAGTTGGACCCGACTCATAGCGACCCCTCCTTGGGTTTCCGAGGCGGTATCACTGCGGAAGTAGATTGCCCAACCTTCCTTCCGATCATAATACATAGGACATGGGATATAGTATCAGAAAGGATCTGCCTCCCTAGAAGGGATTAAATGCTGCTCTAATCCCACATAACAAAGCTTAAAACCAAGAGACAAAGGATCCAACCAGGGCTTAAACTGGTTCATTCTGCTTTGACCTACGGCTTATAATTTGCATTTCCACTCCAGACTTGCTGAATCAGAATGTATATGTTAACAAGATCCTCCAGGTGATTCATATATATATCTGGGGTGATTCATCTTAACTGGGGTGGAAATGGAAATATCATCAGGGATAGAATTAGAATGAACCCATTTCAAGCCCTCATCAAATCTTTTCCAAACAATTTACCTGGGTTCCATAACAAAAGAATATTGACAGGAATAAAGAAATCCCAGTTCTTAAAAAGGTAAAATTTATAATTTTAGGCATCCAATAAAAATTACTATGCTAATAAAAATAATGGGTAGAAAATTGAATAGATACTTTGTCAAAAATGTGCCATAAGAATGTCCATATATATAATAGAGCTAATGGGGTAAAGTTATGATAATTTCTTGGCCACTGCCAAACACTATGGGGAATGAGTCATTGGGCCCACAGGCTTGGGACCATGGTCACAGGGGACATCAACCTCAATTGGTATAATATACTACACAAAAACATTGTTCTACATCCTACTTTGATAAGTAGTGACTGAGGTCTTAAAAGCTTACAAATGGCCACCTAAGATGCAACAACTGGTCTTTCCTCACGAGGAGTGAAAAATGAAGAAAACTAAAGATGCATGGAAACAATTAGTCCAAGGGACTAGTGGACCATCGACTGTCAGCCTACATGACCCTGCGACTAGAACTAGATGGTGCCTGGCTACCACTGTCAACCACTCAGAAGAGGATCAGTGTAGGAGATCCTGGATAGAGTGGGAGAAAAATGTGGAAAAAAACTCAAAATCATATAAAAGACCAGGCTTACTGTCTGATAGAGACTGGTGAACCCCCTGAGAATATGGACTCTAGTAACCTCTCAGGTCTGGAATTGAATTCATTCCCACGGCCTTCCAGCCAAACAATATACAGGCATATAAAGTGTACATTTAAACCAGGTAGGTACACTCCTTCAAATAATTAACCATGAGACATGAGAAGTACAGTATTTGCACAGGGAAATAGCTCAGAGGACAGAAGAGCATAGAAGGACACAGGGAAAAGGTAACCACAAGAGGAGGTGGGAAGAAAACTGTTATATTATGGGATTGCAATCAATGTCATGAAACAAAATGTGTACGAACTGTTACATGGAAAATGAATTTGCTCCGTAAGCTTTCATCCAAATCTCTCTCTCTTAAACAAACACACACACACACACAAGATATATAGATGGTACATGTTGTTGTTATGTACTGTTGAGTTGCACCTGACTCATAGTGACCTCTCCTTGGGTTTCTGAGGCAGTATCTTTACAGAAGTAGATTGCCCCATCTTCCTTCCGAGGAGTGGCTGGTGGGTTTGAATAGCCAGTCTCCTGGTTAGCAGTCAAGTGCCTTAGGCACTATGCTACCAGAGCGCCTAGATGGTAGAAAAGTATCTGAAAAATGTCTCTACTCATTAGTCATTAGGGAAATGAAAATTAAAACCATAATGAGATACTATTACACACCTATGAAAAATCAACTGCCCTCAATTCAATTCTGGCACATGGTGACCGATGTGTGTGTCATAGGGCTTTTTGATATGGATTGAATTGTGTCCCCAAAAATATGTGTTGTAAATTCTAACTCCTATCCAAATATGATGCCATCAAGTTGATTTCAACTCATAGTGACCATCCATCTAGGGCAGAGTAGAACTTCCCCATAGGATTCCAGGGCTGCAAATCTTTATAGAAGCAGACTCCCACATCTTTCCCCCAGAGAGTTGCTAGTGGATTTGAACCACTGACCTCTTGGTTATCAGTGGAGTGTGCTTAACTACTTCAACATCAGGGCTACTTTTAACCCCTATACTTGTGATTATAATCCCATTGGGGATTTTTTTTTTTTGTTATGTTCATGAGACAGTATTAGTGTAGGGTATGTTTTAAGTCAATTTCTTTTGAGATAAAAAAGATTAAACTAACAAGTAGGAAGCATAGATGGGGGAAGATAGATGCTAAAACATGGGAAGGTTACCAGGAAACCAAGAAATAAGGACCTTTCCCCAGAGCCAAGAGAGAGATAAAGTCTTGCCCTAGACTTGGTATCCTGAATTCAGACTTCTAGCCTCATAAACTGTAAGAAAAAAAATTTTTGTTTTAAAAGCCATCCACTTGTGATATTATGGTTATCGCAGCACTAGATAATAACTAAGGCAGTTTTCAATGCCTGATTTTTTGGAAGGAGATCATCAGGCCTTTCCTCTGAAGCACTTCTGGGTGCACTTGAACCTCCAACCTTTTGGCTAGCAGCTGAGCACATTAACCATTTGCACCGCCCATACTTATTACCTCTTTGCTGTTGAATCAATTCCAATTCATAGCAGCCCTATAGGACAGGGTTAAACTGCCTTAAGATGTTTCCAAGGTAATCTTTATGTAAGCAGGATGCCACATCTTTCTCCTGGGGAGTAGCTGGTGGGTTCAAACTGCTGACTTTTTGGTTAGCAGCTCAACATTTAATCAGTGTGCCACCAGGGCTCCTAGTACATACACATTGTTGTTGTTGTTGTTGTTGTTATGTGCCCTTGAGTCGGCCCCGACTCATAGCGACCCCTCCTTGGGTTTCTGAGGCAGTATCACTACGGAAGTAGGATTGCCCAACCTTCCTTCCGAGGAGTGGCTGGTGGGTTTGAACTGCCAGCCGTCCGGTTAGCAGGCAAGTGTCTTAGCCACTATGCTACCAGAGCTCCCACATACACATTAGGGGGCCTAAATTTTAAAAGACTGTTTATACCAAATGTTGGCTATGTTATGGAGGGACTGGGTGTCTCAGGTTCCTAGTGTTCCTGTAACAGAAATCCAAAAGTGAATGGCTTTAATCAACAGGAATTTATTTTTTCACAGTTTAGCCTAGAAGTCCAAATTCAGGACACCTGTTATAGGGGACCACCACTCATCTGTCAGTTTGTCTTACTGTGGTGGCTTACCTGTTGCTGTGAGGCTGGAGACTATGCCACTAGTATTTCAAATACCAGCAGGGTCACCCATGGTGGACAGATTTCATCAGAGCTTCCAGATTAAGGCAGACTGGCAAGAAGGATGGGGCCACCCACTTCTGAAAAATCTGGCCACTGAAACCTTATGAATAGCAGTAAGACACCATCTGATACATTACTGGAAAACTTTGAATAGCTGTGAAACTGCCTGATACAGTGACTGAAGATGAGTTCCTCAGGTTGGAATGCAGCCAAAAAATGACAGGGGAAGAGTTGTCTATCCAAACTAGAGTCAACTTTAATGATGTGGATAGAGAAAAGCTTTCAGGGCCTTCATTTGCTGATAGGGCATGACTCAAAATGGGAAGAAATAGCTGCAAACATTCATTAATAATTGATACATGGAAGGTGTGAAGTATGAAACTAGGAAAATTGGGAATTGTCAAAAAATGAAATGGAACAGATAAAGATCAACATCGTAGGCAACTGTGAGCTGAAATGGACTGGTATTGGCCATTTTGAATCAGATAATCATATGACCTAGTGTACTAAGAATGACAAATTGAAGAGGAATGGCATTGCAATTGTCGTCAAAAAGAACATCTCAAGTTCTATCCTGAATTACAGTGCTGCCAGTGATAGGATAATATCCACACACCTACAAGGAAGACCAGTTAATACTACTATTATTCAGATTTACACACCAACAGTTAAAGCTGAGATAAAGAAATTGAAGATTTTCACCAACTTTTACAGTTTCAAATTGAGCAGACATGCTGTCAAGATGTATTGATTATTACTGGTGATTAGAATGTGAAAGTTAGAAACAAAAAGAATCATCAGTAGTTGGAATATATGGTCTTGGTGATAGAAATGATGCTGGAGATTGCGTGATAGAATTTTGTAAGACCAGTGATTCATTCATTGCAAATACCCTTTTTCAGCAACATAGATGGTGGCTATGCACATGGACCTAGCCAGATGGAATACACTTAGATCAACTACATCTGTGAAAAGAGGTGATGGAGAAGTTTAATACCATCAGTCAAAGTGAGGCAGGAGCTGACTGTGGAGCAGACCATCAATTGCTCATATGCAAGTTCAAGTTGAAGCTGAAAAAAATTAAAATAAGTCCACAATAGTCTAAATATGACTGTGATTATATCCCACCTGAATTTGGACACCATGGGAAGAATAGATTTGATGCATTGAATACCAATGACCTAAGACCAGACGAGTTGTGGGATAACATCAAGAATATCATCCATGAAGAAAGCAAAAATGTCATTTAAAAGACAGGAAAGGAAGAAAAGACCAAAACAGATGTCAGAGGAGACTTGGAAATTTGCTTTTGAATGGAGAGTAGTTAAAGCTAATGGAAGAAATGACTAGATAAAAGACCTGAACAGAAGATTCAAAAGATGGCTCAGGAAGACAAAGTAAAGTATTATAACGAAATATGCAAAGACCTGGAGATAGAAAACCAAAAGGGAAGAACACGCTTGGCATTTTTCAAGCTGAAAGAACTGAAGAAAAAATTCAAGGCTTGTGTTGCAATACTGAAGGATTCTATGGGCAAAATATTGAAGGGTGCAGGAAGTATCAAAAGAAGGTGGAAGGAATACACAGAGTCATTGCATCAAGAAGGACTGGTTGATGTCCAAGTATTTCAGGAGGAAGCAAAGGATCAAGAACCAATGGTACTAAAGGAAGAAGTCTAAGCTGCACTGAAGGAATTGGTGCAAAACAAGGCTCTGGGAATTGCTGGAATACCCACTGAGACACTTGAATAAATGGATGAAGCACTGGAGGCACTTACTTGTTTATGCCAAGAAATTTGACTACCTGGCCAACTGACTAGAATAGATTGATATTTGTGCCCATTCAAAAGAAAGGTTATCCTATAGAATGTGGAAATTATTGAACAGTATCATTAATATCACATGTAAATAAAATCTTGCTGAAGGTGATTAAAAAATGGCTGCAGCAGTATATTGACAGGGAACTCAAACTGGATTCAGAAGAGAACAAAGGATATCATTGCTGATGTCAGATGGATCTTAGCAAAAAGTAAAGAATACCAGAAAGATGTTTACTTGTGTTTTATTGACTATGCAAAGGCATTTGACTGTGTGGATCATAACAAATTATTGATAACATTGCAAAGAATGGGAATTCCAGACACTTAATTTTTTCTCATGAGGAGCCGGTATGTACATAAACCAAGAGGATGTCATATGAATAGAATGAAGAGATACTGCATGGTTTAAAATCAGGTAGGGTGTGTATATCAGGGTTATATCCTTTCATCATGCTTATTCAATCTGTATGCTAAGAAAATAATCTGAGAAACTGAACAGTATGAAGAAGAATGTGGCACCCAGATTGGAGGAAGAACCATTAACAACCTGTGACATGCAGATGACACAACCTTGCTTGCTGAAAGTGAAGATGTCTTGAAACAGTTACTGATGAGATCAAAGATCTGCAGTATGGATTACACCTCAACATAAAGAAAACAAAAATTCTCACAACTGGACCAATAAGCAACATCATGATAAATGGAGAAAAGATTGGAGTTGTCAGCGATTTCATTTTGCTTGGATCCACAGTCAACAGCCATGGAAACAGCACTCAGGAAATCAGGTGTCATATTGCACTGGGAAAGTCTGATGCAAAAGACCTCTGTAAAGTGTTAACAAGCAAAGATGTCATTTTGAAGATTAAGGTGCACCTAACCAAGCCATGGGAGCTCTGGTAGCATAGTGGCTAAGGCACTTGACTGCTAACCAGAAGGCTGGCGGTTCAAACCCACCAGCCACTCCTTGGAAGGAAGATGGGGTAATCTATTTCCATCGTGATACTGCCTCGGAAACCCAAGGAGAGGTCGTTATGAGTCGGGTCTGACTCAACGGCACATAACAACAACAACAACAACCCAAGCCATGGTTTTTTCAATTGCTTCATATGTGTGGGAAACCTAGACAACGAACAAGAAAGACCAAGGAAGAGTTGATGTGTTTAAATTGTGGTGTTGGTGAAGAATCCTGAAAATACCATGGGCTGCTAGAAGAACAGACAAATCTGTCCTGGAAGAAGTGCAGCTGGTATGTTCCTTAGAAGTGAGAATGGCCAGACTTAGTCTCATCTACATTGATCATGTTGTTAGAAGGACCATTCCATGGAGAAGGTAGAGGGTCAGCAAAAAAGTGGAAACCCTCAAGGAGATGGATTGACACAGTGGCTGCAAAGATGGGCTCGAGGATAGTAAGGATTGTGAGGCTGGCACAAGACTGGGCAGTGTTTTGTTCTGTTGTGCACAGGATCATTATGAGTTGGAGTTGACTCATTGGCACCTAACAACAACAACAAGCTATAGGGGAAAGCTCTCTAACTGTTAGCTTGTGGGGAAGATTCTTGTCTCTTTCAGCTTCTGTATCCTCTCTCATTACTGTATTTCTTGGCAATCTTCACGTAGCATCTTCCTGACCCTCACCCCTACCCTTTGTATTTGCTCCTATGTCTGATCTGCTCTTTTGATCACTCAGAAGTGATTAGGTTTAGGGCACTCTACACTATTGTGGTCTCATTAACATAACAAAAAAGCCCCTATTTTCAAATGGGATTATACCCACAGGTATAGAGATTAGGATTCCAACACATAATTTGGGGGACACAATTCAATCCATAGTCCTGCAACTCTCATATACAACTCATAAGAATGTAAACTAGTATAACCAGTAAAAACAGTTTAAACCAAAAAACCAAACTCACTGCTATCGAGTTGATTCCAACTCATAGCGACCCCTGCTTTGGGTTGCCAATGCAGAAAATCTTTATGGAAGTAGATTGCCCAGTCTTTCTTCCATGGAGTGGTGGTCGGTGTGAGCCACTAACCTCCTGTTTAGCAGTCTTAGCCTTAGGTACTATGCCATCAGAGCTCCTGGTGATCACCCAAAAACAGTTTGGTGATTCTTATAAAGTTAAACATACACATACCATATGTTATGGACTGAATTGTCTCCAAAAATACATGTTATAACTCCTAACCCCTATATTTGTGGATGTGATCCCATTTGGAAACAGGAGTTTCTTTTTTAGGTTAATGAAGACATTATCAGTGTAGATTGTATCTTAAACCAATCACCTTTGAGATATAGAAAGCAGATTAGTCATAGAAGAAGACAGACACAGGGGGAAGACTGAAACAATCTGAAGACTTTGGAGCAGACCAGTCTGTGCTGATCAGGAATTGCAAGGAAGGCCAGCTGGAGAAGGTGAGACAGGATTTTCCTTTAGAGTAGACATAGAAAGCCTTCTCCTAGAGCTGATGCCCTGAATTCATACTTCTAGCCTCCCGTGAGAAAATAATTTCTGTTGTTGTTGTTAAAGCAACCCACTTGTGGTATTTCTGTTACAGCAGCACTAAGAAACTAAAACACCCTGTACCTAGTCCTTCCGTTATTGCTATGAATTGGAATCAACCCTATGGCACACAACAGCAGCCCAAGTGAAATGACAGGTTATGTCTATGCAAAGATTACTACATGAATTTTTATAATTTTATTTGTAATAGCCCCAAACTGCAAGCAACCCAAATGTTCAACAACAGGGTAATGAAGAAACAAGTTGTAGCAAAGTCATATAATGCAATTCTACTCAGCAATAAAAAGGAATGAAATATTGATATACGCTACCACATAAATAAATCTCAAAATACTTATTCTGAGTATAAGGAATCAGAAAAGAATATATACTGTCTGATTCTATTTATATAAGATTCTGGAAGACATAAACTAATGTATAGTAACAGAAAGGAGATCATTGGTTGCTTGGTGATATGAGCAAGACTGGGGGAAGGGAGGTGAAAGGGAGGAGTTTCAAAAGGCAAGAGGAAAGTTTTGGAGGTGATGGATGGGTTCATTTTCTTGAATGTGGTGATAGTTTCACAGTTGTGTGTATGTGTGTACGTTGTGTTGTTGTTAGGTGCTTTCGAGTGGCTCTGACTCATAGCGACCCCATGTACAACAGAACAAAGCACCACTCAGTCCTGTGCCACCCTCACAATCCTTGCTATACCTGAGCCAATCACTGCAGCCGCTGTGTCAGTCAATCTTGTTGAGGACCTTCCTCTTTTTCGTTGACCCTCCACTTGACCAAGCATGATATCCTTCTCCAGGGAATGGTCCCTTCTGATATGACCAAAGCAGTCATGTAGTCAAAGTAGTCAGATTTTGTGCAGTCTTGCTTCCAAGGAGCATTCCAGCTGCACTTCTTCAAGGACAGATTTGTTAGTTCTTTTGGCAGTCCATGATACTTTCAGTATTTGTTGCCAACATCACAACTCAGAAGCATCAACTCTTTGGTCTTCCTTATTCATTGTCCAGCTCTCACAAGCATATGAGGTGATTGAAAATACCATGGCTTGGGTATATTTATGTGTCAAAAATTTTCAGATTTTATACTTTAAATATATATTTGCATTTCAATTAACTTCAATAAAAATAGAAATGCATATATATGTGTAAATATATACACACATATATTATGTATATTATTTATACGCAGTGTATATATTATATGTATCTATCTATAGCTATAAAAATAAAAAGCATTATAAACATTCTATTGTTCTGTTTGTAAGCTGTGACAGGCCTAAATTCACATTGTCATTTTGTTATTCTAGTAACAGTAAAAAGAAAAGTAACTATTGACAAAAATAGGTAGTGTTTAAGGCGTTTGGCTGCTAACAAAAAAGTCAGTGATTAGAATCCACCAGCTGCTCCAAGGAAGAGACAGGAGCAGTCTACTTCCATAAAGATTTACAACCTTGGAAACCCAATGAGAGTTGCTATGAGTCAGGATTGACTCAATTTCAGTGAGCTTGAGAGCAAAAGAAATGACCCCTTTGGGTAACTCATCATTGTAGTTTTACTCTTGTTTGTCTGAGCTGCACCATGTCTTCTTTTCTTCAGCAAGAAACTCCTTCATTTTTGTGGGAACTGTTTTCTCATTTTAATCATGGAGAAATTCCTCCTCCTCTACACATTGCTGTTTGGTTAATGGGCCAATCAGATTATTTCCTGGAGGTTTTTCTAAAACTGGGCTGAGTTACTCCTTGCTGCTAGCATGTGGAACTTTTGACTGGCAGTATCCATGTTTCCTGCCATGTGGAAGATGTCAGTGTGCAGTGAGAATGAATGAAGCCAACACAGAGAGAAAGAAATGAGAGCTGGAAAGGGTGTTGGCATTGAGTGAGATTCTGGTTCCAACTGTCCCTGAGATCCAGTGATAAAGCTCTGTACTTCCGATTGATTTCTTTTTTCCACTTTTCCCTGTACTTGTGTCAATCATTTCCTCATTTATCAGGTGAATTTAAATTAGGTTCCAGTCATATTAAACACTGTCACAGTTCATTGTGCATTTAACAAATATGTTTCTAATTACTCTTTCTCTTAATGCCCAATATCTTGACATAGCCCTGAGTAATACTTAGGAGTGGATCTGACCAAATCAACAATTGCATTTAATTCAATAAATGTTTATCAGATACCTACTAAGCCCAAGGAATTGTGTTAAATGCTAAGAGACATTCTTATCAATAGTGCATTTAAATACCCATTCAAGTTTTGAACACCTAAGTAATTTTGAGACTCCCCACTGTAAATAATTTTATGGCAAAACTCCCAGGTGTACATGTTGAAAAAGAATAGATGGAGCTCCCAAACTGAATTAATCAGAAATATGTGACCATAGGGAAATGAAAAACATTCAATTATTAGTTTTATTTTCTTTGAATCCTTTGTATTCTAAATCAAATGGCTCCTAGATTTTACGTTTTGTGGTAACTTACACTATAATCAAGAGAATGCTTTTTGGTTCCAAGGAATTTTAATTAAATAAAATACTCTTATTTCAGTCATCCATTTCTCTCTATCACCCCAAACCATCACAAAGAAAAGAAACTGAGTAAATGCTGTATTTCCTCATTACAAGTTTTCTTTTTTTAAATGTGCTGTAGAATCGGACCTGACTCATAACGATCCCTCCTTGGGTTTCCAAGGCAGTAACAATATGGAAGTAGATTGCCCAACCTTCCTTCTGAGGAGTGGCTGGTGGTTCATTTAATTCATTTGTTTTTGTTTTGCTTTTAATTTGCCTTTTGTGTTGCTCATAGCATCTGACCAATAACAGTAAAACCTGCAAAAGTCTGAACGTGTGTAAGGTGGAAACCTGTCAGAGAAGGAAAACTCATATATTTTCCAGTAAAATGAGCAAGAGAAAAATGGTAAGACTATATCCTATCAAAGGCAGAAAACTTGAGAGACTGGAAAAACAAGGGAGTCCTGTCAAGTTCAGCTCTCACAGGTTTCACTGTGCATTTCTCAGAACTTTAAGGAATAAAAATAGGTCTTCAGTGTCATTTGGGGGTCTCTTTTTGTACAGCATGGTGGTGCTTCTTAAGATATCAGAGTTGAATGCAAGCATACCTTATCTCTCATTAGAGTAAACAGTCCTGGGGAAAATATTTTAGGAATGATCAGGTCAAAGGTCATAGCAAGCCTATGTACAACAGAACGAAACACTGCCTGGTTCTGTGCCATCTTCATAATCCTTGCTATATGTGAGCCCATTGTTGCAGCCACTGTGTCAATCCATCTCATTGGGGTCTTCCCCTTTTTGCAGACCCTCTACTTTACCAAGCATGATATCCTTTTCCAGGGAATGGTCCCTCTGACAACATGACCAAAATAAGTGAGATGAAGTCTGGCCATTGTTTCTTCCGAGGAGCATTCTGCTTATACTTTTCCAGGACAGATTTGTTCATTCTTCTGGCAGTTCATGGTGTTTCCAGTGTTCTTAGCCAGTAACACAATTCAAGTCCATCAATTCTCCTGTCTTCCTTATTTATTGTCCAGGTTTCACGTGCATATGAGATGATTGAAAATACCATGGCTTGTTTGGATAAGGTGCACTTTAGTCTTCAAAGTGGCATCTTTACTTTTTAATACTCTAAAGAAGTCTTTTGCAGTAGATTGGTCCAATGTAATACATTGATTTCTTGTCTGCTGCTTCCATGGGCATTGATTATGGATACAAGTCAAATGAAATCCTTGGCAACTTCAATTTTTTTCTCCATTTATCAAGATGGTGCTTAGTGGTCCAGTTGTGAAGATTTTTGTATTCTTTATGCTGAGCTGTAATCCACACTGCAGACTATAGATCTCTGATATTCTTCAGAAAGAACATGAAGTCTTCTTCATTTTCAGCTGGTAAGGCTATGTCATGTGCATGTCACAGGCTGTTCACCTTCCTTGTGTTTTTCTTTTTTTAAAATACATTTATTGAAATATAATTTAAGTACAGTGAAATACA
>NW_006921797.1:4289699-4300910 GCF_000298275.1 Orycteropus afer afer | reverse complement strand
TTTAAGGAATCACCATACTGTTTTCCACAGTGGTTATATCATTTTATAGTCCCGCCGGCAGTTTATAAGAGTCCCAATCTCTCCCCATGCTTGCCAGCATTTGTTATTTTCTGTCTTGTTGAACTTTGCCATTAGTACTAGGGTGAGATGATAACTCATTGTTGTTTTGATTTGCATCTCTCTGATGGCTAATGATCGTGAGCATCTCTTCATGTATTTGCTGGCTGATTGAATATCTTCTTTGGTGAAGTGTCAATTCATGTCTTCTGCCCATTTTTTCATTGCATTGTTAATCTTTTTGTTTTTGATATGTTGGAGTTTTCTGTAAATTTTAGAGATAATTCTCTTGTCAGATATGTAATTATTAACAAGCATGAATTCGTTGCTGTCATTTTGTTATGTGCCCTTTCGTGGTGCCCCTGAGTTCTTTGTTCCATATAATTTTCCGTGTTGAGCTTTATTTGTTTATGAATCACATGATCAATTCCTTCATTGCTACTGTTTTAGGATTTGCTAAATATTTGTGCTGGTCCTCTTTTTTATTTCGATGTGAAGGTTTATCATTTTTCTTTGAAGTTAACCTGTGATTTATAATTTTCTTCCCAAGTTTAGATCAGTCCATTCTATCTTGCAGTTGTCTTGACTTCCTTATCATTTAGAAATTCTGTAACTATACATTTTTCCCCTCTTTTTGGTTTATAGTTGTCCTCATTTGTCAACTGATGTCTCCGGTTCCCTGTTTACAGTCTTGTGGGTTTATTTACTCTGGATACTTCCATAAATGGGTTGGTTTCTGGGTTATGTCATGTGTGTTAAAGGACTCCCTTTAGCATCTCTTGTCAGGTTGGTCTGATTTTAACAAATTCCCTTAATTTCTGCTTATCTGGAAATGTCCCAATTTCACCAGCATATCTGAGGGACATTTTCTCCAGGTATATAATTCTTGGTTGGAAATTTTTCTCTTTCAGGGTTTTATATATACCATCTCTTTGTCTTCTCCCCTGTGTGGTTTCTGCCAAGATATCTGAGCTTAGTCTTATTGGTTGCTCTTGGTAGGTAACTTTTTTTTTTTTCCCCATGCTGTTTTCAAGATTCTTTCCTTGTCTTTTGTTTTGGTGAGTTTGATGTTGACATATCTTTGTGATTTTCTTTTTGGATCTATCCTGTTTGGGGTTCATTGGACTTCTTTAATGAATATATTCTCATCTTTCATCATATCAGGGAAATTCTCTTCCAAAAATTCTTTGACAATATTCTCTGTGGTTTTATTTGTCTCTCCTTGTTCTGGAATTCCAATTTAAAAAACCAAACTCACTGCCGTTGAGTTGGATCTGACTCATAGCAACCCTCCTTGGGTTTCTGAGGCAGCATCACTATGGAAGTAGATTGCCCAACCTTCCTTCTGAGGAGTGGCTGATGGTTTGAACTGCCAACTTTCTGGTTAGCAGTTAAATGCCTTAGGTACTACACCACCAGAGCTCCTATTACATGTAGGTTATTCCTTTTGATGGTATTCCACATGAACTTTAGGCATGAAATTTAGGCTTTCTTCATTTTGCTTTGATCTTTTTTTCTGAATGATCCCTTTCCAAAGAAGTATTGAGGTGCTTGTCTTCAATCTTACTACCTCTGTCTTCCATTGATTCAATTCCACTCATTTGCCTGTTCAATGTGTTATCTATTTCTGAAAATTTGGTATTAATCTTCTGGATTTCTATCTGTAGATTTTGTATCATTTCCAATTTTTCATTTATTTTGTCATTTTGTTTTCATAGTGTCTTTTGAAATTGTTCTACGGTTTTCTCTGTGTTTCTCAAGTTCATCCATGTTATACAGTGTTTTGCAGATTCTACATTATTCTTTAGTGTTGCATAGTATTCCATTGTGTGGATGTAGCATAGTTTGATTATCTGTTCTTCTGTTGATGAGTACCTAGGTTGTTTCCATCGTTTAGGATTTGCTAAATATTTGTTCCAAGTGTTTTCCTTGATCTGTCTCTCAATCTGTTGAAGGTACCTAAATATAATTGTTTTGAATTCTTTATCAGGGAGTTCCAATGCTGCTTCTTCCTCAGGGATGTGTTCTGGGTTGGTATCCTGGTCCCTTGTTTCTCCTGCTTTATCTTATTTCTTTGTGTAGACTATGCTGCTCTGTTGTCTCTGAGGCATTGTGATGTTTTTGTGTTTATATTTAATTGGTGATTGTATGTTGGAGTGACTTGCTCACAATTTTCCTTTTCTTTGGATTTTATCCAAGTAAACTGGGCACTGTGCTCCTCTATTCACTAGTTGGTAGCACTTACGCAGTCACCACCTGTCTCCTTTCCCCTTGTCAGTCTTTTGTATGTTCTCTCCATCCTTGGCAAACAGAACCTGTTCTTAGGTCACTAGAATCCGAATGAGAATGCTGTCTCTTTAAAATCCAATATAGCTGTTCTTGCAAACATTCAAAATGGCTGTACCTTCAGTCACTTTAAATATCCAAAATGGTCACCACTTGTAAACAATCAAAATGGCTGCTCCCTCCAAATAGCTGAAAGTCCACAGATCAGGTTGCCTCTCTTCTTGCTGTTTCCCTTCCTAGTCATAGGATACCAGTGCAGTCATCCCTTCAGCCCTTGGTGACCAGGGCTGATCTTTAGGTCAATTCTCAGGTCCCAACACCACTCGGAAATATTCAGGCTATTGGTCCTGTCAGAGTAGCTGACAGTTTGCTGTTCCAGCTGTCTCTGTGCTCACTGTTTTCATTTACATTTTTCCACTAGTTGATGCCTAATCCACTTCTGTATACTTCCTTTCAAAGGTCAGGGCTCCAGGATTATCTTCTGTATCTCTGTCAATTGGTTTCTCTTTTCTTTGTTGAAGAGGGTCTGTGTAGCTTGTCTGCCTATTCTACATCTTACTGAAAGTCTTCATATCACAGGTTCTTAACGAGTTTTCCCTCAATCTTGATACTGCATTCTTCTTCATATAGTCCAGCTTCTCAAATTATTTGCTCAGCATACAAATTGAATAAATATTGTGAAAGGAAATAACTGGGTACATATGTTTCCTGATTTTCAAACACAAAGTATCCGTTTGTTCTGTTGGAACAACTGCCTCTTGGTCAATGTTTAGGTTCCACATGAATACAGTTAAGTGTTCTGGAAGTCCCAGAATTCATATCTTTCCCAATTTTAATTAATACGTTGGAAAAAGATTTTGGAAGAGAAATTGAAGGATTGGCTTTAGCCAAAGATGTGAGCTAGGAGAAACTAATTTTAAGACTTAGTTTACTCATCTGTAATATGAGATGAATATCAATTTCATAGAATTGTACTAAAGATCAAAATTAGACAACAAATGAGAAAGTATCAACCACTGAGATTGACATCTAAGAAGAATTCCCTGAATATTAGCAACCTATCTGGGATTCCCAACCTTCATAATCTGAGTCTTCTCTGTTTCTCCCCCTTGCTATGCTAACTCTTCCCTCTTATGCTATTGCTGGTTTTCAGGAACTTGGTGCTCTCATCTCTCCTGTCAAAACCCCAGCTTCTAGATCCTTCCTTCACAGAAGAGTGTTAATAACTAATAGGTGCTTAAAGAACTTTTAACAGGTAGTGGATTTTGTTCTAACTGGAATATCAGATATCTGTCACTAGGTGGTGAGATAAAACCCAGTGAGTGGGTACTCATTTATCTTGCTTACTTTAGGTCTACAGGCTTCATGGGTCTACATCAATGGCTTGAGTTTGTATTTGAAATATTTGTTAACTGGTTCTTCCTGATCAAAAATGGATGTAGACAGAGAACAACTGGCTTGGCCAGAAAGTGTGTCCTGGCTCTACATTGACCTAGGTAAAGAATTTCAATAGACTATTGTGTTCTTTGCTTTGTTACCTGGAATATTCACTTTTGTGGCAGCATCTGTGGGATGATAGAAAGAATCTGGGATTTGGATAAAATTTCTATTCAAATCCTGGCTTTGCCCACAATATTTGGACCCTGTTAGAATGGGAGAAATGCGTTGAATAGAACCTCAAATTCCTAAAACCAAACCAAACTGGACTTACTGGACTGGTTGAGACTAATGAACTCCTTAAGACTATTGCTCTGAGATGCTCTTCAAACCTTGAAACTAACCCCTGAGGTAACCTCTTAGTTTAATAACAAATTTTCTCACAAATTAATGAATATCACATGTAAGTACTGTGCTCTTTTTTCAAAAAAATCATCTGTGTGAGAACATATAGTCAACAATTACTTTAAAACGAAGATGAGAATGTAAACAAAACAAAAAAACTAACCCATTACTATTGAGTGTAATCTGATTCACGTGATCCTATAAAACAGAATAGAACTGCCCCATAGGGTTTCCTGTGCTGTAATCTTCTATGGATCATATTGTCAGGTTTTTCTCCCAAGAATGATTGTTGGGTTTGAACCTCTGATATTTGAGTTATAAGCCAAGCATTTAAGCACTGCACCTCCAAGCATTGGTGGTAGGGAAAATAGATTGGTGGAAATAGAAGAACCAGTGTGGAAATGAGAATATTCAAGCATTGTAAAAGATGTAACCAAAACCACTGAACACTTTGTATAGATATTGTTGAATGGGAACCTAAACTGCTGTATAAACTCTTACCAAAAGTAAAATGAGGTAATAATAATACTAATAAAATCTTGGTTCTGTCACATCCTAGCTGTGTAATTTTGGTCTCAGCCTTCTCATTTCTAAAGGAAAATATAATGTCTATGTTATAGTTGTCTCTTTTTTTTTTTTTTGGTTGTTTTTGTGAGGTTCAGAAGAGATTATTATATGGAAATGTTTCATAGAGAAAAATATGATAGATAAAATATTAGTGATTCAGGAGTTCCTGGTTCTCTATTTGTGAGAGAGGCAGCAGCAAAAATATATCAAACCTAAAATTAGAAAAGACTCCAGATTTAATATAAAATGATGTTTTATATTTTAAGGCTTAATGAGATGAGGATAAAATGTATATTTCTGGGTGCCAAAGTCTCTTTCTACTTGAAATAAAAGTTTGTCCTAAATCATTGCTAAGATACCTTCTAACTCTTCAAATATATGCTTTCACAGTGTCAGATTACTCGGTCAACTAGGTAAGCACAGGCTTACTTGTGCTTACTTACTAATCTGTAGTGCACATGTGAAAAATATGTTCACCACAGATTAGTAAGTAAGCACAAGTAAGCCCATGTTATCTTGTTTACTAGGTACCCAGTTCCTGTCAGGGAATATAAATTTGAAAAGAGGCTTTGATTCTGCAGGAAGGTACAGGAGAGGTGACAGTCACATCTAGAAGCAGAAGCTTTAATATGGTGAAAAGATGTGAAATTATTCACTACAGATTATTAAGTAAGCACAAGTTAGCCTGTGCTTACCTTGCTTATTGGGTAATCTGACACTGTGCCAGGCCTTTTTTTAAGGCAATTTTTCTAGTAGTTTCAATCAGGGCTTTGAACACCTACTGAGAATTTGCATTTCCACCCCAGATACATTGAATCAGAATCTACATTTTAACCAGATTCCGAGGGGATTCTTACAGATCACCAGGAATTAACCAGTTATATATTTAAAGTTCTGGTTTGAACCTTCTTTGCCAGCCTGGCCAGACTCACTTTAACTGAGTACAGCTGGTGAGAATTAGTGACCCACCCACTTCAAGGCCAGGCTCAAACAATTCTGGTCTGAATCCATGAGTGGCCCAGATAACTGCAAGATACAGACAGAAGGTTTCAGGTTTCTCAATAAAGGTTCCCTGTGGCCCTACCCACACCAGCTATTGTGTGCTCCTTTTCCCTGCTGACTCAACTCTGACCTGCCATGCTGTGCTTGATATTTGTATTTCTGGAAATGGTTAGCCACATTACTAGGTACTGAGGTTGCAATTTCCAAGCCTCTCTTGTAATCCAGGTCAGATGTTGTCCTGAGAGTGGGTAGGAAGGTAGAGAGACCAAGATTGAGGTTGTTATGCTTTCGGGCAGATGGCGCGATCGTGCCTGGTTCCCTGCAAGATTCTGCTTGCTTTTTGTACTTTGAAAAAGACCGAGTCCTTAATTCAAGGATTACTGCTATGATTTAAGTTTACACTGCATCTGAACTTTTTCAATTATTGTTAGTACCCCATACTTGATGGAATTTGCTTTTTAAAAATAGAATATTAGCACAGTAAGGGAACCAATACAATATACAACCCGATCTACTCTTGCTAGAGATGAGGGAATAGAGGTGGAGAGAAGCTTGCTGACTTGTCACAGAGGTGGTAAGTAGACAAAAACCCAAACCAAACCAGTTGCCATCAAGTTTATTTAGACTCGTGACAACTCCATGGATGTCAGAGTAGAGCTGTGCTTCATAGGGTTTTCACTGGGTGATTTTTGGAAGTAGATAGCCAGGCATTTTTTTTTTTTTTTTCTGAGGCAAATCTGGCTAGCCTTGAACCTCCTACATTTGGTTAGCAGTCCGATGCATTAAACATCTGGACCACCAAGCGACTCTCCTAAGTAGAAGAGTCAGGTCTGAAGAGCCCAGTTTCCTGGTTTGAAGAGGATGGCTTTTTTTTTTTAATCAAAATCATTTTCAATGCTAATTCCTGCTGGGGTGGTTTGCCCATGGATGCCTCGGATGTTCTCAGTTGGCTTCCTCCATTTGTTTCTTCTAAGTAAGCATTATTATTCCTAAAATGAACAGCTTATGGATGTTATTTACATCAAAAGAAACAAATGAACAAGCAAACCCACTGCCATCTAATTGATTATGACTCATATTGACAGATTAGAATTGTTCCATAGGGTTTGCAAGGCTATACATCTTTATGGAGGCAAACTGCCTCATCTTTCTCCTGTGGAGCAGCTGGTGTATTCGAACCACTGATCCTTTGGTTAGCAGCTGAATGCCTTAATCGCTGTAACACCAGAGCTTAAAACTCAACTGCTGTCATGTCAGATCTGACTCATAGCAACTCACCCTTGGGTTTCTGAGGCTGTATCTCTACAGAAGTAGATTGCCCAAGTAGATTCCTTCCGAGGAGTGGCTGGTGGGTTTGAACCACCAGCCTTCTGGTTAGCTGTCAAATGTCTTAGGCACTACGTTACCAGAGGTCCTCTAAAAATGCTCAGGATGTAGCAGAAAAACCCTGGGAAGTGGAAGGAAGGACAAAAGAATAATAATGATGGAGTGGGGTTGCTGGAGGTGATGGATTTCATTCGACAGAGGCAAGTTCAATCCTCTGGCCAAAGCAGTGAGTATATTTTAAATTGTACCTTGGAGTGGCCTAGGTGGTGGGCTGGCTGCCTCCACTTTTTTGCCTATCCCATACTGTCACTAGGAGCAGGAGTATTTGTTAGTTTTCAGACCCCACCAACACCTTTCCTTCAGCCTTTTAGACACAAACAAGTGTTGAGTTGTAATTGTGAGAGCTGGTAGCCAGTTGCAAGTTCCTGATGTATGGTAATGGGAAGGAACAAAAGGTTCCAATAGAAACAGACAAGCCCTAGGGCAGGAGAAGTGGCTGCTGGCAGGAACACAGGGAGGCTCACACTCAGAATGACTCATATGCAGAGCCACCCGCACACTCACTCATACACCTACCCAGGCAGAGGAGAAGGGCAAGAGTCGACAAAAGCAGCTCATACCAAGGTACCCATGGTTACTGTGAAGTTCACTAAACTACTGCACGTTCCACTGCTGGAGTGGCCCACTCCCTGTTACGGAAACGTTCAGTTGTACAGGAGACCTCAGGGCAGTGGTTCCCAAGTGTGTCACAGGACTCACCTGTGCCTGTTATCAAGAATGTGGTTTTTGCAGTTTCCCAGGTTCCTCTTGCAGAGAACTGCTGGGCGTAGGCATCTGTACTTAGAAGCAATGCAAGTGATTTTTAGGGCAAGGCATGTTCTGAGAAACACTGATGTGGAGGAAGAAGCCTGAGATTTGGAATCACATGAACCTTGGAGTTTATGCTGGCTCTGTTCTGTAATAACTTTGTAATCTTGAGCAAGTTCTTTCTGAATTTTAAACCAAGAGGAGAAATAGTGATAAAGTTACTTGTGTGGCTTCTGGAGCCAGAAAACCTGGGTTTGAAATCCTGGTTCTGTTGCTTATTAACTAAGTGATATTAGACAAGTTTTTTTAACTGCTTTGCCTCAGCTTCCAACCTGTGAAACAGAGATGATGATTATAGGACTTTTCTCATTTGTATGACGATTACATGAGTTAGGCTAATAACTGAGTGAGTGACTACATTAATTGGAAAAGTACATGGTTTATTGGAAGACTATATAAGCATTTCCGGTTAATATTTAATGATGGATAATGGTATTATTTTCTTATTTTTATTAAGATTTATATAAGATGAGTAGATAAATTACAAAGTAGATGGTCAGTAAATAGCAGCTACTTTATTTGTATTAATAATAAGCTGGCTACATAATAATTTCACATCTTTTCACCACACTAAAGATTCTGCTTCTAGGTATGGCTGGCACCTGTCTCACTCCTGCACCTTCCTGCAGAATCAAAGCCTCTTTTCAAATTTATATTCCCTGACAGGAGGTGCATACCTAGTAAGCAAGATAAGCATGGGCTTACTTGTGCTTACTTACAAATATGTAGTGAACATATTTTTCACATGTGCACTACAAATTAGTAGGTAAGCACAAGTAAGCCCGTGTTTACCTTGTTTACTGAGTAATCCGACACTGTGAAAGCATATATTTGAAGAGTTAGAAGGTATCTTGGCAAAGACTGTTTACAGACTGTGTCTATCTGAAAGCATATTTTATTCTAAATGAGTGCATATATGCTGAAGAGATCCAGAGAAAGAAAAGTTAAGGAGATTCCAGAGTCTTCCTCAGAACCAATTTGTGTCAAAGCTGAGACAACCTGGCATCATAGCACCTCATAGAGCAGATGAGTGTATCCTTCATAGCAACAATAGTGCAGATGAACAATGCTGAGGACAGTTTCAGAGACGTAGGGCATTTTGATCCATTCAAATCAGCTCACAATCCTGGTGAAAAATCAAATAGATTTTTTAAAACCTAGCTCATTTGAAAACTGCTAAAATGCATGAGGACTGCTCCGGAAATCCCATCTGTTTCATATTTACAGAACTCCTCGTTCCTTCAGGCTGGGCTCAACTGACTCACTTTTCATTGTGTTCTTATGGCAGAATGTCTTGTCATTTTCAAAGAAACCAGACAGCAGGTTTGTGTGTTTGAGAAATGTGTATCTCCAGACTTTGTAATTGGTAAAGCTGTCTAAGGATTTGACTCCTTGTGATTCACATGGAAAAAAGATTTACAATTTAGCAAACTTACAAGTGTAGTCTTTTTTTTTTTTTAATGTAAAGCAATGAGGCCTAGGTCATAAACTATTCTCTTTCTTTTGCTCACATTGACTCTGTGGGATTGCAGTATAGCAAAGAATGTGAGAGCGTAGGTGGGCTCTGAACTCAGACTTTTTGGTTAGAGCCTAGTTCCATGTGTAGTTATCATGTGACCCTGGGTAAGGTAATTAACCTCTCTGTGCCCTAGTTTTCTCATCTATAAAATGGTTAGAGTAAGAGTATTATCTAGGGTATTATCAGGGGTCAGTATTATCCAGGGTAATTAATGCTACCTGCTACAACAGCTCCTAAATCTTAAGACAATAAATGTTTATTTCTTGCTCACACTATAATCTCATGGGCATCATGAGGTTTTCCCAGGTGGTTGCCTTCTAAGCAGTGATTGGAACCACATGTGACTATTTGAATTTAGATTAACTAAAATAAAATAAGGGAGCTCTGGTAGCATAGTGCCTAAGCTATTTTACTACTAACCAGAAGGCGGGTGGTTCAAACCCACCAGCTACTCCTTGGAAGGAAGGTTGGGCAATCTACTTCTGTGGTGGTACCACCTCAGAAACACAAGGAGGTGTTGCTATGAGTAGGATCTGACTAAATGGCAGTGAGTTTTTTTGTTTGAAAATAAAATAATATTAAAATTCAATAGTGCTAGGCACATTTCCATGGTGGTTCAGTGGCACTAAACACTATAATATAGGGGCACTGGTGGTTCAGTGGTAGAATTCTTGCCTTGTAGGGGGAGAATTGGGTTCCCTTTCCAGCCAGTACATCTCATGCACAGCCACCACCCATTGAGGGTGGAGGCTTGTATGTTGCTATGATGCTAATGTATATTAATGGAGCTTTCAGACTAAGAATAGGAAGAAAGACCTGGCAATCTACTTCCAAAAAGGAGCCAATAAAACCCTATGGGGGACTTCCGGTAAGATGGCAGAATAGGGAGAAAGACTGCACAGATCCTCTTCAACAAAGAAAAGGGGAACCAATTAACACAGACACAGAAGATAATCATGGACCCCTGAGCCTTGAAGGGAAGGATATAGAAGTGGACTAAACCCCAACTAGCAGAAGAATTTGCATGAAAATACCAAAAAAGGAGACAGACGGAGCTGCGGGCTGGCAGCGAACCTGAGTGATCCTGACGGCATGGCACAGACAGCTTGGAGAGTGCTGAGTGGTGGTAGGACCTAAGAATTAACCTAAAAATCAGCCCTGCTAGCCAGGGACTGCACGGAGGATTGATCTGATGGCTGGGGAATAAAATGTGAGGTACCAGCGAAAAGAAAGTTGGGCTGAGCTGTGGACTTTTGCTTATACAGAAGGCGCCGCTCTTTTGAATGCTTACAAGCAGCTTGAGCATTTTGGATATTTAAAGAGACAGCACTATCCGAGATTCCAGGGCTCAAGAACAGGTTTTGCTTGCTACTAACCCCAAGGACACTCTGGACCCGGACAACTGAAAAGATGTGACATTCCCCTTGTTACTCTTTTACCCCACACCCCTTGGTGAATGGAGGTATGGCCATCCCCCACTCCCACCCACCTTCTGGGCCCACAGGAATTCCATCCCAGCCTGGATGCCCTGCCCTAACCTCCCCCAATTTTTTTCTTTCTTTCTTTTTTCTGGTTTTTAGTTTGCTTGTTTTTGTCTATTTTAAAACTACTATTATTATTAATACATTTTTCCTTTTTACTATTATTCTTTATTTTCCCACTCACAGGTCCTACTTCACAGCTCTTTTTCTTTTCCCTGTTCATGGTTGCAATTTTTTTTTTTTTTCTCAAGACTAACCCTGTTCCTTGTTTTTCTTTTTGCATTTTTCCCATTTTTTTCTTCATTATTCTTCTTCTCTACCTTT
>NW_006921797.1:4242010-4278952 GCF_000298275.1 Orycteropus afer afer | reverse complement strand
AGAATCTGCAAAACACCACATAACGTGGATGAACTTGGAGGACATTATACTGAGGGAAATAAGTCAATTACAAAAAGCCAAATATTATATTAGTCCGTTATTGTAAAAGTCAAGGGATTCAGGGGCTGACTCAATGGCAGCTAACAAGAAGGCACATTTCCAGTGCTGAAAAGCCATGCAAGTCTAGTGATTGCCATACTGGATATTATAGAGTTAAAACATTTGACAGTGCTGTCTTAATAATGTTTCCTTAGAGTTCTCTACTGTATCACCTCCATTTAGCCAGCAAGGGAGAAGAGAGCCCTCCTAGGATCTTGTGGGACAGTAGAAAAGGGCTTGTGGATTTTTCTTTCTCTATGCCACTAGGCTCAAGACCTAGTTACCAATAGATCAAATGGTTATATTTACTGGATATAGAAGATATCATATGATCTGATTCTGAGTTTTTGTAATATTCTGCAAAATTATAGATTATTTTTCTTGACAAAGCCTACCATTCAAGCCCATTGCCCTGCTGAAAAATCCTCTTTTGAATGTCAGAAGGTGAATATTATCTTGTTCTTTTTCTTTGCTTTCCTGTTTTAACAGTCTCCTCATCACTACAGTGAAAGGACTTCCTACACTGCCTGGAAAGAAATCCAGGTACAGGAAACGCAAAATAGAAAAGCACATTAATATTTTTCACACTATTACCTCTGTTAAAACTTCTTTCCTCTTTTGACTGATCCCTGCTTCTGTCACAGGAGTCTCCAGCCTTTATTGGAGGAATAAGATTTAAGTCTGTTAAGTGTGGCACTGTGAACCTAAGCCTAAGGCTATGACTGTATGAGGCTAACAAAAGTCTTATTTAATCAACTAATATCAAGAGGTTATGGGTTGATTTGTGTTCCCAAAAAAGATATATTTCAGTCCTCACCCCTGGTAACTGTGAATGTGCCCTTATTTGGAAATAGCTGTTTGTAGGTGTAATTAGTTAGCAAGAGGTCATACTGGAGTTGAGTGGGCCTTAGCCCAGTATGACTGGTATCCTTATAAAAAGAGGCGGAGAGACACAGACAGAAAGAAGTAAGCCATGTGAAATTAGAGTAGAGATTGGAGATTTGCTGCTACAAACTAAGGGACACTTGGGATTACCAGAAGCTAGAAGAGGGGGTTTAGAGGTTACTTTTCCCTTGAGTGGGGCTCTATATTAAGGCAGGGGCTTGAGGTAGGTAGGGTCGGGGCTTGGAGTTTGCTTTTTGGTTGGGTGTTGCTCGTTTTTAAGGCCAGGGCCTAGGGTAGGAAGGCCCAGGGCTTGGAAACTGCTTTTCCCTTGGGTGTGGCTCTATATTAAGGCAGGAGCCTGAGGTAGGCAGGCCTGGGGTTTAGAGGCTATTTTTTGCTTAGGTGTGGCTCTTTGTTAAGGCCAGAGCCTGAGGTAGGTGGGTGTAGAGGGGTTAGGAACAACTAAGGGAGATGAACTTGTCTGTCAGTTGTCCTGTGGTGGCTTATGTGTTGCTGTGAGATTGCAGGCTATGCCACCATGTTGCAAAATACCAGCAGGGTTACTTATAGTGGAGAGGTTTCAGTGGAGCTTCTGGACTTAGACAGACTTGGAAGAAGGAAGAGGCCATCCACTTCTCAAAGAATTGGCAAGTGAAAACCTTATAAATAGCAGTGAAACATTGTCTAATATATTGCTGAAAAACTGTATGAACAGCCCTGAAATATTGACTGACACAGTGCTGGAAAATGAACCCATTAGGTCGGAGGTCACTCAAAATTGGACTAGGAAAGAGCTGACTCCTCAGAGTAGAGATGACCTTAATGATATGGATAGAATAAAGCTTTTGGGACCTCCATTGGCTGATGTAGCATGACTCAAAATGAGCAGAAACAAATGTAAACATCCATTAATAATTGGAACATGGAATGTACAAAGTATGAATCTAGGAAGACTGGAAGTTGTCAAAAATGAAATGGAAAATATCCTAGGCATCAGTGAGCTGAAATGGATGGGTTTTAGCCATTTTGAATCAGACAACAATATGATCTACTATACCAGGAATGACAAATTGAAGAGGACTGGTGTGGCATTCATCATCCCAAAGACTGTTTCAAGATCTGTTCTGAAGTACAATGCTGTCAGTGATAGGATAATATCCATATACCTAAAAGGAAAACCAGTTCATACTACTATTATCCAAATTTACACACCAACCACCAAAGCCAAAGATGAGGAAATTGAAGATTTCTACTAACTTCTGCTGTCTGAAATTGTTTGAATATGCAGTCAAGATGTGTTGATTATCACTGGTGACTGGAATGCAAATGTTGGAAACAAATAAAAATTACTGATAGTTGGAAAATATAGCCTTGGTGATAGAAATAATGCTGGAGATCACATGATAGTATTTTGCAAGAACGACTTATTCATTGCAAATACCTTTTTTCAGCAACATAAGTGCTGACTATACACATACACATGGACTTCACCAGATGGAGTACAAAGGAATCAGATTGACTATATCTGTGGCAAGAGACAATGGAGAAGTTCAATATCTTTGGCCAAAACAAGGCCAGGAGCTGATTGTGGAACAAACCATCAATTACTCATAAACACAATCAAGTTAAAGTTGAAGACAATCAAAAAAAAGTCCACAAGAGCCAAAATATGACCTTGGTATCCCTCCTGAATTTAGAGACCATTTAAAGAATAAATTTGATGCATTGAACACCAGTGACAGAAAATGAGAGGAACTGTGAGATGACATCAAGAACATTATCCAAGAAGAAAGCAAGAAGTGATTAAAAAGACGAAAAAGGAAGAAAAGACCAAAATAAATGTCAGAAGAGACTGTGAAACTTGCCCTTGCATGGAGAATAGCTAAAGCAAAAGGAAGAAATGACAAGATAAGAGAGCTGAACAGAAGATTTCAAAGAGCAGCTTGAGCAGGCAAAGCCAATTACTATAATGAAATGTGCAAAGGCCTGGAGTTAGGGAACCAAAATGGAAGAATATGCTCTGTATTTCTCAAGCTGAAATAACTGAGGAAAAAATATAAGCCTTGAGTTGCAGTATTGAAAGATTCTATGGGCAAAATGTTGAATGATGCAGGAAGCATCAAATGAAGATGGAAGGAATACACAGAGTCACTGTACCAAAAAGAATTGGTCAATGTTCATCCATTTCAGGAGGTGGCATATGATCAAGAACCAATGGTACTGAAGGATGAAGTTGAAGCTGCACTGAAGGAATTGGTGAAGGACAAGGCTCCAGGAATTGACAGAATACCCATTGAGATGTTTCAACAAACAAATGCCCTTCTGGAGGCACTCAGTCAGCTATGCCAAGAGATTTGGAAGACAGCTACCTGGCCAACAGACTGGAAAATATTCATATTTGTACCCATTCCAAAGAAAGGTGATCCCACAGAATGTGGAATTTATTGGGCAATATCACATGCAAGTAATATCTTAACTGAAGATAATTCAAAAATGGTTGCAGCAGTATACTGACAGAGAACTTCCAGAAATGCAACCTGGATTCAGAAGAGGATGTGGAACGAAGGTTATCATAGCTGATGTCAGATGGATCTTAGCTGAAAGCAAAGAAAACCAGAAAGATGTTTACTTGTGTTTTATTGACTATGCAAAAGCATTTGATTGTGTGGACCATAACCAATTGTGAATAACATTGAGTGGAAAGGAAATTCCAGAACATTTGATTGTACTCATGAGGAACATGTACATAAATCAGGAGGCTATTGTTTGAACAGAACAAGGGGATACTGTAGAGTTCAAAGTCAAGAAGGGTGTGCATCAAGGTTGTATCCTTTCACCATACTTATTCAAATTGTATGCTGAGCAAATAATCTGAGAAATTGGATTATATGATGAAGAATGTGGCATTAGGATTGGAGGAAGACTCATTAACAACCTGTGATATGAAGATGACACAACTTTGCTTGCTGAAAGTGAGGATGACTTGAAGCACTTACTGATGAAGATTAAAGACTACAATCTGAAGTATGGATTACACCTCAATATAAAAAAAAAAAAATCAGAAATGGTCTAGTAAATAGCTTCACAGTATGGTGAAAAGATTGAAGTTGTCAAGGATTTCATATTACTTGGCTCTAAAATCAACACTAATGGAAGCAGTAGTCAAGACATCAGATGATGTTTTGCATTGGGCAAATCTGATGCAAAGGACCCCTTTCAAGTGATGAAGAGCAAAGCTGTCTCCTTGAAGACTAAGGTGTCCCTAACCCAAGCCACAGTACTTTCAATCACTTCTTACGCATGTGAGTGCTGGACAATGAAAAAGGAAGACTGAATAAGAGTTGATGCTTTTGAGTTGTGATGTTGGAGAAAAATGCCAAGAGTACATGGACTGCTAAAAGGACTAACCAATCTGTCCTGGAGGAAGTGCATCCAGCATGCTCCTTGAAAGAAGAGTGGCCAGAATTCATCTCACCTACTTTGGTCATGTTGTCAGAAGGAACCATATCCTGGAGAAGGATATCATGCTTGGTAAAGGGGAGGGTCAAGGAAGAAGGGGAAGGACCTCAATGAGATGGATTGACACAGTGGCTGCATCGATGGGTTCAGGTATAGCAAGGATTGTGAAGCTGGCACAGGACTGGGCAGTGTTTCGTTTTGCTGTGCACGGGGTCACTATGAGTCGGCGATGACTCGACAGCACCTAACAGCAACAACAACAGAAGAGATAAGGGAAGAACTTTCCCTATAGCCATCAGAGACAGCATGGCCCAGCTGACACTGTGAATTCAGATTTTTAGCTTCCAGAACTGTGAGAATAAATTTCTGTTACGTTAAACCAACCAATTTGTAGTTAGAGCAGTCCTAGAAAATCAAGACAAAGGGATTGATAACATTGTTTTGTTAACATAATTTATCCAGTTATATGACAATTATTTCATTTGGGTTATTTCATTTTCCAGGAAGTTGCATCTTAATCTCAGGAAGAAAATCTGTTGGTTGTCTTTCAAACACTGTTTTCTGCCTTTCAAAGTCATGATTCTAGAACTTATTAGGACTTTTCCATAAAAATCATAATTTTGCCTCTTCACAATAATATCACACTGTTTTATTCATCTTATACATCATTTGACTCTTTTGTCCTTATTATTTTGCTCTAATTTAATTGTCTGTTTGGCTCCAGCAGATGGAGAACACAGTGAGGAGAAGTGCAAAAGCTACTGTTAGGGAAAGCGGCAGGCCAAAGTCGAATGACATTTGGTGGGTTCTGACAGCAGAAGAGTTGGTGAACTTATTGAGTCTTTTATTTTGAATTGTGATGTAGCTTTGTAGCTTTGTGTTACCACATGCTTAATTAAGTTGAGCTAATAGAGCACTGGGGTCTTTGGTCATTCAGTGGTAGAAATCTCTCCTTCCACACAGGAGACCTCGGTTTGATTCTTGGCCAATGCATCTCATGTGAGCTACCACCCTTCCATCAGTGGAGGTTTGTGTGTTATCATGTGCTGAACAGGTTTCAGCGATGTTTCTAGACTACGAAAGACTAGGAAGAGAGGCATAGTGATCTACTTCTCAAAACCAGTCAGTGAAGACCCTGTGGATCACAATGGTCTGATCCCCAAGCAATTAAGGGGACGGTCCAGGACCAAGCAGCATTTCATTCCATTGTGCATAGGGTAACCATGAGTCAGGGCTGACTTGATGGCAGCTAACAACAACAATTGAGCACTTGCTATGTACATAATGCCACACAGTGGAGGACTCAGAAAATCTGGGGTTCCACTGGTTTACTTCCTTCACAGCACTTATCCTATTATGGAATTACCTTGTTTACTTTTTTGTTTACTTATACATTGTCCATCTTGTCTATTGGAAATGCAGAGACCTTGTCCGTCTTTTTGAGTGCTAAAAATTTAGTGCCTGGAACATTAAAGGCTCAAAATATAGTCTATCTCACTGAATAAAGATGCTTATATTCTATAGTGAGCTAAGTTCCCAAGTGTTCTCTCACTTCCTCATCCTTCAAACTTTTCTGTCCTATTAAATCTTCCTTCCCCAAAGACTTTGGCCTTAAACAACCCTTTTCTCCTCTCATATCTGAATGTTTACTGTTGATTCTATTCATTTGACATATTATTATGTACCAATTTGTCATCTCTTTTATTCTTATTTAATTTTTACCCCTTTTACTTATCTCGTCATGGTATATGCAAAAACAGTTTGTACCATGTGGAACTCCTCCTTAAGTATTGTTTTTTTTGATGAGTGTTGTAAGTTCTTTGAATTCAGCAATGTGTGAGTAGTTTCTCCTATGAAACCTTAGTGACTGACCCCTGTATATGTCAAGGAATAATTGACGAGCAATGACTTTTTCATATCTCTGAACATGAAGCTCAGTCATCCAGTCATACCCTAGCCCCAATGTGGAGTACATTCTCAGCTGTATTTGTGTCCTTATGTAAATTCCTGCTATCAGCATCATCCCTGGGCTTTCTCCCCTCCTCTTGGCTTTCAAATCTACATTCATTTTTAGCTGAATGTAGAGCTTGCTCTCCAGGGTCAATAACTTGCTTGAGGTGAGAGTGAGAGCAATTCACTTGCTGAAGGAGACTACAGTGAAGCCTTCCAGGGACTCAAGGAGCTGGGTCACCTGGAGAGATCTACGGCTCTGACTCAGGCCTTGGCTGCATTAGGGTGACTTTGTCCAATGTATGAGCTTATCCAGTGCTGGAGGTTTCCCAGGAAGAGAGCATTCTTTCCTGTTTAAAACCATGCTACGGTTGCCCTCAACACATTCCTATCCTCTCAAATCTTGTTAAGTGGGACAGTCCAATAGAATTTGAGTGCACACTCAAGAAACATGGATATGCACATGTCACTGGGCAAGGCACCATGCCAGGGAAAGGTGCCACACTCCAGTACCATGGAATTGTATTTGGATTTCTAAAGCCAAGGCATCATGGAGGACCCCTTCACAAGGGAGTGGACTTCGCCAGAGTTTTCCTGCAGAGTCATAGGCATATTTCCTATTTAGCATTTGGCAGCAAGGATTTTGTACTAATTTGTGAAGCACAGTGCCAAGTTCTATTGCCTGGAATCTCCTTAAAGATTTGCTCAGATGTTGGCAGAAACATCTAAAGGCATGTTTTCTATTGTTTATTCTTTTGCTTTTTTTCCTTTTCTTTTTGCAAATGAGAACTAAGGTGTAAATGTTCCATACCAAAGGAGCAAGATTATATCAAAAGCCACACCTCCTTCTGCCCACACATACAACTACCATGTACATCCATTAGTTTTAATAAAACAGGCTTTCCATGCTGCTAAGTATGTCACTGTAACTCTGTTCTGCATGTCTGTATTTCTTCAGGGCACCCTTCACATTAGAATTGGATGGACTCACCTGGCTGGTAATTTAGACATTTGTGGTTTGCAATGTTCCAGTGTGCTTGAAGCTATCACAGCTACTGGTTTCTTCCCAGGAAGTGGGAGAAGATTTTATCCATTTGTGTTCTGACAAGAGACATTAGAGCCATAATTTAAGCAGTTTTCCAGAAGTTTGGCAGTTGAGGCTTGCAATCTAGCAGGATTCAGTATTGCTTAAGCAAATTAGAATGTGTACTCTGGCTAACCCAGCCCACTTTAAACCCAGCCATCTGGGGAGAACAAACCCCTGTGAAAACCATGCAGAGATTTGGCCTTTCCTGTGTATGGCTTCTAGAAATGCCCTGGATACTGCAGAATGCTCCAGGTAGAATCTCACAGCTCATTTGAGGCATATCTAGACAAGCCTTTTTTGAGTCACTATATTGACTTCTGTTAGAAGCCGCAAGGCTGGCCAAAGACTCTGAAATGCAGTTTCATTTCCTCTTAATCATCTATCTGGCTTCACAGGAAATGGATATTTGGTTGTTGAAGATAAAAAGCTGTTCTTCAGCCTCATGCCTCGTGGCTGGGATAGAGTAATTTTAGGCTTGTGAGGATTCCTTCAAAAACACATTGAGGCAGAGAAGTAGAATAGGAGCTGTGGATCCACAGGTCTTTCCAACACAGTCAGCCCAGTAGGAATCTTTGATTTATGAGGTTTACTTTATAAAGAGGGACCTTCTGAGTCTTGGGTAGATATTGACTATACACTCTGGGGCCCACTCTGATACCTCTTTCCAGTAATTCTCTTTGTTTTCTTTATAGAACTCTTGTCTTCCTTTACCGGGATAGGGTCACTATGGGCACATTTAGCTCTCAGTTGACCTTCAATAACCCACAGTCCCCTGATTCACTCTTGTTTCCTGTTGACTTTTATCCTCCGCTGGTTCCTTAAAGATTTTCTTCTCTTTTCCCATTGCCATTTATCATCCTTATGAGGGTCTCTAGGGCTTCCCCAGCTCCTCACAATTCTTTGCTTGGCTTTCTAATGCTCTCACTTTTCCTCTATTGTTCTTCCTAGGTTTTCATTCTCTTCTGCTACCCTATCTACAATGGAGAGGGGATTATTTCCTGACTGCTCTCTCAGAATACATTTCACATACTTAAAACTCTATTTTCCTACTGACTTGGAAAAATTGAGTTGGAAATTTTGCTCTGGCACAGTTCAATCGCACTTTGGGTGGAAATGTTTTACACATTAAAACGATGAAGGATAACTTTATTTGCCAGAGGAGGCAAACGGTCTTTAAAATGGAAAAGAAAAAAAGAGAGAGAGAGAGAGAAAAGCAAAAAAATCCTTTCTGAAGCTACTGTATGAAAAAGACTTTCGAATATGTAAAAGCTTTTAGAACACAGCAGGATGGGGTCATGGTCAAGGGTAGCAGCCCATGAAAAGCTTATTTCTTGCTACCCTGCCATCTTGCTTGCTTTCCTTGTTGCTATTAGTTATTCTTTAATCGGCTCCTACTCATGGGTAGTCGACCCCATGTCCAACAGAACAAAACGGTGCCTGGCCCTGTACCACCTTTATGATCATTGGTGTGCTTGAGTCCATTGTGCAGCCACTGTGTATTTTGAGTGCCTTGCAACCACGGGGGTCATCTTCCAGCCCCGTATTGGTCAGTGTTCTGTTGTGATCTATTTAGTTTTCATTGGTTAATTTTCAGAAGTAGATCTCCAGCCCTTTCTTCACAGTTTGCCTTAGTCTGGAAGTTCCACTGAAACATATCCACTATGGGTGGCCATTTTGAAATACTGGTGGTATAGCCTTTAGCATCACAGTAGCAGGCCAGCAACCACAGTACAACAAACTAACAGACTGGTGGTAGCGGTAACTTCCCCCCTTTAGAAGGGGTTCTTCGTCTTCCCCAGGAACTTTCTAGACCCAGACTACTTCCAGAGAAGGTCCTTACCTCTACCGTTTTTAATGTTCAGGTGGAAATTGAAGTGTCACAGAATAGCCCCAATTTAGAACATATTTTCAAATAGGTTCCTGAAATTGACTCAATGGCAGTGGGTTTGGAATCTCATGCCTCAGGAGCCCTGGTATTGCAAAGGTTAAGTGCTCAACTGTTAACCAAAAGATTGGCATTCAAACCCACCCAGAAGCTCTGTGGAAGAAAGACCTGGTGATCTGCTTCCCTAAAGATTAAAGAAGATTAAAGATTCCTTTAAGATTAAAGAAACAAAACAAAACAAAACCACTGCCACTGGGTCGATCCCAATTCATAGCAACCCTGATTGGGTTTGCAAGGTGGTAAATTTTTATGGAAGTAGATCACCCCATCTTCCTTCTGCATAGCAGCTGATGGTTTTGAACTGCCAACCTCCTGATTAGCAGTCAAATGCCTTAGGCACTGTACCGAAGAGGGAAGTTTTACTGTCACAAGGGGTTGCTATGAGTCGAAATCAACTCCATAGCACCTAACAATAACAACAATAATCTCATACCTACTCAGTTCTCAGTATCACAGCTTTATTCCTTCCCATAGCAGGTTTTGGTGGACTGAGTTCAAGTTTGGATTTCTGCATGCATAACACTCAAACCCTAGCTTCTCTACTAATTTCCTGTGGCAATATTTCCAGGTATGAATTGCAAAGTCTTTCACAGCAGATTTTTATGCCTTGCTTCATACTGGAGTAGGTTCAGCAAAAGACAGATTTGTGGGAACTTGTCATTACTTTGAGATTTTGTGAGCATCTCTCTCCAGAGAGCCTATCCTCAAAGAAAGAGTAGATTCTTTCTCCCTTTAGCTAGGACTGATGGCCAAATCTCACAAGGTTTCACATTCAATTGTACAGAGTGCCAGCTCCATCAACTTTGCATCGGCAAATCCATCCTTCACTGCTTTCTAGGTCAAAGCAGTGATGGAAAAACACCAGACAAAGTTTTCTGGATCTATCAGACTATCTGGGACTCAGTTTTTAATAATATTATACCATATTCACTCTGGAGATACAATTGAACTTTGATTTCAATTCAAATGTCATTGACGCTTTCCAACTGTCAGGGTCAGTCTCTGTGCATGTACTAGGTATTGTGAGAAGAAAACAGCATGGTCCTTGCCCTTACGGAACCTAGAGTCTAGATCAATTCTCCCATCTTTATTAAAAGAGACTATGATAAAGTAAGACACCATCTTATAGTGCTACAAACTATATTTCCTTCTATCTAGAATAATTTATTGTGTAACATGAGTGTTTTGAAACAAATTCAAGCCTTTCTGTTCTACTAAAAAATATAAAGTAATTTATATTATGCATGTTACTGGAAATAGGATTCAATTAATGAATTTTAGGAACATTTGCCAATAAGCAAACTGGAGAGAATTTTGTCCAACTGCTGGCAGCAAAGGTGAGGGAAGGGTGAGGTAAGGACTGAGTGGAGAAACAGAGAGTGTATTGAAAAATCAACTTCATGTAGTTATTACCAAGTAGGCTAGAAACAAAATAAAACAAAAAGCTCTATTCTTTTTGGTCTCAGAAACCATTGTTGGCGAGCACTCTAAGTAAGCACTCAACTTGTTTCCTCTAGCCTGACTTCCAGAATGAAGCTAAGTTGGAAACTATTCTGCTGATTAGGTTTTCTTTCTCTCTTTTTTTTTAACCACACCCTCTTCTGAGGAAAGAGACATAATTTATGCACACAAGCCAGCTCTTGTTCTGTTTTATGTTTGGCACTATAATTCCTTACAAGCCTTTAAAATGACACAATGAACCTTCATTTAGGACTCTTGACAAATGAAATTGTGGTCAGAAGCAGAAAAGGGCAAGAGGAAATGGTGATGGGATAAAATAGAGAAGGGACAAGGAAGGGTGGGAGGTGAGATATAGGAATGCTGCTTGTGGGTGTGCCCAAAAGGTAGATATTAGGAAGAAATACCACACAACATTTAAGTAATAAACACTGCTTTCTACACAAGCTTACTATGCTTTCTGTGCCTGCTTTGACCTTAAGAATTCTGTAAAAGTTTAAGATTTCCACACCGCCTGACATGTGATGACCACTGAGGAAACCCTGCCAGTATAGAAGACCTGCATACATTTGTGTCTCACATGAATAAAGTTCTAAAACAGAGTTTAAGTAAACAACAAAATAAAAAGGAGAAAAATATCTATTAAGGTTTTCCCATAGTTTGGACTGGGGTTGGGAAGGGAGTCAGTGCTGTGCTCCTACAGCAAACAGTCATCTCAGAATGATCTGGAGGATGGAGGCCCTCAAAGATCGAGAGACACACCGGTGAGGAGGGCGTCTCGGCTTGTTTCTTCTATTACTAGTTTATGTAATGACTTCCTTGTCTTTCTGGAATTTTCACACTTTATTTATCATTTCACATGGCATCAGTTTTATAATAACTAAGAATATATAACTTTCTTCGAAATTACAAATAATACTTATTTGTTGTAGAAAAACTCAAATACAAAAGTAAAAATCACCCATAATCTCACCTTTCAGAGATACCCACTATTCCGATTTGGTCTTTATCTCTATTGTTACAGCAACACTCTCCACCATTCCCCTCCATTCTTTTTGATGGTATCTTTATTCATTGGCTAGTGTGACTAGAGAGTCAATGACATTAAAAAAATTTTGTTGAACAAATGAGCTCCCAGTGCATAAAAATGTTTATGAAATACTTTCTTAGGTGATTTTTTTTGTGGAATTAACTAATCCTTTTAGGAAACCAACCATATGTCTAGAAACCCACAGTCATTATTATTTGAGGAAATCCATCAGCTTAATTTTAACATCATCATCAGTGATTCTACACAAGCACAAAATATCTATTGCCACACTCCTAATTTTTTTCCATTAACTCTTATTTTTTTCCTCTGAATTAATATATTTCATCTTATGAGCCAGCAGTAAGATAAGACAAAGAACAATGAAATTGGAGTCAAAATATTGGAGGTTGAGTCCTGATTAGGTTTCTTAGGAGTTTTGTGATTGAGAGCCAAATAAGGCAATTTTTCTGCCCCTTAGTTTTGTCATCTGTAAAGTGAGGATAATAATGCTCATCTTATAGGGCTATTGGGGTGGAAGGAAAGAACGGGGAGCAAATGCAGGTACTTGTGTGAGGCCCATGCCAACTGAAAAGTGCTGTACTAATGAAAACCCTTCTTCTTACTATATCCACCTATGAACCTGGGACACTTTTTCATTGGAAGTGATTTTAGATGAAAAGCTCAAAATCTTTTTACCAATTCTCAAATGATGATTCCCCATGTTGCAATTCTCTCTAGGAAACAGTAGCCATCTTTTTCCAGGAGGATTTCTCAAACTTTTCTGTATCAATTAGAATAACTCTCTGAAGTCCAACTGGCAGAATTGGCTCAAGGACCTGAAGGTGCTGCCAACCATAAGTAGTTGGGCAAGTTTGCGATACTAAGGGACTTGTGATTTCTTGTTACTAGGTCCTCTTAATTAACACTTGCTGTTCCTCTACTGTGGCCAGCACACAACCCTGCAGCAAGCTGCATTTCAGAATAAACCTGCCCGGCATGATAGGAAAGTAAGAGGAAACACTTTCACAAAGCTCCAACACCTAACCACTCCCAGGTAAATGGGAAAATCCACCAGTGGGATCTGAGAATACATCCTGTCTGAGACAATACCCTGATGGTGTCCCTTTGGGAGTATTTCCTTGAACTATGAGTCAAAGAAACAAAGACTCTCCCAGTCCTCCCTCTCTTTCCCTCACTCACTCACAGTAACTCTATATATGTGAACTTTTTTTTTTTTTTTTTTTTACTTTTCTGACATTGTAAATCACAACATGAATAACTGGTGTACCTCCTTGGGTCAACTTAAATTACATACTCCTTAGACTGTACATGGGCTTAGTTTAGATGTATTGTATATAGGTGTTTGGGAGCTCTGGTAGCGTAGTGCCTAAGGCACTTGACTGCTAACCAGAAGGCTGGCAGTTCAAACCCACCAGCCACTTCTTGGAAGGAGGGTTGGGCAATCTACTTCCATAGTATACTGCCTCAAAAACCCAAGGAGGGGTCGCTATGAGTCGGGTCTGACTCTACAGCACATAACAACAACAACAACATATAGGTGTTTGGATAGCAAAACTGAGAAACAAGAGAGATCAAGTGGCTTGCTGGAGTATGCTCTTGTTAGTAGCAGACTCAAAATAAAGTTTTTTTATTTATTCATATATCTATCTATCTATCTATCTATCTATATATATATATATAATTTTCTTGTGGCTTGGTAAACTTTACAGAAAAAATTAGTTTTCCATTCAACAGTTTATACTGTTGCTTTGTTACGTTAGTGGCCATCCCCTCATTGTAACAGCACTCTTCCCACTCTTTCCCTGTGTTCCCTGACTTTTGTTTTTGGCCAAATGCTGCTCCTTGGGTCTTGTATGGTTGATTATTCTGAGGTGCACGTTCCTCACAGGTGTCACTGTTTACTTTATAGGACTGTCTATTGATTGGCTGCAAGATGACCTCTGGGACTGGGTACAGTTCCAGGTCTGAAGGATATCTAAGGAAAAATGAAGAATTTTTGGTACTTTCTCCTTTTTTGGATCCCACAGCTACTATCTAGAAATAAAAATGCATCTTCACCTCTATCTCTATGAAAATATGATTTTTCTGTTCTTTGATATCTCATTATTCTTCTTTTTTGTAATTTAGTATCTGCCAATCTATGTTCAGATCTCTCTTCTCTTGTGATGTCCTTCATTGTCAAGTCCTCTCTCTTTACTAATCTGTGTTTCTCTCTCTCCTTTTTTGACTTCCGAAGTTTAAAAATATTCTTTGTTCATCAGAATTCATGGGAATTTCATGCTTCAATTTCTGGTGCTGCTGTTACTTGTACCATGACTTCAGTGATGTTTACTGAGGTGGGGGGAAGAGAATGAGAGAGAGAGAGAGAGAAGCAATGTCACGTATTTTTGTATTTATCTGTTAAGGTGAATTTTTAGTTTCCTAGTGCTGCTGTAACACAAATGCCACACACGGGTGGCTTTAAAGAACAAAAGTTATTTTCTCACAGTTCAAAAGGTTAGAAGTTGAAATTCAAGGCACTGGCTCTTGGGGAAGGCTTTTATTCTTCTGGCTCTGGGGGAAGATTCTTATAGCTCTAGGCTTCCTCAGTTTCTTAATAATTCTCACATGGTGTCGGTCTTATGTGGAGCCTCTCTCTTTTCTGTTTGTGCTTCCTTCTGTGTCTAACCTGTTGTCTTTGTAACTCAGAAGTGATTAGGTTTAGGATACATCCTACATTGATATGGTCTCATTCACATCAAAAAGAAAACTCTAATCCCAAATGGGATTACATCCACAGGTATAGGGGTTAGGATTCCAACACATATTTTGATGGGGCACAATTCAATTCATAACAGTGCACTAGGCAAAATACAGGAAAGGATAGCAGGGAAACATTGGGAGAGCAAATAATTAATTGTTCATTAATGAAAGGTTATGAGTCATAGGCAAAAGAGAAAAGATGGCTCTTGGGAATCAGGGAAATAATTAGGCCCAGGGAGGCAGGAAATTGGATCCAGATGGTGGGAGCTTCAGAGTAGGGTAAATCACGCACTAGGGAGAGATAAGAGATGGAGGAAGGGGAATACGATATAGGCTGGTGTCCAAAGATTGTATGCCAGTATGATAGAAACATAAGAGAAAAGACTTCGCAAAGCTCTAAAACCTAATCACTCCTGGGTAAGAGGGGGGTAATTCTTGATAAAAGGAGGCATGTTGGTGGAAGGTCTGGGGAACTGGTTCTATTTAGAATAATTTCTGAACTATATTTCTACAGATTCCTATATTGTTGCTAGATTTATTTAATGTGCTTTAGTCTTGTTCCAGCAAATTACTCTATAAGCTCTTTGAGGGGGAGAATCATGTTTTATTTCCTTCCAAAACGCTTAGCACAATGCTGATATCATGGTAGGAATTCATTAAATATTTCTCAATGCCTTTAACAATTAATACCTATTATTGGAAGTAGAGAAGGAGCTCTGGTGGTGCAGTGCCTAAGGCATTTGACTGCTACCCAAAAGGTTCACGGTTTAAACCCATCAGCTGCTCCTCAGAAGAAAGATGGGGCAATCTACTTTTACTGCATGGGAAACCAATGGGAGGCTGCTGAGTAGGAATCAACTCAATGACAGTCTTTTTCTATTGGAAGTGGAAAGAGCTCTGATGCACAATCATTAAGGACTTGGCTGATAACTGAACAGTGGGCAGTTAAAACCCACCAGCCACTTCACAGGAGGAAAATGTGGTTATAACCTTGGAAACCCTATGGAGCAGTTCTACTTTGTCCTATGGGGTTGCTATGAATCAGAAGTGACTCGACTGCAACAGGTTTGTTTTTGTTTATTGGAAGAGGGTAAAAGTTGAATTTGCCCTATGAAATGAGCCCAAATCATTTCATGGAGGCATCAGAGAGCGTTGGTGCCATTGAAAACATTTAGAACCAGAAAAATGAGTTTATGGACTCCTAAGTACCTTGAGAGTATCCATGTCATATACCCCTTGCCATACTCCTTCCCTGAAACACACACAAAATGAGTCGGGAAATGGTCTTGCTGATTGGGTGAACTGAACTGGCCTGTTGTATGGAAAATAGCACATCTCCATGTATTCCAGTTTATTTTCTAGTTGACAACATGTTTCCCAATGATGGATACTTGTCACAGTGGTTAACAGGAAATCATTTTTGCATGTCAAAACCTTTAAGGACTCTCAAAATGGCCAACTGAAATATACATTCCATGGATCCTTTCCCTCTCTGCTTTTTAAGTGTTCAGCCATATGTTTTAGAACATACAGCTGTCTTTGTTCAGAATAGCCCAAAATAGCTAGATTCTCCTGCACCTCTCTGGGTGTTAACGTATTTACATTTCAAAATGCATGTGTGGAAGTGGCTGGTTTTGTATAGCTTTTTTTCTGACTGTCAGCAACTTTTCTCTTCTATAACCTTATCTTAGCTCAACTAACCTAAACTTTTAGTTTCATGAGATTCATCAGTATTATATCCCAGGTATTCAGTCTTCCTGCCATTACTTTATATCTTATGATTAAAAAAAAAAAAAAAAAAAAAAGGCTATCCCTGAAGGATATGATAAATCTTCTTAGAAGCCATTTGTAGGCTGGATATTTCAGTACACAGGAGCATTCTAAACAATGTTTGAAGTGAATAGAGAAAATAATATCACATTAATGTGCTGTAGACATTCTTCATATCTGACTTTCCTAAAACAAACATTGTAAAACATCAGCAAGAATGAAGGTCCTATCTTTTATGGTTCTTAATTGGCTCAATGAACCAAGATATTTTGAATGAGTATCTCTCCTTTCCCCAAATGGTTTCCTAGTGAAGTGCAAGCTCCAAGGAGTGAACTGATTAAGTGGAAAATAAATGGCTGTCTAGGACCAGGACTCATAGAAAAAGGAGAGCTGCTAAATTTCAATTCTGGGAGAGTATCTGAGATGATGTCATGTCATGGGAATTTAAGCGATTTTTTTTTACTGGTTTTGTTTTAAATACTTATGGAAAAGGGCAGATCATATGAATAACTATATTTATCTTCAGGTTAATTGCAATAGAATGGAGACCTAATAAAAGTGAAAGATATTTAAATAAAGTGATATTTTGCTTGGGGCCAAAGAAACATCTACCTGTGTCTAATATATCAATTCACTGGCCCCTATGTCATTTCCTAGGAGCTCTGGTGGCACAGTGCCTAAGGCATTGAACTGTTAACCAGAAGGCTGGCGTTTCAAACTCACCAACCACTCCTTGGGAGGAAGATTGGGCAATCTACTTCCATAGTGATAGTGCCTCAGAAAGCCAAGGAGGCGTCGCTGAGTCGCAATCGACTCGACGGTAGTGATTTTGGTTTTTTGATTTTTATGTCATTTCCCAGGGCCATATCTCTGTGACTGAATGTGCCCTCTCAGCAATGCTATTTTCCCTCTTTCTCCTAATCCACATGTTATCTGTTCTTCAATGCCGCCTTCCCTAAAACATTCCTCTATCTTGTCCCCAAATATGATTGTCTCTCCCCTCTAAAGGCTTACTGCACTTATTATCTCTAGTATTTCCTTGGAAATTCATGAGTACTCATCTTATATGGTATCATACATTTATTGATTATAATAATGTATATCATTATGTACACAAGTCCTAAGTATAGGTAAACACCACCACATCAAGATATGGAACATTTCCACCTCCTGAAAATATATCAGCTCTATTTTCATGTTATTTGTTCTCTAGGATAAATTGTAGAAGCTCTAAGGGGAGAGATCACACGCCACTCAGGATCCTGGCAGAAGATAGATGACATACTCAAAGGGCTTTGACTGAAAATAATTTGATAAAAGGCCTAGAAACAGAAATATGGGTTAAGTTAAGGAAATCAACAAGAAGTGTTGAGGCACCCAGAGACTAGCAGCAGTCCCAAATAATTACTAGCCCTAGGCCTTAAAGAGAAGGGGAATTTTACTTGTTATCAAGGCTTGGTGAGAGCTTAAGCTTAGCAGAAGAAAAACAGGCTCTTGACTAGAACTGCTGTAGTCTAAAATATCACAGCCAGTGCCTGCCCAGCACTTGGAAATAACGATCTTGACTTCTGTGTATTCAGTCCTTCACTCTCTTTCTGGTGACTTCCATTGGCCAAACCCCACCATAAGCCAGAGAGCAAGAGAACTCAGGATATGCAGTCTCTAAAGGTCAACTTCCCCAGGGACAAGACAGGGCAAAAAACCGTAGAGAATGGATTTGGAGTATGAGGGACAGACAGACAATAACCAGCAAAACTATCTTATACTTCTATACAGACATACCTCAGAGATTTTGAGAATTTAGTTCCAGACCACTGCAATCACAATAAAGCAAGTGCAAAATGGGCAGGAGGTCACATGTTCTGACCTCTTCTAATCTCACAAGAGGAAGACAGAATCACCATCAATAGCCCAAGGCCTATTCCTGCCAGGCCAGACATGCTGCCTCCCTCCAGCCCTTTCACCAACTGTTCCTCCCAAAGCACCACCACCAATCTCCTGGGTTCGATAATTCGCTGCAGTGGCCACCCAGAACTCACCGATTATGGAGTTTATTAAGGAAGCACCAGGCTACAATTCGAGTTCAGGAAAAAATGCTCAGTCTCTCTCCCAGCCCACCGTCTCTCAGCCAAGTCTCTCACAGTCTCTCCCTTATCAGTGCATGTCCCTCGGTGTCTTACTCAGCAATGTGTGTCTCTTGCATCTCTTTCCCAGCAGCACATATCTCTTTCAGCAGCCCGCGAGTCTCTTTCAGCAGCACATTTTCCTCAACCAGCAGTCAGAGAGAGTTTTGCCTGTAGGAGGCCTCCTTTTGAGCTTGGCGGAGTGGCCAAACCAACCAATCATAACAACAGAATTCTAAGCACCTGAGAGGGAGCCTCCCATAACATTGAGTTGTGCCACTCCCAACAGAAATAACCCAGGTGGATAACATTTACAATCAGGAGCTCCTCAGTTGCTCATTCCACCACTGAGTTTACAAGGACTTATGGGTAGAAAAGCCACACTAAGTAATTTACTACAAAGCAGCAAGTCACACAATTTTTTGGTTTCCCAGTGCATATAAAAGTTAGGTTTACACAATGCTATAGTCTATTAAATACACAACAGCTTGAAAATTTGAAATATTGTAAGCATTACCAAAATGTGACACAGAGACACAAAGTGAGCACATGCTGATGGTGCTGATGGACTTGCTGGATGCAGAGTTTCCACAAACTTTCAATTTGTAAAAAATGCAGTATCTGCAAAGTACAATAAAGTGAAGTGCAATAAGCTGAACTGTAATAAAACGAGGCATACCTATACTCACTACAACACTGGGCATATTATTTGCCCAAAGGGAACTATCAATTTAATGCTTCTTGCTTGAATTATTTATCAATTTACAGACAGGTTATTCAGAATTATCCCAGTGCTTTGATTGAAAACTGTAGTTCATCAATTTGTTGTTAACTGCTGTTGAGCTGGCCCCTGACTCATGGCAACCCCATGCACAACAGATGGTCCAGTACCATCTCCATAACTGGTTGAGAACTGGACCATTGTGATCCATGGGTTTTTACTGGCTGAGTTTTGGATCTTAGTGCACCTTAGTCTGAAAGCTTTGTTGAAACGTGTTCAGCATCATAGCAGCATTCAAGCTTCCACTGACCGAGCATGAGGTGCATTGGACAGGAATTTAACCAGTATTCCACATGGACAATGAAAATCCTACCAGTGATTCACTGATGTCCCCAAAAGTTAGCAACAGAGCTAATTCTTTAAAGGGGAAGGGAGATCCAAAACTCAAAACACAAACTCATTGCCATCCAGTTGATTCTGACTCATAGCTAGCTACTCCCTTTGGTTTTGAGGCAGTAAATCTTTATAGAAGTAGATTGCTCAGTCTTCTCTCTGTGGACTGGCTGGTGGGTTTGAGTTGCCAACATTCTGGTCAGCAGTCAAATGCCTTAGGCACTATGTCACCAGAGCTCCTTGGCATTAATTCACAGTTGCATGGAATTATTAGGTTTGCAAAAGGAAGCAGGTAAAAAGAGGACTCTTCCCTAAAACTGTGTTACTGACTCAGAGCTTCAGAAGTACCTAACAACTTATAATTAAAAAAAAAAAAAAAAAAAAAATTATATCACCAGTGTTAAAATAACTCAAGTTCTTCACAAGTCATTAAATACTTGTTAATGCAATTGTTGTATTAGCTCTCTTGTTCATGCAATTAAGTGAAGAGATGAAAATATTTTCTACATCACGTTTGGTGGGGAAATTCCATGACATGGATCTCTTAGTATAATTTAGCTATTAGTACCAAGCACTGCCCCTCGCTTACTGTAGGGTTCTGCTGGGGACACATTTAATTTCTCTTGGTTTCCATAAAATAAGGTCCATAACACACTTTAATGAAAAATATTTCTAGTTAAATTTGTGCTCATCTTCAGAAGAAAGTTCTCATTGGTATTGTATAAATGTAAATCTCCTAAGAATATACTTTATCAGGATTTACTAAAGAACATTAAATTAAATGATGTAATTTTGTAAAAAATATAAAAAATTCTTGGCAAACACCAACATATTTTGTAAGCAGAGAGAAGCGTCTGTTGGAGGCTCCATTTAGTTTCAAAAGAAAACAGCGCAAGTTAGAATCCTGAAAGATTGTACTACCCACAAGTCCTGCCAAGCCAAAGTGAAGCTTTAGAGAATCCTGGACCCTCTTATATATTATTCCCCACTCACTTGTTCCAAAGAAATCTAATTTGTCAGTAGGCTTGAAGATAATGATTCTCCTTGAGAGTATCTTGTGCTGATTTTTATCATGTTTCAACTGAAGAAACTGGTTGAGAAAGGAGATAGACTGAATATATATACTTAACCCTGAGGAAATAAATCTGCTACTGTTTCCTGTGAACCTGGCTCTCATGAGGATGTGTCACTTGACCTGTAGTTGTCCTCACACCATTTTCATGGAATGGTTGCTGTCTGTTGTCTTGAACCCCAGGTTAACTTTGTTCATATCATCTTAGGCATCATAAAAAGACCACCTCATCAGCTGGAAAAGTTGGCTGTCTGCTTTTGGAAATCTTTCTATCTTCTCTTTGTCTGCTCTGACCTTATCCTTGACCTTATCGTCTGACTTCTACTTGACCCCATTCTACAGTTTCTGCTCTTTGGCTCTGGTGCTCCAATAACCTGCTTGGTGCATACTTCTCTGGTTCAGCTTTAGCCTTTGTTTTCTTGGATACAACTGTCATGATTACCGTTTTGTTCTATACATTTAGAAAAGCTTCCACGTCTTGGTTCAACTAGTAACTCACTCAAAAACAAAAAACAAAAAACAAAAAGACACAAACTCACTGCCATTGAGTCTATTCTGACACATAGTGATAACTTTTGGGTTTCCCAGGTGGTACATCTTTATAGAAGTAGATTGCCCAGTCTTTCTTCGGCAGAATGGCTGGTGGGTTTGAACCTCCAGCCTTCTGGTTAGCCGTCGTATGCCTTAGGCATTTCACCACCAGAGCTCCTTAGGCCCTCATTAGTAACAAACAGAAAATGTAGAATAATCCTCCTCCCTGGCTTTTTAATTATTGAGAAAGCCTTTTCAATAGCAAAACTGGGGAGAAATTTTGAGTATTATCAACAGATGAAACTTCTGCTGTGGTAATGCTATGCTGTTGAAGAGGAATTTCTTCATTTTTATCAGCTTTTCATAAAATTTACTGAAAGAGAGACAGAAGGAAGAGAAAGAAAGGAGAGAGGAAGAGAAAGGATAAGGAGTATGAGGGTGTGGAGAGAAACAGGAAAGGGAGAAGGAGAAGGAGGAGGAAAGAGAGAGATACCTACATTATTTTTTGGTAAAGTACCAAGTGGAGAATATTGTACTCTTTCTAAACCAACATGTTTCTGGGCTCCATTCTCTGTACAAACACAATGGAATAATAATCCACAAACAAACAAAAGAAAAACACACATACAAGAAAGTAAATATTTTTGGAAAACATCATGCCATGCATTCAAATAGCTGCTTTAGATTCTATCTCATGGCTATCTGTCCTATTGCAAAGAAGCTAAAGTTGATTCTATAGTTGATGTGTGGTAGTTTATAATTCTTAACCATGATGTGTTCCAGGACTTGGAGATCGAGTCAGGTTAAATTCTATCTCTGTAAACAAGAAACAATCAACTTATAGCGACTTGCAGACAGTCATTACTAAATAATTCTCAAATCTTCGAAAGGTCCAAGGATCCTAACAAGAATACATCCTGAGGAAGGAATGATTGGAATTCAACCAGAATCTGTAACACACTCAGTGGTATTTAAATTGTATGGAATAACGCTGTATGAGAGACAGGAATCTCATTTTCCAAGCCTTCACCCTTTTGCATATTGGAATTTCATGAATGGTGACCAGGAGAAAGGAGACTTTAAGGTTGGAGGGTGGATACAAATCTCCTTAGAATGGAGAAGGGAAATTGATCAGCCTGTTATGGCATGATAGCATCCACCTGCCTTTGTTTTATTTCTAAAATCACCAGGAAGTCTTCTCAGCTCTAATTTGATTTCCTGTGTAGCTCTACCCATCAGCAGGGAATATGCAGACAGTTGGCCTAGCTCCTGCACCAAGCCATGTGTCTTCACTTGTGAATTAATAAGTTGGTATTCTGGTTTATTGAATCAGACTCTGTGTTTGCTTTGCATGAATCTAGCCTTAGAAACAAATTATCTCTGGACAAGCTTAAAAATTGGTCAGTGGGATCCAGGAAAGTACTTTTTTTGGGGACATGAAAAAGATATGTATCTATATAGGAAGGACGCTCATGTTTTTTTTTTTTTGAGTATTCAAAGGAACAAGACACAGAAAGTGGAAGATCCACTGAAATCATATGTGTATACCTCACCCAAGCCTGGGGTAACCCTTTCCAGGTACTGACACTGAATTCCATCTGCCTAATATCCTCAGGGACTCTCTCTCTTAGCTGAAGTAGATTGTACCCTTCTGGGAGTGAAGGGCTCAATTCAATCTTTTGAAAGAAGTAAATGAAGGAAGTAAATGATTTCATAGGAGCTCTGGTGGCATAGCTCCTAAAGCATTTCACTGAGAACCAGAAGACTGGAGGTTCAAACTCTCCAGCCACTCCTTGGAAGGAAGATTGGGCAAACTACTTCCATAGAGATACCGCCTTGGAGACCCAAAGAGGAGTTGCTATGAGCCGGATCCTATTCAACAGCACTGAGTTTGGTTTTTTGCTTTTTTAAATGATTTCTTTGCTTTGAAGCAATATTTTACAGAAATTTTCCCATAAATGCAATAATTTCCACAAGTGAGTTAAACTGAGGTTCCCTCCTGCATGTGTTAAATACAACAAACTGTTTATTTAGTAATTTTTTTTTTTTTTTGAAAGAAACCATAGAACTTGAAAGAAGAGAAAGAAAGGAGTTGGAGAGAATGGGAAAATTAAAAACATCTAATCCAAATGAGGAAATCCCCTGAGTTCTATTTTGTGTCTACTCTGTGTGGCATTATTTTGGTCTGTAGCTTTAAGAAATTAATAATGATAGAGGTATTTCATTTTATGATTTTATTTCTCTACATCATAAGACAAGCTAATCTCTCTATTTCTGGAAAATCATCATTCTGTATCAGATATATACAGTATTTCCTTATTATTATAGCGTAACAGGGAAATCCTCAAATATAAGTTCTAAACTCTAATAACAACAAAAGAATAATGACATTTGGAAGAGGAGGAAAAGTGAAACTTAAAATTAACATTTTTACTTGTGAGAAGCAGTTTTGTTAGGAGGTGATCAAAGTTCATATTAAATGGCTCACAGACTCTGGGCTCACGAGAACAAATAGTCATTAGTAATAATTAAAAAAAAAAGAAACAAAAACTTAAGATTGACAAATAGAGAAATTAATAAACACTAGTAATGAGTTCAGACAATTCTAGTACACTGAGCACATTTTAGCTAAGAAGAGGTGAGACCAGCTAACACAACTGGGCAGGCAAAGTAGCACGTGTTCTAGAATGACTGAAGAGTAGGGAAAGTGGGCCATATTTTAGGCTTAACAACTCAGCTCTGCCACAATGGCATGTGTGCACAATGATTTGTTCTTTGCACACAGATCCTATGGCTTTTTAGGCTAAAACATCAGGACATTTTACTGGAAAGAAGTAAAAACGACTAGGCTTGACAAAAAAAATAAAAAAATAAAAAAAAATAATCTCAGCCAGCAATCCAAAACATTTATCCTCCTTTGGAACCAATTCAAATTCTGAGTAGTTATATGGATTTCTGAATGGATACATTTGGAAGATAAATGAATGAAAAAGTGTCTGCTTGAAGGAAATAAATCTGAGGCTTTAGAGATTTTTATAATTGAATGATAATCTTTTATTGTGGGAGTTTATGATGAGAATGTCCACAGACTTTTAACCATATCAAGTCTAATTCAAGTTTCTTTGAATAGTAGAATGTGCCAGTGGGAATGATGAAAGCTGTGGAACTATGGTCACTTGGAAGGATTTTTAAAAAACTCCCCCTGAGGAGCCAGAGGTCATTTCCTCCATTTTGTTTTTTCAAATTTAGATAGTTGCTTCCCCTCAGAGGCAGTGTGACAATGTGAACAGTGGAGTAATGAGTCTTTTAAGTCTAATGCAAACAATTCTACCTTAAAATAGCAGAACTCACCTTAAGCCAGCTTTTGGCAGCCTGCCAGAGAAGGGCAAGAAAGCTGCAGTTCAATCAAAAAGATATGTATTCTTCATTCAGGCTGGAAAGAACAGCTGGGAAGAGAATTTTTATTGATTCTTTAATTTTAGGTTTATTTCCCTCTCCTCTCCACCTTCCCCCACCTTTTGAAGGAACACTTTTGAAATCGATTGGCAGACTTTATTTTTTCCCTTTTCCCTTGAAATCTGTTGGTATAACAACTTTGCTCTTTCAAAGTGTCTGATAATTTAGAAGCGTGCTGATGTGGTTTCCGTCATCTTCTTGATACTGCATTTTGTTGTTATGAGCTAGTGTTGAATTGGCCCCCACTCATGGTGACCCCATGCACAATGGAATCAAATATTCCACGCTCCTGTGCCATCCCCATGCTCAGGTGTGGGGTGACCACTGTGATCCATTGAGTTTTCATTGGCTGAGTTTTGGAAGTTGATCTCCAGGCCTTCCTACCCTGTCCATCTTAGTCTGGATGCACCACTGAAACCAGTTTATCATCACAACAACATACAAGCCTCCACTGACAGATGGGTGGTAGCCACAAGTGAGGTACTTTGGTTGGGTATCAATCCAGGTCTTCTGCATGGAATGTGGGAATTCTAAACTGAGCTAACACTGCCCCTTGAAACTGAGCCCAAGCAAAGTTATTTCACAAGGATCCCAGAGAAAAGGGAATAATAAGACGTTCTGTGCAGAATGATGCACTGTTTTCCTGGAGGTTGGGTGGAGATAGATTAGTTTGGTTCAGAGAACACAGGTGTTAAGAGGTAAAGACACTAAAAATCATACCAGATCTACCATTAGCAATGACAGTTCTTATGGGAGTTTTAAGTGATGGCTATAACTGCACGTAATTTTTCCTGCTGAACCAAGTGAGAAGCAACTGAAGATATACATCAAATTTGGGAGCTCTGGTAGCATAGTGGCTAAAGCACTGGACTGCTAACCAGAAGGCTGGCGGTTCAAACCCACCAGCCACTCCTCGGAAGGAAGGTTGGGCATTCCTACTTCCGTAGTGATACTGCCTCGGAAACCCAAGGAGGGGTCGCTATGAGTCGGGGCCGACTCGACGGCACATAACAACAACAACAACAGTACACACCAGCACTAGTCAGGAATGTCAGCAATCATCTCCGAAGACAGGACAGCACAGACATCACGTCATGAGTATTAAAAATAATTTTAGTGAGTTATGGGGGCTAAAAAGTAACAAAGAAGCTGTTTATCACTTTGCCAGACAAAACAAATCTCTTTCTTATATGCTAAAGCAAAAGTGCAAATTGGAGGCTTGTGTGACAATCCATTTTCAGACCTGCTGTGTTTGGCCTTAATAGATCTTTACAACATTTTTTTTTTTTTTTGTTAGTGCTAACATTTGAAATTTAAGACCTACCTTCTAAATCCAGCTTTTCTGCTTCTCTTGAAAAACTGAAGTGCTGACTCACTAGATGTGTATTTCCAACACAAACAAAAAACAGTTAGATGGAACTAGGTCACATGTGCCCTGTTAAATGTGGCAAATGTTTGCTAGATCTACATGCCTCCCTCCCTGTTTATGGGGTCTGCCTCCTCTAGGTAGCCATTTGAGTTTATAGCCTCTGTAGCAAATATGCAATTAGCTAGTAGCTAATTAGCAAGTAGCTATTGAGTATCCTCTACCTATGTACAGATATTATGGTGCTATCCATGAAAAGTTTCCCATAGCATTAAATCTTCCAACTTTTCACTATCATTCATGAGTGTCTGGCACTGACACTCACTGTATTCTTTTTATTTATTTATTTAAATTTAAGAGTTTGTTTTACATTCAACGTTACGTGTATATTTAGTTTCACTCCCCAGTTACCATGCCCAACCCTAACCCAGTCTCCTCCCCTCCCTGCCCAGTACCCCCCCCTCGTGCCCCTCATAGTTATGCGCTCCTGTTTGTCCTGCATTACCTCTGTGTGAATGTTGCCCCTCTGGTGCCCCGTGGTCTATTGCTCCAAGGGATGCATTACCATAGTGTGGGTGTGTCAGCCTGGGTTGAGTGGTCTGCGTATACACCTTGTTAACTATTGGGCTGAGAGCCAGCCCCTGGGTCACACTCACTGTCTTCTAACCTCACTAGTCTTATTACTCCTCATTTGGTCCCTGGATCCCCCTTCTCTGTGTTGTTGCTCCTATTATCTGTAATTCACCATATTCTTCCACATACTTGGCTGTGGGAGTCATACCCATCTACTAAGCCTAGTTTATCTAAGACTGTGCTTCTCAAACTCTCTGTGAGGAAGGACCAGTCTCTCTCTCTCTTTTTTCCCACCTTTCTTCTTCCCTGCCTCATTCCTTCCATTTCCCCTCATCCCCTCTTTTCTCTCTCTCTTCCTCTCTGTCTCCCTTGTTCTCTTTTCTCCCTTCTTTCCCTCCATTCTTTTCTTTCATTTCCAATCTATTTGCAGTCACACAGAGTATACATTATAATTACATTATAATTTTTTATTATTAGATTCAGAAAACATAATTTTTACTTTGTCATTTGAATAAAAACTTCGAAATGATTACTCTCAGTTTCTGAGCTGAATTCAAATAGTGTGGCAAACTGCCCTGGTTCTTGGGTTACATTTGAAGTAGCTTTCTTCAACTGGTCTCATTAAAAATGATGCCTCTGTTGTGCACATTCACACAGACCTATGTCTACATCTCTATATATCTATATATATAGCAGACTATATTAGAACTGTTTAGGTCTCTCTGCCTATTTGGTTTTAAATTTCAGGAGTAATATCACACTCATCTTTGCTCATCTGGGCATATTTGAAAATGTTAGGGACTCAGTAAATGTTGAATTTTCACCTCTTTTGCCAGGTGTCACTGGAGGTGGGATGGGAAGATTTAGAATTGCTTAGTAGTACCTTCAGCCTTCAAAGAGCTTATGGTAATGTCAAAGAGAAGACTAACCTGCATAAAACCATAGTAAATAATACAAGATAAGTAAGCACTGAAGATTGTGATACATTGTAGGAAAATGCTATATAGGTAAATAGAAAATAGGATGCTCAGTGAAAGTTGGTTCAGACTTAGAAGATTTTAAGCCAGAACGTGGGACTTTCCCAATGAAGATGGCAGCCTTAGTTTACAATCAAGTAACTGGTTTATCTTGGGTAAGGTGTTGTGCACTCTAGTTGACTCTTCTTTAAAGAGTGGATAAAGGCATCTCCCTAATTTTTCTTACTGTATGACTCTGAAACAGAACTGTAAATACTGGTATAATATGCTGGTTACCTAGTGCCACTCTGACAGGAATATCCCACAAATGGCATGGCTTGAGCAAACAGCAGTTTATTCTCTTATAATTTTGGAGGCTTTAAGTCTGAGTTTGAAGGGCCAGGCTCTAGGGGCTAGGTGAAACCCCTCAACCTTGGGCTTCAGCTCTGCCTCCTGCTGCTGGCCCACTGAAGCTGGAGGTTTTTCTTCACTTATGTAGCTGCTGACTGGTGAGGCTGAGAAGCCCAAGGTTGACAAGTAAAAATGCACAGTCCCAATGTTATCAAACAACATGGCAGGCCACTAATTCAAGTCCAGATGAAGTCGGTAGGGCATGGCAGGCTGTTGAACAATGACTTGGCTACATGCGGGGCTCACACATGTCAAAAGGTACCCTTACCAAAACTGTTTCTTATATAGGGGAAGCAGACCACATCCCTAAATCAGTTACTCAGCTGCTCCAATGGATTCTACCATGGAGTTAATTACCACTCTCACCATTGGGCATTTGTTATTGTCAAGTGCCATTAAGTTGATCTTGACTTATAGCTAGCTACCCTATGTACAACAGAGCAAAACACTGTCCTGTCCTATGCCATCTACACAATCATTGCTATGTTTGAGCCCTTTGTTGCAGCCACTCTGTTAATCCATTTCATTGAAGATCTTCTTTTTTTTTTTTTTTCCAATTATTTTCTATTTTACTAAGCATAATGTCCTTGTATTGTTTACTATGTCCTGCTCTGGAGACTGGTACTTCCTGATAGCATGTCCAAAGTATATGAGATGAGGTCTTGCTATCCTCTCATCTAAGGAACATTTTGGCTGTACTTCTTCAAAGACAGATTTATTCATTTTTCTGGCAGTCCATGATACATTAATAATTCTTTGCAAACACTATAATTCAAAGGCATCAGTTCTTTGATCTTCTTTATTCATTGTCCAGCTTTCACATGCATATAAGACAATAAAAAATACCATGACACCTTAGTCCTCAAAGTGACATCTTTGCTTTTTAACACTTTGAAGAGACCTTTTGCAGCATTTTTTGACAAATGCAAAACAGTGTTTGATTTCCTGACTGCTGCATGTATCTATGCATATTGTGGTTGTGAGGTGCTGTTGAGTTGGCTCTGACTCATCATGACCCTATGTTCAACAGAACGAAACACTGCCTGATCCTGCTCCACACTCACAATCTGCTATGCTTGAGCCCATTGTTGCAGCTACTGTGTCAATTTATCTCATTGAGGGTCTTCCCCCTTTTTTTGTGGACCCTCTACTTTACCAAGCACAATATCCTTCTCCAGGGAATGGTCCCTTCTGATAACATGTCCAGATTAGATGAGATAAAGTCTGGCAATTCTCATCTCTATGGAGCATTCTGGCTGTACTTCTAAGATAGACTTGTTTGTTTGTCTGGCAGTCCATGGTATTTTCAGCGTTCTTAGCCAACAACACAATTCAAATGTATCAATTATTTTGTGATCTTCCTAATTCATTTTCCAGCTTTCCATGTATCTGTGGCTATTAAAAATACCATGGCTTGGGTCAGACACATCTTAGTCTTCAAAGTGATGTCTTTTTGCTTTTTAACACTTTAAAGAAGTGTTTTGCAGTAGATTTGTCCAGTGCAATATGGCATCTGATTTCTTGACTGCTGCTTCCATGGGCATTGATTGTGAATCCAAGTAAAATGAGTTCATGTATGTATATAAAACCAAACCAAACTCACTGGCATTGAGTCAATCCCCACTCATAAAAACACCTTTTGGGTTTTCTGAGGGGTTAAATCTTTACGGAAGTAGATTGCCCCATCTTCCTTTGGTGGAACAACTGGTGGATTTGAACTACCAACCTTTTGATTAGCGGTCAAATGCCTTAGGCACTATGCCACCAGAGGTCCACACATGTATATATGGAAATAAAACAAAAACAAACAAACAAACAAAAACAAACCGAAACACATTGCCACTGAGTTGTTTCCCACTCATAGAGATCCCCACTGGGTTTTCGAGGCAGTATATCTTTATGGAAGTAGTTTGCCCAGGCTTGCTTCTGCAGAGTGGCTGGTGGGTTTGAACCACCAACCTTCTGGTTAGCAGTCAGATGCCTTAGGCACTGTGCTACCAGAGCATGTATGTTTATAGTACATAGAAAATAATTAGAATGCATATACTCTTTTATTTTTTCTCCCCATCATCTGCCATGAGGTAAAAATTCAACTTTGACCTAATTCTTTATCATAAACTATATAATCCAAATGACAAACCCACTCATCCCCATCTCATGTTTATTAGTGTTCATAGTGAGCAACTACATTGAAAATGTTAAAGACTTTGTTATGTACATTATGCAATTTCTGTAATGCTCTCAAACCACATAGGTAGAGGACGGTGTTATGTATGTCTCTCTAATATGTATAATGCATTGCTAGTATGTTTCTATAAATGATTTCAAGCCACAGATGTACAAGTCACTTAAAATGTGATTTAAAAGTCGGAAAATTTTGAGTTTAAAAACAGAAAAACAAACATATATGAAGCAAGTAAGATATGTCATAAACAACCTCCCTAATTTGTCTTGGCAACTACATGATGTGATAAAAGAAATGTAAGAAGGTAGCCCAGTCTTCCTTCCATGGAGAAGCTGGTGGGTTTGAACCACTGAACTTCTGGTTAGCAGTAAAGTCTCTTATCCCTTACAATGTCTTATTTTTATATATAATTTCATTGTGATTGGGGTAAAGGTTTACAGAGAAAATTCATTTTCCATACAGCATTTCATACACATTTTGTTTCATGACATTGACTGCAATCCCTCACAACATAACAGAGTTCTTCATACTTCTTCCCTGTAATTACCTCTTTATGTGTCCTTCTTTCCTATGCATTCTTGCCACTCAAGCTGTCTCCCTGTGCACTGTCCTTCTGTTCTCCCACGATTGATTGATCAGGAGAGTATCCACCTGATGTGAATGTTCACCCTATATGCCTGTCTATTATTTGGCTGAAAGCTGTGGTAGTAAGTTCAATTCCAGACCTGAAGGGTAACTAGGGGCCATAGTCTTAGGGGGATCAACAGGCTCTATCAGACCAGTAAACCTGGTCTTCTTTTTATGATTTTGAATTTTGTTCCACATTTTTCTCCCTCTCTATTCAGGATCTCCTGTACAGGTCCCTTTCTGAGTGGTTGACTATGGTAGCCGGGCATCATGTAGTTCTTCTGGCCTCATAGTCATATAGGCTGAGGATCTCATGGTCTACTTGTCCCTTGGACTAATTGTTTCCATGTATCTTTGGTTTTCTTCATTTTTCTTTGCTCTGGACAAGGAGAGACCCACTGTTGTATCTAGATGGCCACCTGCAAGCTTTTAAGACTGCAATTGTTACTATTGAAGTAGGATGTATAATAATATTTTTGTGTAGTATGTTATGCCAATTGAGCTTGATGTCCTCTGTGACAACAGTCCTGAGCCCACAGGTACAAGTACTGAGACATTAGGTATGTGTGAAGCAACCTTCTTAATCTCTGAAAGATGCAACATTAGGCAAATATCTGTTCTTGAAGATAAGATGTAACACAAAAAACATGACATCCCCTAGCCCTTATTGGCCAAGGTGAGAAAATTTTATATAAGTACCGGACTTCTATGTATTCCTTGAAAGAAGACAGAAACAAGAGATCCCTTTCTAAACTCTGACATTCTGTGAATAAGAGATACTGCCATAGACTAAGACTGAGACTTTTCTCACTGCCCCCTTAGAACCTAGAGGGGAAACTTCACTAAATTCAAAATGTGGTCAAGCTTTCCTTTTGAGACCACTTGCAAAAAGTAAAAGCCTGAAATCTAAGATCAAGACTCATTATTGCACTAACATTGTAATTGTAATTATTAATTCTGGTTCTCTGGTTCTAAATGAAAGGCTGGTGGTCTTACCTGTGTGCTTTGCCATCACCACCTTGCAATAAGCTAAGTTAGTTTATGTATGATGAACTTGACCATTTCTTTATTTATGCTTAAGATTAAAACCCAAAGGACAGAATTAAAACAAATTCCTAGGAGGTGGTGATTCTTTCTGCCATCTTTCCCATGACATTTCTCTTTTGTTTTCTTACCAAAGAGAGAGAGAGAGAGGTTGTTGTAGGATAGACCTGATGGCCACTTGCAGGATCTATACAGAATCAATTGACTCAAATAGACTTGTATTTTGTCTTTCACATGACCTCTTTCCAGATATGGTGAGTCCTTTTTCCTGAAATGGCTGAGCGGGAAGAAGTACCTGTAGCTGTGTTTGGATATCATTTTTCTCTCCCTTGGTAGGAAAATGGGCCAACTCTTTCACATTCCCACAAAACACTTCACTATGATAACTTTGAGGATGTTGGCTGAGGGAAGTGGCTGTCCAGTAAGTAGGTGGAAAGTTAAAAATGTGTTTATTTCTCCCCCCTCCTCCCCACTGAGCTATTGGAATTAGAATAGAAAGGGAATAGTAATAAGCATCTTCCCCTTTTAGGGAGATTGAGGAAAGCCTGGCAGAAGTGAGATACAGAAGAAGAAATGTTTGCATAGACATATGATGATCATAATGAAAAGACCATTAGAAGCTCATTGATTAAATAGGCAATGCAGATTTCAATTACAATTTAGATACTTAGATACTTTTGATGCGGGAAACAAAATGGGCAAATACATTAAGTGCTTGTCATTTAAGATTGGCACTGGAAGTGAATTATACAGTGTGAAAGAAAATCAAATTAATGTGCTCCCTGTAAATGTGCTTTGTAAAACTATAAAGTGTTATGCAAATAAAAGTTATTGATACTGTTTGCAGTGCATAAAGCTGTGTCTTGGACTCAATGAATATTTATTTTTACCTTATGAGCTATGATTATAAATCATTTTATGAAAGAGGCTAACACATTCCGAATGTATAAAGTTTGGTATATTTGTTAAACAAGTTAAACACTTGTTTTATTCAATGGGTGACATACTATTATGCAATAATTACTTGGGCCAATAATAATAGCAATGACTTTTATGATATCACATGCTTTTCTTAGATGGTGTTGATTGATTTAATTCTCATAAGTACTATCTCCTCTGGTGGCATAGTGCCTAAGGCATTTGACTGCTAACTAGAAGGCTGGCAGTTCAAATCCACCAGCCACTCCTCAGAAGGATGATTGGACAATCTACTTCTGTAGAGATACTGCTTTGGAAACCCAAGGAGGGGTCACTATGAGTTGGGATTGATTCGATGGCAGTGAGTTTGGTTTGATTTTCGTTACTATCTGCTATAGTTCCCATTTTACTGATGAGGAAACTAAGGTCAGGTTAGGTGGTTTACACTGGTAGTAGGAATGGGTTAGATGTTTCAACAAAATAGTGTGGGAGTATAGAGAAAAATCTGGGAAGACTTCACCAAAGAGTCAGTATCTGAGTTGAGTTGTGAAAATTGAGTAGGAATTTGCCAGTCAAAGGAGGTAGCAAAGCACAGCAAAATTATACTATTGTCAGTAAAACCACTTCTAGATACCTTTCACATATATGTATTTTAAATTTGCTGTCAAAGTATGTGGCACATTTTTCAATATCCTGCACAGTAATATATCTTTTGATTTGAAGGTATATCTGAACATTGGAAAAACTAAAAATATCATTCAGATCCAAGTTTGGTAAATGAAAGCAGTGATTTTGTCAATATCAACAGATGACTTAAAAAGTAATCCTAATGTTTGCATGTGGCTTATATACAAATAGACTCTAAAGCTAAATCCAAAAATGTTTAAAGAACATTTTGAGCCTACCTTACAACTAGAAGGCTAAATAAGAAGAATGTGAATCCACAAATGCAAAAATGGGAAACCAGCTTCATTTATTATATGGAATGTGAGCATCAGATGTGCTTGTTCCTTGTGCTTCCATGAGTCTGTATTTATAGTTCAATTATCTTACTCTTTGCAGGACGTTGGCTGTGTATTTCTCTCTAGGCTGTGAGATCCCTGCAGGCAGCCATTCTGTATCCTCAGGAACTGGAACAGTACCCTTGGAGAAGTAACTCCTTACTAAACACTTATTTAAATGAGTTTAATCTAATATGTTGATTTTACTCTTTCCATAGATTGACAGCATGGAATAGTGGCATAGAGAGGATTTCTTTTTATAAGAACACTTCACAGGCTAAGTGGGACTAGGCTTATGAAGTGAAGTCATTTAGACTCTTGTTTTCACATTATTCTTGATTAAGGGATGCCGTCATTGTACCACAAGGAGCTCTGGTGGTGTAGTTTTTAAAGCATTCAACTGCTAGTCAAAAGATCTGCAGCTTGAACCCACCAGTTGTTTGGCTGGAGAAAGATGAAGCAGTTTGCTTCTGTAAATTAAGCTTTGGAAACCCTATGTGGCAGTTCTGTTCTGTCCTAAAGGGTCGCTATGAGTTGGAATTGACTTGATAGCAGTGGGTTTGTTTGTTTTTACTTTTTTTTGGTTTTCACCGTACTACTAGGTTTCACTTGTTCCTGGTTAAAGTTATTTTAAGGAGCAGGTGCCCAGAGACAAGCCAGATGGAAAAATAAATTGTATCAGATAAAGGAAACTGGTTGTACAGAATTGTGAGATTAAATCCAACTTTATTTAAATGTGTGGATGGGAAATAAGTGTTCTCAAATAATCAACTTTGGTTTAAGGCTATAACTGGATGTAAATTTGACCTGGGCTGGAATTCTCCCAACGAAGCACTAAATGAACCATCAGAAGGCTCAAAGACCTTCTCCTCTTTGTCCAGATCCTGCATTCCTCTCCAGACAGACCTCTGATTCTGTCTACTTCCTGAAGCCTTTTCTGATCCCCTTGATTGTAATGAATATTTCCTCCCTCACAACACCCAGAACACTTTATCTTATCTCTTTTAAGGTAAGTAATATTTTCTACCTCATTTCATACTAGTGTATGTCTTCTCCCCTTGACCAATTGCCGTGAAGTTGACTCAGACTTATCGTGACCCTATATGTGTCAGAGTAGAATTATGCACTACAGGGTTTTCAATGGCTAATTTTTCAGAAGTGGATCACCAGGCCTTTCTTTTGAGCTGTTCTGTGTGTAATCAAACCTCCAACTTTTCAGTTAGTAGTGAAGTGCTTTAACTGTTGGCACTTTGCAGGGACTCCCTTCTCCTTCTCCCTACCACTGCACATTATGTCCCTCGAGGGTGATGTCTATGTTTTTTCAATTTCGTTTCTTCACATGGTGCCTTGCACAGTACCTTCCACATAGTTGGTCTTCAACACGTGATTGCTGAAAAATGAATGTTATCTTCAAAGCAAAAGAGTAATAAAAAACCCTTTTCTCTAAAAGATGAGAGAAAGATCTTCATTAACACAGAGCCATGCAGGTCTAGAGATACAAATGAAATGTTAGGTTTATTTTTGTTGTTTGTTTGTGTTTTCTATGTCAAGGCATCTAATCCACCACGTTTCCTTATTCACAGATGGAACCTTATCATGCGTATGAGTCTGTGAAGGAAATAATTTTGTTTAAACTTTGCTTTAGAAACTTCAAGGGAATTTGGGAAGGAATTTTTTTAAATGATTTTGCTGTATTATATTACTAATTGCCAAGCCGAAAAATGTTTGGCAGAAGTTTTGGTTCTGAGGTTTTGGATGCCCACCAGTTAATCTGCTTCAGAATTTTGAACTATAAATAAATGAGTTCAAGTCAAAACTTTTTAAAAATCTGAGCTGCTTGGTGTTTATTTCCTTCCAATCTGAACATTTTGATACAGAAATACCAACCAAGCAGAAAGAAGATAATCTATCAACATTTTCAGAGGCTATTAATGGCCACGGTGTAGAAGAACAAAACGAGAGTGAATGATTTGAAACTTCTTGTTTCTTAATAGTAACTGATTTCTGGCTATTGGCATTTATTTTTTCAGGATATTTCCCTGCATTTTTATTTGAGGGAAGAGGACGAGGGAGCTCTTTGTGGCTTTGATTCTGCCAGAAGATTCTGAATGTTCCTTTGTTACATGTTACACACTTAGCTTTGTTTTGCTTCCCTTGTCTGGAAGCCAAGTATTTTTCCAGTCACTCAACATTCTATGAAGGCATGCTAGTCCACTATGTGTGATTATAAAGCAAAATCTAATGTGCATTAAAAAGAGACATGACTGAGAATTTCAGGTGCCTTTAGCACCACACCTGAAAAGAACCAGGACTATTTCAATGCATGATATAACTTTAGTCATCTCTATAAATTCCAGAGTCAGTTCCTGGTGAGTTCCAAGGGAAACAAAAATATTTTATTAAAGAAGGATAAAGAAAGAAAGCACTCACTTCCATTCCACACACACACACACACACACACACAAATTCACACTTACATGGTCTCTGTGTGACTCCTTGAATATACCACCACTGAATATGTTTGGGAAGACTGGGGTGACTTTGGTCATATTCTAAAGGGTAGTGTCCAGCAAGTATTCCGAAGTGTTGGGTGGAAGAAAAATAGTTATTAATTTGAAGAGATCCCTCTTACCAAGCCTACTACTGTTTTTTTTCACCATGTATTTATAATAGAAATATATCCCCAGTACTAAATGTACAATGTGACATTGAAGAAAGATATATCCTTCAAATTCTCCTTCAAAGTTTCAGGTAAAGTGAAAGTCTTTTTCCTTTATCTTAGTTTGGGGAAGACCAGCACATTTCAAAGTACAATTCAAAAAAGTTAGATTAAAATAATCTTCCACTTTCATAAAATTTCATATTATTTCTTATTACTTAAGAAAAACCTTTTGTGTCTATGTGAGAGTTTTTGATAGAAAAATGTATATTTTAAGTGTTTCATAGGCTCTTTGTTATTTCAAGGTGACATTGAGACTGTCTCCTCACCTGTGAGCTCTCCTCACAAGCTGCAAACCAAGCAGCTTAGCCCATCAGCCACACATCCAGCCTACAGTGGGCCTCATGTAATAGGTGGGCACGTTGACCTGATGCTTAGAAATGGTTCATATTTCTCTACC
>NW_006921797.1:4237777-4241380 GCF_000298275.1 Orycteropus afer afer | reverse complement strand
GGATTTTTGCACATTTCATCATTATAATAATTCACTTTGTCTTCTCGATCTGCTCTTTGAAATCTTCTGTTAAGCTCTTTTATCTTGTCATTTCTTCCTGTTTAGCCACTCTCCACTCAAGGGCAAGTTTCAGAATCTCTTCTGACATCTATTTTGGTCTTTTCTTCCTTTTAATGACCTTTTACTTTCTTCACGGATGATGTTCTTGATGTCATCCCACAATTCCTCTGGTTTTCGGTCATTAGTGTTCAATGCCTCAAGTCTGTTCTTTAGATGGTCTCTAAATTCAGGATGCATATATTTGTCATATTTGGCTCTCATTGACTTGTTTTAATTGTCTTCAACTTCAACTTGAACTTGCATATGAGCAGTTTGTGGTCTGTTTCACAATCAGTTCCTCACCTTGTTTTGGCTGAAGATATTGAGCTTTTCCATCACCTCTTGCCACAGATGTAATCAATCTGATTCCTGTTCATTCCACCTGGTGAAGCCTCACTACATAGCCACCATCTGTGTTGTTGAAAAAAAGTATTTGCAATGAATAAGTTGTTGGTCTTGCAAAATTCTATCATGTGATCTCTAGTGTTATTTCTATCACCAACACCAAATATTCCAACTGCTGATGATTCTTCTTTGTTTCCAACTTTTGCATTCCAGTCACCAGTGATAATCAACACATCTCTATTGCATATTTGGTCAACTTCAGACAGCAGAAGTTGTTAAAAATCTTCAATTTCTTTGTCTTTTGCTTTGGTGGTTGGTGTGTAAATTTGAAAAATAGTTACTACTATTAACTGGGCTTCCTTTTATGCATATGGATATTATCCTATCACTGACAGTGTTGTACTTCAAGACAGATCTTGAAACACTCTTTGTGACTATGAGCGCTACACTATTCCTCTTCAATTTGTCATTCCTGGCATAGTGGATCATATTGTTGTCTGATTCAAAATGGCCAAAACCAGTTCATTTCCGCTCACTAATGCCTAGGATATAGATCTTTATGTGTTCTATTTCATTTTTGACAACTTCCAATTTTCCTAGATTCATACATCGTACATTCCATGTTCCAATTATTAATGTATATTTGTGGCTGTTTCTTCTCATTTTGAGTTGTGTCATGTCAAGAAATGGAGGTCCTGACAGCTCCACTTTATCCATATCATTAAGATTGGTTCTACTCTGATGAGGCAGCTCTGTCGCAGTGGTATTTTGAGTGTCCTCTGACCCGAGGGGCTCATCTTCTGGCATGTATCAGGCAACATTTCAGGGCTATTTATAAAGTTGTCCAGTAATATATATAAGGCAGTGTTTCACTGCTGCCAATTCTTTGAGAAGGGGTTGCTGGCCTCTTCCCTCTGGGAATCTGGCAATAGGGTTTTCTTTGTTATGTTAATGAAGCCATATCAGAGTGTTCTATACCTAATTATTACAGAGTTACAAGGAGCAACATAGACACAGAGACAAACAAGCACAAACAGGTGTAGATAGATGTCATGTGAAGATTGATAAGGAACCAAGGGTTGCTAGCTACTAGAAAGTGAAATAGGCAAAAAAGGGAACGCCTCCTCAAGCCACATTCTGAATTTGGACTATGGCCTCTTGAACTGTGAGGAGACATATTTCTGTTCTTTAAAGCCACACACTTGTGACATTCTTATTATAGAAATACTAAGAAACTAAAACCTATGAAATATTCTTGCCAAAAGTGAATCTACTTAAGCCTTCATAGTTAGTTTCTGTTAAAAACATACAGAAGATTGAGGAAAAATTTACCACCAGACGGAAATAATCAAACAATTTCAAAAGGCAGAGCACTCTACAGACAACTGGCATAGACTTTTCAACAGGTTAATGTAATGGTTGGAAAAAAAATAAAAAAAGAGAAGTGTGGGAGAGGAGGTGTTTCAGAGTTACATAATGATGAAATACTCTCCATGACCCGTCAAAGGGTATTGTTTTGAATAATATAATTGTACAAAGATATTTTTGGAACAATTAAGGAATCTGTATATGGTATTAGATAATTATTAATAAATTTGGTCATATGGATTAATGTTGTTGTGATTATGTAAGAAAATACCCTTATTTAGGGGTGCATGCTGAAATATTAAGGAGTAAAATATTTTGATGTCTGTAATTAATTAAAAATACTTCAAAAATAATTGCAGCAAATATGGCAAAATACTAATAAGGTTGACCGCTGGACAGTATGAGTTTGAACTGCATGGGTCCGCTTATACATGGATTCTTTTTCAAAATATGGATCTTGGAGAAATTGAAGAGCTAATAGACATCATACCACAGGAATTAACAGAAGAAGACTTGATGGAGAAGAGTGCTTCAGAACCAGTGCCGGACATAGAGGGAGAAGACGTAAAAGAAGTAGTGCCAGAAACAAATCGACAATGGACAATCTGGCAGAAAGGTTCCAATTATTCAAGACTGCTTTTGACTTCTTTTATAAATGGACCTTCTATGATATGGGCACTGAGACTAAAGCAAATGATGGAAGAAGGATTGGTATCATATAGAAACATTTTTAGAGAAATGAAAAAGTAAAAAGTCAGACAGAAATTATGCTATATTTCTGCAAAGTTACGTAGACTATACCTGCCTCTCCTGCCTTCCCTTCCACCTCCTCCACCTCTTCTGCCTCTGCCACCACTGAGACAGCACAACCAGCCCCTCCGCTCCCTACTCCTTCGCAGCCTACTCAGTGTGAAGATGATGAAGATGAAGACTTTTAGGATGATCCACTTCCACTTAATGAATAGTAAGTAATCTTCACACTGTACAGTTTATACATGTTTGTCATGTACATCGTATAAAAATCTAATTACTGTACAGCAAGAACTGTGTTAATTGTTAAGGCTTCCAGTCAACAGTAGGCTATTAGTAGTTAAGTTTCGGGAAGTCTAAAGTTATATGTGGATTTTCAACTGCGTGGAGGGTTGGCGCCTCTAACTTCTGCACTGTTCAAGGGTCAACTGTAATTGCTAAATGTAAGTTACAGCATAAATTTATACATGCTTCCTGCTCTTAGGAATTTTTGAAAATTTTCATAATTAAAAGTATAAAAATATTCAAAAGAATGTATCGGTTTTTAGGCAGAGAGCCCTGGGTTCTAGTCTCAATTCAATCACTTATTTTTGTGGGGTTGGGACAAGTCATTTTGTGCTCTAGGTTTTAATGTTATCATCTGCAGAATGATGATGGTGACAGAATCTGCTTCACAGGATTGCTGCACAGATAAAATGAGTTAATGCATGTGAAGGACTTAGAACAGTGACTTGCATGTAGTAAGCTCTCAACAAATACTAGCTGTATTTGTTTTATGTAGGTAGAGTTGGACAGAATTACATTTTAGTCTTGATTTGGTTTTTTATTAGCTATGTTGCCTTGGTTGTTTGCTTAACTTCACTAAAACTCTGTTTTCATTTTTGAAGTGGAGGTAATAATAAGGCTAAGGTTGTTTTGGAATTAATGATATAATGTATATAAAGTCCCTGACACATACCAAAACCAAATCTGCTGCCATCAAGTTGATTCTGACTCACACCAACCTCCACAGGGTTTTCAAGGCTGTAAATCTTTATGAAA
>NW_006921797.1:4234626-4236337 GCF_000298275.1 Orycteropus afer afer | reverse complement strand
GAAACATGGCCCAGTCCTGAGCCAGTCTCGCAATCTTGGCTATACCTGAGCCCATTGTTGCAGGCACTGTGTCAATCTATCTTATTGAGGGTCTTCCCCTTTACTTGCTAACCTTCCACTTTATAAAGTATGATATCCTTCCCCAGAGAATGGTCCCTTCTGACAACACTAGCAAAGTGGGTGAGACGAAGTCTGGCCATTCTCTCTTACAAGGAGCATTCTGGCTGCACTTCTTCCAGGACAAACTTTTATAAGAGACTTTAAAAGTAAGAAAATCAAGAAGTTACATAAAGATGCACATTTTGTTGTTTCTTGATATCTGCTCCCTGATGTCACTTCAGTGGAAGCCATTGCCTTTCTGCATAAATACTGTGGCCAAGCATTCATTTCCTTACTTAATCTGCACACAGACTTTGTAAGAATGTTGAGAGATAAGGAAACTATAACTCAGGTTAGGTTAACATGGACAAGATCACACAACTAGCGTTTGCTTTGGAGCCAGAATTTGAAACCATATCACTGTCTTCAAAGTCCCTGTTCTTTTCACCACAGTGTGCTTCTTTCTAAGAAAAGATCACTGTCAAGAATGGGAATGTATATAAGGACTTTCTTGAAAGGTAGCAAAACCCTGACAAACATGTTAACAACTGAGTACTGCGTCATAGTTTGAGAACCATGCAAAATGACAGACCACAAAACAAAAAGATAAAAGTGGAAAGATGATAGTTGTGAATGTAGACCATAAGACTGGGTTCCTAGGATTCTAGGTTCAAAACCTAACTCAAACTTTTAGCTGCCCAAGATCAGTGCAGGCGGAGAAAAAGTAAAAGAAAAAGAAAAGAAAAGAAAAGAAAAAACAAGGAAGGAATGAGGGGGGAGTTATTTTTTATTATAACAGTAAAGCTCTCAAGAAATGAGCTCTTAAAACAGAAAAGATCTCATTATCCTTATTTTTCAGGAAACAGCAACTGTTACTGTCAGATGTGGAAACCCTTGTCTGTACTTTCATAAGAGGTGAGTGGTAGAACGGAGGCTGGACCACAATTCTTCTCTTTCTCAGGAGAGTGTTTGTTCTCTTACACAGGTTAAATGGAAAACACCAGTTCCACTTGTGCTATTTTGAGCAACTTATGTGGAAGGGGTAGATTACTCAATAAGCAAGGTAAGCATGAGTTTCCTTGTGTTTACTAATCTGAGGTGAACAGGTTCCTATCATACGGTGAAAAACATGTGAAACCGTTCACTACATATGAGTAAGTAATCACAAGAAAGCCTGTGTTTACGTTGCTTACTGGGTACTCCATTCTTGTCAGAGATTGTAAATTTGAAAAGAGGCTTCAATTCTGTGGGAAGTTTCTGTGGGGCTGAGCAAGAGACACATGCCAGGCATACCTAGAAGCTGAATTTTTGATGTGGTGAAAAAATGTGAAATTGTTCACCACAGATTAGTATGTAAACACAAGTAAGCCTATGCTTACCTTACATATTGGGTAATCCAGTACTGTGTGGGCCAGTGACCAGGGTTTTCAGCAACAATCAATTGAGGTATATTTGCAAAGGTTTTGGGGCACAGGGAACCATGAGAGTCACTGCAGAGAAGGGAAAAAAAAAAAAAACAAATGAGAGAGCAGGAGGAGCTAAGAGGGAGAAAAAAAAGATACGCAGAAGAAACATCAATTTTTCTAGAATGTTTAGAAATATTTATTATAGT
>NW_006921797.1:4231991-4233837 GCF_000298275.1 Orycteropus afer afer | reverse complement strand
TTAGAGGGCCATTTGTTGGCACAAGTTGTCATGCTCCCACTCTGTCCCACTGATTCCAGTTTATTACTTCAACAGGAAAAGGGGGGGAAAAAGTCAGTGAAAAAGGAAGCAGGAAATTCCAGTGGATCAGCAACAGTTGGAGAGCTAACTTGTCACTGAGATGGAAAAAAGTACTGTTGTTGACATGTCTTTTCCTTGTTCTTGACACAAATTAGGTAACTCCCTGACTTACTATTTCTTCACAAAATTGGTGGGGATGTGATAAATGTCTGTGCAGTACATAGAGATATTTATAACAAAGAGTTATGATGAAAAACGTCATTTTCTTACAATAGAAAGAATAACTCATGTTCTACATAATTTGCACCTATATATTTTACTGTTGTAAATCCTGGTTTGTTCAATAAGCTGAAGTTCTTTCCTTCATCATGAATCTTGAGCCCCAAATTTCTGGTGAGTCAAAATGATCAAACATTTTGCTCCTAAATTTTTATATTTAGGCAGGTTCAGTTCAGTGGATCTCTATTAAAGTTACCCCTTTAATTAAAGGAATTTCTTTTTCCTGTCAAAAACAAGTTTGTAATTCTGATACTTAGTAGTGTAAGACTTAAAGATATGTTTCTTTCCTGTGTTCCCTGAAAGAAATCATCCTAGGTCTATGGATAACCCTATTTTCGATCATGTAAAAATATACATTCAACCATGATTCAAAAATATTTATAGATTACTGGTTTTGATAATTACATTATGGTTATGTAATATGGTAACATTAGGGAAAGTCAGGTGAAGGTAATAAAACATTAAAAACAACATTTTTTGAACTCTTATTATGTGTTCCAAACTTTGGTATAAAGTGGTGACTAAACAGGAAGAATCTGTAATTCCCTCCTTTCTTCATTTAGTTACAAAGCTGTCTTTGAATCATACCAAAGTATTTGTCACTGCAATTGAATCCTATTTTTGTTTTATTCATTTCTAGAAAACCTTAGTTTTTATACTTACTGAGCACACACATTCACTTAAGCACTGATTCCTAGCAGTGCTTAATAAGTGTATTAAGTAAGTGTATTAAGTAAGTAATAAGCACTATTATCTTTAGATGAGGAAACTGAGATACAAGCAAAGGCCAAGAGACTGTCGGCAATGTCAGAATTTTGTTTGGGCAGATGATGTAAGACTAAGTTAAAAGAGCTCCCCCAGATTATAGAGTGGTTAAACTGGGACTTTGGCTACGGTTTGTTTAAATCCCTGGCTTGTTCTCATCCCACCTCATAGCATACCACTGATGAGAATCAGCCCTGTGCCAAGTCCTTTCATACACTTAAATTTCCTCTCAAGATAAGACCTTCCAGATCTCTTTCTTCATAGCTCAATTCTTATAACATTTTTTAATTTTAATTTTCTATTACATGCTACTGAACTTCTCTCCTATCTCTTACTAGTTGCAGTTGAGTCAATTCTGACTTATGGCGATCTCATATGTTTCAGAATATAACTGCACTCCCTAAGGTTTTCAATGGCTATGACCTTTTGGAAGCAGATTGCCAGGACTTTCTTTTGAGGGAACTCTGGGTAGATTTGAATTACCAGTCTTTCAGTTAGAAGTAGAGAGCTTAACCATTTGTGCCACCAAGGGGCTCTTCTATTTCTTACCATGGTTTAATTAGGAGAACTACAAATTAGATATAAATTCCTTAATGGTTTGACCAACGTAGAAGAGGTTACAAGAGTGGCTACAGACCAACCAGTGTGGATTATACAATGCAATGCCTCTGACAGAAATCACATGCAGTAACAAAGGAAGTAGGTTTAGGGTATCTACTTTTCTGAAATACCACTTCTAGCA
>NW_006921797.1:4230313-4231671 GCF_000298275.1 Orycteropus afer afer | reverse complement strand
ATCTACTTCCGTAGTGATACTGCCTCGGAAACCCAAGGAGGGGTCGCTATGAGTCAGGGTGACTCGATGGCACATAACAACAACAACAACAACTTATCAATTTAATATATTAACTTTAATATGTAAAGGTATGACTTGCGACTGTCTAGACTGTTTGGGCTGGACAATATATCAATCTTTTCACTTAAGAGAGATGAAAATTTTGGGATATGCAAGAGGCAAAGACCAGCCACTTCATTTTCCAACAAACACAACACCTAAACAAAGCTCTGACATTACCCACAATCTTTCAGCCTTTGCCTGAAGGTGGGCACTCTCATTGAATGTTTCTGGGCCCTAGAGCTCTGGTAGCATAGTACCTAAGGCACTAGACTGCTAACCAGAAGGCTGGTGCTTCAAACCCATCAGCCACTCCTCGGAAGGAAGACTGGGCAATCTACTTTCCGTAGGAAACCCAAGAGGGGTCGCTATGAGTCAGGTCTGACTCAACGGCACATAACAACAACAGCGCTATTATTGCTCAATTAGTGATTGGGCTGATATTGCCCACGGAGGTACCCATGGTGCTATAGTCCAGCCTCTGAGTTCCTTGTACGACTGCAGCCAAATTTCTTTCAGGACTCAGTACTTGATGAAGCTGTGGTTCTTCCAATAAGTAGATTGTTTCTTTCAAAGATGTTGTGAATATTTTATCCTTTTGATTGGTGGCTAAGAAGCTCAATGCCAAGGTTATGGTTCTGCCATGTGTCCTCAATTTAGTTCTGGCTTCAATTTACTTTCCCATCCTCATTTTTCATTAATTATGATTTTAAAAAAAAATCCTCTTATACCTTACATTTCTCTGAAAGCAATGTCAAATCTTTTTGAGAATGAGGCTGAATGTAAATAGCTAATACTAATAAATATTTTAACAGCTTTATCCTCATCTATTGAATGAAGTAATCTATTTTCTCCAATTTCCTCCTAATAATTATATTCTTAACAGTTTAATGAAAGGTTTTATTGGCAAGGTAGAGCCAGGGCCCACCATGGTAGAATATGACTTCAGTGATCCTTATAAAAATTTTGCAAGTTAATTTTACATCTGAGAAACAGAACACAAGCTATATTGGAAATTTTTATGGGTCTTTATACCCACTGCCTCTTTCCAAATAATTGAATCAATTAGTACTGCCACCAACAATGAATGAGATTACCAGAGTCATTGTATTCTTTTTTTTTTTTTTTCTAGTGTAATCTTGTCTTTATTCTTAAGTACCTTTCTTTTTTTTTAATTAGGATTTGGGTGAAGATTTACAGAGTAAATTCACTTTTCATACAGCAGTTCACATATACTTTGTCTCATGTCATTGACCAAA
>NW_006921797.1:4226316-4229043 GCF_000298275.1 Orycteropus afer afer | reverse complement strand
TTATAGCTCTATTTTTTCCTACATTAACAATACATGCCAGTCTTTTCTAATATGGGTTTCTCAAAGTCAGGATTATGAATTTCTGAGACTTCTATAATGCAATAGCAGTAGTGTCAAACCTTGCTTGACTTCAAGGAGAATGAGAATCACCATCAGTATTGGCCCAAAACTGATGTCTATGGTGGAGGTCAGATGTACATCCTTTCGCCAACCTTTTTGCAAATTCTGACACCAGCTGTTCTCTCCATGGCACTCTAATTATCTGTTGATTTTGGTAATTTGTTCTTTAGTCACATAACTCACTGACCACACTCCTAATCATATGGTTTACTAGGGAAGTAACATGGGATGAAGATTAACTTGGAAGTAACAGGAATAAGATCAATGTCAGGAAGCACACAGACAAGGTCTTCTGGAAGACTCCCTCCAAGTGAAGAGTACATCCCTCCATTCTTTAGTGTGGGACAGCTCTCTCTTTTTCTCTCTCTCAACCGTGCAGGGCCCTCAGGAAAGACCTCCTCTTGGCCCTGTTTGGCAAATGTTACAGCTCTTTTAGCTCCACTGACAAGTGCCTGGAGGCACCATACTCTGCCAGCAAGATTCCTGCTCAAAGACACCCAGTTCTCTCACTCCATGGGTTGGCAAGCACACTGTAACTGCCTCATTCCATGGGCCAAGAAGTCCATCAGAGTCTCAAGCCATTCTCTGGTGCCACCACTCCAGTGTTGCAGCTCTCTGTCTCCTGGTTCTAGGAGGTTCTCAGTGCAGGGATGTCCAAAGGATGTGTTCTACTTCAGGCTTTTCTTGATAGTAATGAGGATCCCCTTAACCTGCTTATATAAGCAAGTAGGTCAATTCTATTTGCCTAATAACTGACCAATCCCCTCACTAGACTAAACTGACCAATCCTCTTGCAAGTGACTCCATATGTTTGCATAATAACTGAAATTTTCTGCCAATAGGAACTAGCTTCTTCCCTGGGCAGCTTTAACAATTCCTCAGGGCCAGGGAAAAAAATCTCCCAAACTTTTTTTTTCATTCTTTTTCACAAAACCAAGGCAAAAGACTACATAAAGAAGCTCATTTAATCATATTTCATAGATCCTGAGAAAGTACCCTGTTTTTAGAAAATAATTTTGCTGGAAAAGAAGAATCAAGTCACTCTTCTGAAATCAGTTGCTATAGAATTTAAATGTGAGAACCTTGATCAAAAAAGTAAGAACAGTATTTTTAAAAAGATTAAAATAGATGCTAAAAATAAAGATTAATTCATTCTTTTTAATTGGAAAGGAAAGGTGAGGTATAACATATAGGAAAATTTTATGTAAGGTAACACCATAGATATAGATTGACTAGATGAATTAATAACTTAAATAATCAAATAATTTATGTTACTAAAGATTGAATTTAAAATATCATCTACTTTGGTCATGTTGTCAGAAGGAACCATTCCCTGGAGAAGGATATTATGCTTGGTAAAGTGGAGGGTCAACAAAAATTTGGAAGGCCTTCAACAAGATGGAATGACACAGTGGCTATACCAAGGATTGTGAGGATGGCCCAGGACCAGACAGTGTTTGGTTCTGTTGTACACAAGGTCGCTATGAGTCAGAGATGACTTGATCACACCTAACACACAACAACAGCAACACTGCAATATTGCATAGTAAAGACCACTTGATACCTCAGGAAGCTTCTGTATTTTCTTTTAATAATCATTTTTGGCAAGAATAAGATGAACTGAAAAACCAGTAGGCTTTACAAAGTGGAGCCAGGTTCTACACTTGGTGTAGTGAACTCTTTCTTTGTTACCAGGATGTGTCTCTGAAAATGAAAATGAAAATACAGAATGTTTAAAACATGGAGAGTACAAAGTTAGTAAAAACATCAGTTTCTGACATTAATATTATCATCATGTCATCACTTATTAATAAAAACAATGAATCTCCTCATTCTTTCTCCTCCAGTTTCCCACAGACAGATTCTATTTATGAAAAGATTGATTCAGTTCAGTTGAAGATGAACAGGATTCTGTCGCTGCTGCCAAAGAGAACTTAAAATCTGGTAAGGGAGATAAGGGTGGAAACATTATGAATAAGTGTAATATGTGTTTATTAGCGTTGTATAAGAGTTTGAAAGTGCTATACGACAGGGAAAATATTAATTTGTCAGAGAACAGAGAACTGATGGAAGTTCTTTTTTATTGTAACACTTCTGTAGTGATGACACATAACAACAACAACATGGCTGAATAAAAGTAGTTGCACGATTTTACTATTTGGCAGAGAGACCAAGAAACTGAAATAGGACATGCTGCATGCAGTTTGGACTTACTCTGTCTGGAATAGGCCTAGTGGTGGTTTGGAGTAGATTGGCTATGGAATGAAAATAATCTGCTTTTGGAAGGTGGTATGAGGGTTTATGAACAAGGTAAGTAGAAGAAAGAAGAGATAGGAAAATAATCAAGGCAGGTTTCTCTTACTCTGTATTTTTATTCCCTTAAGAAAAAAGACTGTTGCTATGCCCTTGCTCCAGCTCTACCACCATCAATAATGATGTGTTCCACTGACCTCCTGGAATCTTCTCCAACCCATTCCTTCAAGATCGAGTGCAAAGAATGACTATTTTGTGAACACTTCCCCAATCCCTGCAGGCCGACTTTTGACCCCTTTCTCAGGTTTTAATAACACCTAGTAGATTTAAAATTAAGAAGAACAAAAGCATCCA
>NW_006921797.1:4224039-4225980 GCF_000298275.1 Orycteropus afer afer | reverse complement strand
ATCATAGCAGCCACTGTGTCAATCCATCTTGTTGAAGATCCTCCCCTTCTTTGCTGACCCTCCACTTTACCAAACATGATATCATTCTCCAGAAAATGGTCCCTTCCAACAACATGACCAAAGTAGGTGAGACAAAGTCTGGCTATTCTCACTTCCAAGGAGCATTCTGGCTGAGCTTCTTCCAGGACAGATCTGTTTGTTTTTCTGTCATTCCATCATATTTTCAGTATTCTTTGCTGATACTGCAATTCAAAGGCATCCACTCTTCTTTGTTGTTGTTGTTGTTATATGCCATCGAGTTGGACCCGACTCATAGCGACTCCTCCTTGGGTTTCCAAGGCAGTATCACTATGGAAGTAAATTGCCTCATCTTCCTTCAGAGGATTGGCTAGTGGGTTTGAACTGCCAACCTTCTGGTTAGCAGTCAAGTGCCTTAGGCACTACGCTACAAGAGCTCCCACTCTTCTTTAGTATTCCTTATCATTGTTGTGTTAGACTGGGTTCTCTAGAGAAACAAAGCCAGTAAAACTTATATATATATAAAGAAAGAGAAATTTATCTTAGGAAAATGGCTCACACACTTATAGAAGCTGGGAGTCCAAAGTTCTTGGATCAAATGTCAACCTGGAGGCTTTTCCTGACTCACGCTGCTGCAGGGGCTGATGAGCTCAAGGTTGGCAGGCAGGATACTGGCTGTTGACTCCAACGAATGACGAATCCAAGATCTCCAGGCTGAATGGTGGATTGTTTGCTCACAGATAGTTGTAGGCAGCACAACAGAATCCTGATCCACAGAAGAGTGTCTCTTTTCCCAGTTACACGGTGTTACTATTTGCCAGAGGGACCAAGAAACTGAAATAGGACATGCTGCAGACAGTTTGGACTTACTCTGTCTTGAATAGGCCTAGTGGTGGTTTGAATGAGGAGATTCACATCCATAAATATACTGGAAGCAGGTGACATCCCTAGGGAAACTCCCTTTCAATGGATTGGCTGCTCAAAACATATTCATCTGATCCCATCATGGGAATAACCACATCCCAACTGCTTAAACCACACAGAATCATGGTCCAGCCAAGTTGACACACAGCTCCAACTATCACAATTGGGTAGATTTCACATGTGCATAAAAAACAAATCAAATCACTGCTGTTGAGTCAGATCCGACTCATAGAGACTCCTCCTTGGGTTTCCGAGGTGGTATCACTATGGAAGTAGATTGCCCAACCTTTCTTCCAAGGAGTGGCTGGTGGGTATGAACTGCCACCCTTCAGGTTAGCAGTCAAATGTCTTAGCCACTATGCCACCAGACCTCCCTTCACATGCATATAAGACTATTGAAAATACTATGCCTTGGGTCACGTGCACCTTAGTCTTCAAAGTGGCATCTTTGCTTCTTAACACTTTAAACAGGGTCTTTTGCAGCAGATTTTCCTGGTGGAATATTCTGTCTGATTTCCTGACTACTGCTTCCATGGGTGTTGACTATGGCTCCAATAAAATGAAATCCCTGACAACTTCAATCTTTCCTCCATTTATCATAATGTTGCTTATCCATCCAGTTGTGAGGATTTTTGTTTTCTTTATGTTGAAGTGTAATCCATATTGAAGGCTGTAGTCTTTGATCTTCACCCATAAATACTTCAAGTCTTCTTCACTTTCAGCAAGCAAGGTTGTGTCATCTGTATATGTTGTGGTTGTTGTTATGTGCCTGGAGTTAGACCCGACTCATAGCAACCCCTCCTTGGGTTTCCTAGGTGGTAACACTACAGAAGTAGATTGCCTGGTCTTCCTTCCGAGGAGTGGCTGGTGGGTTGGAATGGCCAGCCTTCTGGTTAGTAGTCAAATGCCTTGAGCACTATGCCACCAGAGCTCCCAGTAAGTTGTTAATAGTTCTTCCTCCAAATGTGCTGCCTCCGTTCTTCTTCATATAGTTCAGCT
>NW_006921797.1:4221904-4222849 GCF_000298275.1 Orycteropus afer afer | reverse complement strand
TGCAGCTCCACTCCATTGATGGATTCACCTCTTAGACTGTGTGCTCCTCAAAGGCAGGGGCCAGACCTTGTTATTGTGCATTTTCATGCTCCTAGCACGCAGCTTAATAAACATTGACTGAATTAACATCATGTTCTTCCTGCAGCTTTAAAACAGCCCTTCCCCCTGACTATCCTTCTCTTAAGCTTATTATAAATATTGACCTACATTTCCTTCTAATTGTGCATTGAGCCCTGTGCTCTCCAAGTGTGCAATTTGATCTCTTTGGATACATTCAAAGAACATGACTATCCCCTTTTCATACAAGTGTCTTAAAAATCTGCATATGTTGTTTGTTTTTACACTTCTCGCTCCTCTTGTACTTGGTTAATAAGAAAGATGAGCTGCCCATGGAAAGAAGTGTCCTCTGCCTTTTGCCTTTCCTTCCAAGTGGTAAGAGACAGCTGGGAACAACAAGGCAGGGGGACACATTAGGAAGGCCTGTGGACCTCTACTGCTTTTGGCCCATCCTGGGTCTCAGCTGAAATAAAGCTGTTGTGGGACATGGGAAAGGTTAACTGCTCTCTCCTCCTCCCTCTTACTATGAGGTGATTGTTGCTAGGGTGCATGTTCAGCCTGGGAGGGCTCCAGAATCATTGTTTGGAAGCTGAAAACAGAGCTGGAAAAGCAAGTCATTTCCTGGGTGCATGTGTTTGGTGGAGCACTGCTTCAAGGACTCCAAACCTCACCCAGTTGTTTCTGGAATGAAGTAGGACTGAAATAAGTAATAAATGAAATCACAGAAAGTGAGATGAGAGAAAACAGCTTCTTTTCACAATTTGAATTCTTTTCAGACATCACATTTGATTAATGCTGGGTAGCTATTCCCTTTCCAGCTTTCTTCTTCCTGGGCTTTAGGGTGATGGGAGCAGAGGTCTCGGCTCCTCACAGGGATGCTAATGATTC
>NW_006921797.1:4207626-4220984 GCF_000298275.1 Orycteropus afer afer | reverse complement strand
AAATCTTAAAATCAAGCAATAGTACAGGGTACAGTGAAAAATAACACTAAATTATTTAGTGCTAAGAATGTCAAAGTGTAAACTAAAAAAAAAAAAAAAAAAAAAAGTTAAAATAAGACTTTCACACCCATATAGAATGAACATATGCCAAAGATATTATTCAACTCATTAATGCAGGAAACAGTAAGATCAGAAAGTTGGTCCAAAGAACATTTGAGGAATTGGGTATTTATAGGCAATTTAATAAAGCAATGCTAAATTAGATTGCTAGGTTAGAAACAAAACTGGTCAGTATCCAACAGTACAGTAAACTATATAATTTGTGGTTATTTTATTTCTTGGACAGAAAATATTGCTTCCCTACCAGACACAGATCTATGAGTTAATTTGTAACTATATAGATTTTGAACCTTAATTTATATTTTAAAAAGCAAAGTCAAGCAATAATAGATTATTCTAGAAAATTATGTAAACCTTGACTGGGCCTGTTAAACATTGCTTCAGTATGACATTGAAAAAATGTATAGTTTTATCCTTATTTATAGGTTATGGATAGCTTTCTTACAAGAGATAATAAGAAATATTGAATTTACTACCTAATCATCTGGGTGCATTTATTTTGACAGCATCATGCATGATAAAAATGAAATTTTAAGCAAATCTTTGTCATACTAATGTTATTTCCTTGATTCTTTCAATACTTGTAGTGATACTTCAGGGCTTTGTAGCTATTGAATTAGGCTTACTGATTTGCTTCTTTTCTTAGAAGCCCAGCTTGTTGAGCATGAATAGTATCAGTGATAGTGAGATCCTATTCTACCACCATATGCAAGAGTTGAAGGTAGGATTCTGTGATGCTAGCTTTACCTTGCCCATTCCTGTCCCTACACATACACCAGCATGTACCCAGTGAGAATGATGAAGCTAGGGAAAGTACAAATTCTACTAGAAGGAGAATAACCTTCCTTTGGGTTTCTTGATTATCTAAGCAATAGAACCATAGATTCTGCATTGTATAGGACCTTGCAGGTCAACTATTTCCACTTCCCTGTCAAAGCAAGAGTCTCCAGAAAAGCCTTTTCCTATGATCTTTGTAACATGCAAATTGGATCATGTTATTCTCTTGTTTAACAGCAGCCAATGGCTCCCATTTCCCTCAGGATAAAGCCCAAATTCCCTAACATGACTTAACAAGGTCTGGGCCCTCTTATCCCTCTCCATCCTCAAAAGTCTTTGTGCTTCTGCCCCTGTTCTTTCCACCTAGCATATACATTTTCTTTCAGTTTTTCAAATGTGACACTGTTCTATTTTCCTTCTGTGCACAGGCTGTGATTTTTGCCTGGGCAGTTCATAGACCTCAAGACTGGTCTAAAGAAGATACTGTGAATTCCATCAAAAGGTCCTCAAATGTCCTTCAGAGTAATGCCCAATACCTTTTACGATTGACCTGGAACTATATGTGAAACAGTAGAATAGACCAGGAGATTATGGGAATGACAGAAATGTAGCACATGGAGATTTTTGTTAGCATTTGACAAAGTCACTGATGGTGTCTTTGAGAACTACGAAGGGGTGCAGTTTGGATCACAGTGCTGTGAATGGCATTTGTAACTAGTCCAATGGTAGAACCCCAAGGGGTCCTGAGCAAGAAGTCAATAGCACGCTGGAGGGGGGTCTCTCGTTACCCTCTACTAGTCATGATTTTCAAAAGCATTTTATATACACCTCAAGAACACGCTGATAGAATTTTCTACTGGATTCAAACTGGAAAGACAGTATTTCAGATGAAGTTTAGTTGACAAAATGCTGCTGACCTATTGAAATAACAGGGAACTTATTGTCAACTAGATTCAATAAATATTTGTTCCAAATCTACTTCCTCACTTTCACCTTAATCACCTACTCTGCTGTTTTATTATGGTTATCCACTTAAAATTTGTCTGGTAATCTGCTTCTCTAAAGGTTAAAGCCTAGGAAACCCTATAGGGCCATTCCACTATGTCGTATCAAGTTGGTATGAGTTAAAAATGGACTCTATCGCACCTAACAACAACAATTTATATGAAAGAGAGTTTTAGTGACATTCTTTCCACTTGCTTAAATCAGAGATTGGAGTCTATGTCTGGATTCATGTATTGTATTTCAGGAAGCTGGCAAACTGGAGTGTTTTCAGAGAAATGTGCACAGGGTGAAGATGGGCGGATTGGTTGATGATATCTGCATTATTTACCTTGGAAACAGGAATGAGAATATAATAACTGCTTTCAAATGTTTGGAGGATTAGTGCATGGATGAAGAATTTGCTTTATTTGGTGTGGCTCATAGACAGAAGTAGAACCAAGGAGGCAAAGTGCTAGGAAAAGTGGCTTAATATAGCCCCTTTTAGGAGCTCTGGTGGCCTAGTGCCTAAGGCATTTGACTGCTAACCAGAAGGCTGGCAGTTCAAACCCATTAGCCACTCCTTGGAAGGAAGATTGGACAATCTAATTCAGTCGTGATACCTGCTTGGAAACCCAAGGAGGGGTCGCTATGAGTCAGATCCAACTTTACAGTAGTGATTTTTTTTTTTGTTGTTGTTGTTTTATAGCCCCTTTTGATGGAGGAAGCTCCACAAAGTCAAGTTACCTAAGATGCTTAAGCACCTAAGAGACCTAAGATGACTTCTTAGGTGTTGAAAATATTCAGAGACCAGGTATCCAATTCCGTGTTGGAAACATAAAAGGGATTCTGGTATTAGGGATGGAGGACTCTTTGATGTTTTTTCAATTAGTACGTAATTATTGTCTCTTTATATGGCCTATCTTTTCCATACTAAATAAATTTAAATGAATATGTATGTGTGAGGAACATGTTTTCAACAACTTCTTATGTGAATAGTATGGTTTAATGGGAAAATCCTGATTCTGAAAACAATTTGGTATGACGTAGTCTACTCTCTGAGCCTCTATTTTGTAAACTGCAAGACATGAGAATAATACTCACTTCTAGTTGAAATAAAGTAACAACAAAAACAATTTTATATATATAGTGGAATAAACTAAATGACAAATGACTTGTCAATGAGTGTCACAGAAATTTGGAAGAAAGCTAGATTGCCATGGGAAGGATAATGATAGCAGCTAAAAATGTACAGTGTTAACTATGTGCCAGGTGTGTCCAAAGTGCTTTTACGTTAATTAGCCCATTTTAGCCTTACTTGAATCCCTTGAGAAAACTGAGGCAGAAGGTCTAAGTAATTTTCAGGTTCACATGAATCCAGGCAGGCTGGCTCCAGAATCTGTGCACTTACTCTCTTTTACTTACTTGCCTGCCTATGAAGATGAATGGCAGAGATGATCAGTGCTTGACCCACAATGTGGTTGCATTGAGGCCTCAATCAATCCTACAGGGAGTTCTGGCACTTGCTGACTCTTTAGAGTTGTCCTAAATTTTGTCATATGGGCTGTGTCTTCGTATCCCTACATCATGCCAAGGTTACACTCCTTCTCAGGGCCTCTGTCAGCCAATGACTCTCATAGACTGAAGTTGGAGAACAATTCCCAGTGAAGAATGCAGCTGGGAAGGTACAACAGCCAATATTCTCAGTATCTGGGGGATGGGTGCAGGAGGCACGCAGGTGAAGAGTTGGTCTGAGAAAGCATCATAGAAACCACTACATCTAGCATAGACCAGGCATGATGATGGTGATGATGATGCTGATGATCACATTAACTCTTTTAATCCTTGAAATAGCCTTCTGAGGAAGGTAATATTGCTTAACTTTTGAGGTAGAGACATTGAAGTACAAAGATATTTAGTAACCAGGACAAGATCATTCAGTCATTAACTGGCAAAAGATTCTAAGAAATCACTTTTTTTTTTTTTTTTTGCATACATACAGTGAAGTTCAAAAATTGTGCATTTCTATAGGTTTTGGACAAGTTCATACAGTCACATAACCAACTCCACAATAAAAATACAAAAGAATCCATCACCCACCGTCCCATGCAAACTCCCATAGCCCCTTTCTGGTAAGTCCTTATCCCTGTCTCAAGGCCCAGCAACCACTGATATGTTTTTGTTCCTGGAATTTTCCTTTTCCACAATGATATGTAAATGGAATCACATTGTATACAGTCTTTTCAGTCTGACTTCTTTCACTTACCATAATTAATTCACATATGTTGTTGTATGTGTCAGTGAAGAACTAGACTTGGAACTCAGGGTCCCTGATTCCAGCCCATATTCTATCCACATGCTTTATCCTATGGCAAACCCATTGAGTAGAGTCGGGGTGCAAACCTACTTGCAAGTTAGCTTCCAACACTCCTACTAGCAATTTTTATAGAAATTACTATGAATTAATAATTTATAGCAAAAATTTGCTGTGAGAAAGACCTTGAAATGGGCTTTGACTTAATTAATTCAGCAGTCTGGTTTCTATGAAATGCTTGCGTAGGTCACCCATTAGTGTATTTGTATATAATTTACCAAGATCTTCTCAAAGAAGTGTTGAAGAACAAGATAATTTGGATTTATGTTGTATCTCTTAGAATTTGGTCTGATTCTGCCAAGGGCTGTTAATAAATTTCCTTGGGGACAATCTGTTTTTCTGTACCAGTAAAAAAGGTATTAATTTTACAAATAACAATAGCTGACAAACTTGGATGTGCAAAGCTTTCTTTCTCTATAACTGAACTGAACTCTTTAGTATGAATTTCTGCTTTTAATGGAAAACTTAAGATTATTAGTTTGACAACACTTACTTCTAGTTTAAACTTCAGTGTCTTTTGGGCTAAAATTCAAGCAAATCAGAACTTTCTTCCTCTTCTGCTTCTTCTATTTTCCTGGCCATTCAGCATGGCATAAGGTAAGGGCATCTGATTTTCTTGTCATACTCTGATCTCTCTGGTTCCCAAAGTGGCAAAGCCTTCTATTAGGTCTTTGGTCTCTACTCCATGAAAGGTCTATGCAGGCTACATCTTCTGTCCTAGAACCCTGAATGATGGATTCCCATCTCAGCCCTTTTTTTGGTGGTGGTGGAGGAGGAGCTCTTCACTGTTTTCCTGGGGACTGCACTGAGGTGCCACCTTCTAAATTCTTCCTCCAGCCCCTTTGGCCTTATAGCTTGGCATCATGTTGGACTTGGGGTTTTCCTGTGAGTTGTGTTGTATCTGAATCACATTGTGCAAACCTGGGAAATGGCTTCTTCTGTTCAAGATCCCCACCCTCACCTATGGATTCAGATGTGGACACAATTGTGAACCTTCCATTTCATACAGAGAGGGAGCAGCACCAGGCCACTTCAAGTCCACACAGTGTCCGAGCTTCAAGCCCTCATGGCCTCTCCCTCCAACCAGCTAACTGTTCTCTTCCATCCAAATGGGGAGAAAACTGCTCTTTGGACAACTAGTTCTCCTCAAAGATTTCTGCTCTACAAATGCTTTGCCTTGAGTGCTCCAGGATTTGTTTTTAGGTATTCGAAGCCAAATCTTCAGGATCTCCAAAAGTTTTTTTCCCTTTTCTTCCCACTTTTCCTCAAGTGCCTGCTTCTGCTAATGTCATGAACCAGATTTGCAAATGCAAAGTAGAAAATGTACTCATTCCTCCACCCTTAGCCTCACTTAACTCCATCAGACTGCAGGGGGAAAAAAAAAAAGAATTGCTGAGAAGTAAAATAAAAGATTTTATTATTTTTTAAAAATTATTAGCATTAGGAGTGGGAGTGGGACAAGTTAGTTAGAAGGGCTAGGAGTAATTGTGCTTGTGGAGCTTGGTAAAATCTCCTGTGATTCTGACATAACCATTGTCTCTCACTAAGTCTTACTTTATATCACTATTTACCAGTCTTTCATTGTGTGAAACATTCTTAAATATGCCATATGTATCAAGAAGTTAAGACCTGACCCCAGTTGGTGCAATGGTTAACTGCTCGGCTACTAACCAAAAGGTCTGCGGTTCAAACCCACCACCGGCTGCATGGGAAAAAGATGTTGTGATCTGCTCCTGTAAGGATTTACAGCCTTGGAGACCTTATCTGGCAATTCTATCATGTCTCTATGAGTTAGAATCAGCTCAATGCAATGAGCATAGATATCAAGAAGTTGATTGGAGGTCATGGTCCCTCACATTCATAGCCCTCATCCTTTCCTTCTATCCTTAGTGAACACAAGGTCCATGCTTGTTTTGTTCAGCTTTATGTCTTCCAAATTTAGCACAGTGAGTCTCATGGTAGGTGCTCCAGAAATATTTATTGCATTAAAGATTGAGGATAGTGAAAATGACAAGCTAGTATTGGCTTTGTGGGAAAAATTATGTCCAAGGCCATTGAGGAAGTGATGCTATTATGATTTGGGAGGAAGGATAATTCTGGGTAAGATAAGGAGAGGGAAAAGGAATAAATATTTCTACTCAGAGACTCATGATTTGAAACTCAGGATGGCACAGAGTGTTAATTTGTGTTTACCTGGATCAGTGAGGTATCTGGGGTTGGATAGCCTTTTTATTTGCCTTCCCTTCTCATCTCTTTTGCAATAGGACATGAAGTTCTGGTTATTCTATTGGTCGTGATAAGAGACCTTCTGAAATATCCGGTCCTCAGCATTAGTAATGCTTCTCCACTATCAAATTGAGATTTCGTGGATGTCTGTCGAACAACCTTCATCAGGCTGAGGGTGAGTTCCCCAAGTGAGTCTCCTCTACAGAGGCTCATGTATCCCTCCCAGATCATGCCACCTAAAGTCACTCCATGGAGAGAGTCTAGGACAAGGCAGTGTTTCTATCTGTTGTATATCAAGAAAACAAAAATCCTCACAACTGGACCCATAAGCAACATCATGATAAACAGAAAAGATTGAAGTTGTCAAAGATTTCATTTCATTGGACTCACAATAAATGCTTGTAGAAGCAGCAGTTAAGAAATCAAACAATGTATTGCCTTGGGAAAATCTACTGCAAAAGATCTCTTTAAAGTGCTAAAAAGCAAGATGTCACTTTGAGGGCTAAGGCGTGCTTAACCCAAGTCATGGTATTTTCAATCACCTCATGTGCACATGAAAGCTGGACAATGAATAAGGAAGACCGAGGAAGATTTGATGCCTTTAAATTGTGTTGGCAAACAATATTGAATATACCATGGACTGCCAGAAGACCAAAAAAGTTTGTCTTAGAAGTATAGCCAGAATGCTCTTTGGAAGCAAGGATGGTGAGACTTCATCTCACATACTTTGGATATATTATCAGGAGAGACCAGTCCCTGGAGAAGAACTTCATGCTTGGTAAAATAGAGGGTCAGTGAAAAGAGGAAGACCCTGAACAAAATGAACTGACACAGCAGCTGCAACAATGGGCTCAAACATAACAACAATTGTGAGGAAGGTGTAGGATGGGGCAATATTTCTTTTTGTTGTATTTAAGGTTGCTGTGAGTGGAACCCTAATAACAATGATGATGACAACAACATATACGTATACTTTTTTTGTTTGTTTGTTTTGGGCATATTAGGACATTACCCTTCTCAAGTAAACACTTCAAGACCCTCACTCCACAGGATTGAAAACTCTGACCAAAGATAGGAAAGTCTTCAAGAGAGGAATGGTGAAGTAGATATGTTTCATATTTTATCCCCAAGAGTTCTGTAAGAACAGTAAAGGTCTGACTTCTGTTTGGTCTTTCTCTATTAAGAACTTGATTTTCCCATTTACTTTCTACTCTTTTAAAAGCAATAAGAACCATAGAGCTAGAGTGTCTTTCTAGTCAATTTCTGATCAATTATGTGATATTCTAGAACATTTTCTATACCAGAGGAATAAGGAGAAATTGAAATGAAATTATTTAAAATTCTGTAGTTCTTTGTTCTACACTGTCTCTGTACTTTTTGGTTTTTGAAAGCTGTGTGGTATTGAATCATCACTATGATATCTTTGCAGTGTGACAAATTGCTTTCATATAGCCTATCTAGCCATGGTCTTATAATATCCACCAAATGATTGTGTGGGACTATGCAAATAAGGTACACAGAACATTGGGGGTGGGGGCGAACCATGCAAATAAAGTGTATAGAACCGTAACAAGAGAATTGGTCAGTTTTGCTATCCCGTTAGGCTTGAAATGAGCCATCTCACAGGCAGAAAGGTGGTCTTGACTACTGCCAAGAAGAAGAGATGGGAGCAGGGTGTGTCCTTTGAACCTAGAATCCCTGCACTGGGAATCTCTTAGACCCAGGAGACAGAGAACAGTAACACCGGACACAGTGAGAGAAGATGAGAGCAAGAAGCAACAGCAGAAAAATGATGGCAGCAGCGGCATTAGAACCATGAGATGGCAGGGGACAACATGATGGTTTCACAGCCCACAGAGCAAGAAAGTTGAGTGCCTTCAGGCAGGAGGTTTGCTGAGTGAGTGCCTTCAGGCAGGAGGTTTGCTGGCAGAGTGGAGTTCCTCCAGGCATTTATTGGTGGAGCTAAAGAGCTTTGTCGCACTTGCCTGAGCAGGGCAGAGTCTGGGCTGGCCCAAGATGCCCCAGGGGCTGAGGGCAAAAGAGAGGCCTACCTGTGGGCACATCTGATAAGAGGCTGTCCTGATCAAAGAACTGTATCCTGAGTTATTTCTGATCCTGAATTATATCCTGTTACTTCTCTAATAAACCTCATAATAATGAGTATTTTCTATGAATCGTGTGTGGCCATTGCAATGAACTGTCAAACCCAGCAGAGAAGTAGAGAGTGCTGTGGCGGGGACAGCTGGTATAAAAATCTCATAGGACCAAGCCTTGGGCTGTTGATCTTGATTCTCCTTTCCCCTTGTGAAGTCAGAGGAGGTCAGATGCCCCTGTCATGTCATTTTTACAATCTTAACAACTTCTTGCCAGATTCTTAGTATCGTTTACAAAGAGACATCTTACCTAATGAATAACATTTTCAGAAAATAATAGGGAATAATCTACTGGTCAATGCCAATATAACAAAAATGAAACTTCAGCCCGGTTTTAAAATGTCTTCTCTATCTGACATATTTAAATTTTATTTTCTGATTACATAAGCAAAGGCATTTTGTAATCTTCTACTTTAAGGTGTCAAAACTAATCTTTTTCTTTCTATTAATGATTGTTTGGGGAGAATGTGTTACTCTTGATGATTAGTGAAGCTCAAAATCTTACTCTGAAACTTAACATATTGATGAGCTGTAATATTTTGGCCAAAACCTTTGTATTAAGTGACCACAAATTAAAAAATAAAAATACATTTCTTCATTATAATATATAAATATGATGCTAATGATATTATAATATGTAGCTTAACTTGATAGAAAGCACACACTTAAACCTTCTCCACAAATATATTACACCACCAGAGCTCCTACTGAATACATAAAAAACCAAAACCAAACATATTGCCGTGGAGTCAGATCCGACTCATAGTGACCCCTCCTTCCGTTTCTGAGGTGGTATTGCTATTAAAGTAGATTGCCCAATCTTCCTTCTGAGGAGTGGCTGATGGGTTAGCAGTCAAATGCCTTAGGCACTACACCACCAGAGCTCCCTATTAAATACATAGGAAGGCTAAATTATGCAAAATAAATAAATAAATAAAAAGAAAACAAGGAAAGTCTATATCCTATCCACAATGAATAAGGAAGACCGAAGAAGGGTTGATGTTTTTGAGTTATGGTGCTGGCGAAGAATGCTAAGAGCACCATGGATGGCTAAAAGAACTAATAAATCTGTCCTGGAGTAAGTGCAGCTGGTATGGTCCTTGGAAGCGAGAATGGCCAGACTTTGTCTCACCTATTTTGGTCATGTTGTCAGAAGGGACCATTTCCTGCAGAAGGATGTCATGCTTGGTAAAGTGGTGAGTAAACGAAAGAGGGGAAGGCCCTCAACAAGATGGATTGACACAGTGGCTGTGGCGATGGGCTCAAGAATAGCAGAGATCGTGGAGTTGGCACGGTGTTTCGTTCTGCTGTGCATGGGGTCTCTATAAGCCAGAGATGACTTGACGGTACCTAACAACAGCAACAGCATATCCTGTCCTCATTGAATGTACAACTCAAAGAGAAGTAACTCTAAATTACTTCCTAAATTACAGTAACTCCAATCAAATGTGAGGTAGACGGTGATAATGCTCTAAGAAATTTAGAAAAATCATGCACTGCTTCTAACAAGAGATGAAGAAAGGATGCAAGAGGATTCTTGCTGGACTTTCGGTTATTTCTGGAAGGTGGAAATAGGAAGAAAAATCCTTTTAGGTAGAACAGTATGTAAAGTATATGTAATTAGGACACTGCTTGTACTTTACTTAATACGAGATAAGAAACATTTTGAAGCGTAGCTTACAGACTTAAGCAAAGATAAATCCATGCTAGCCACAAAATCCCCTTAGACATTTAGCCCCATCTGGCCTTAGTGTATCTATGTTTGCCATTCCCTCTGTCCTGAATGCTTTCCTCCCAAACAACTGTGTGGCTGGCTTCTTCACCTCCAGGTCTAAGAGACATCTCTGAGGACACTGCTTTAAATTGCTGCTGTCACCCATTGACCCTCTTCTCTGCTTTGTTTTCATCATACTTACTACTATTTAATATGCTATATTTATTTATTAATTTTATATATTGTCTATTTCCCCTCACTAGAATGGATGCTTCAGGGAGACATGGCTTTTATAATGTTTTATATCCCCAAATCCTTTAACTGCAGGCTGCATAGTGTGCACTCAATAGATATTGGTGGACTGAATGAGTGAATAAACGAATATGGAGAAACAAAGTGAGCTTCAAGCAGTGCACTTTAAAATAATTATTTTAGGTCACAACACAGCAATAAACTGAAAATGCATGTTCTTTGCTGGTGTCAGGCAGATTGCATGTGATGTGAACAAGCACATGGTAGCTTAGAGCACACCTATTAGCTGTGTATCCCCTGACCTCTCTGTGTCTTAGTTTTCTCATCTGTAAATTAGGGACAATAAAAGTCTCTACCTCATAGGATTACTGTAAAGGTTAAGTGGGTTAATATATTAGAACAGTGTCTGGCACATAGTGAAAACTATGTAGGTGTTTATTATAATTATTTGCTTTTCTTTTATAGACTTGAATTCGGCCTTGCCATCCAAAACATCTGCAAAGACCGAGAACAGACCAGGGTCTTTGGTCTTCAGACTATCATAGCTCAGATTTCACTATTTCCTTCTGTGTTGACTATCAGCCTGCCTCTTGTCAGACCCTTCTCAGTGATTGTCTTCAAACTTTCTCATCTTTAGCATCTCACTCTGGTCATCTTTTGTAGATGACTTTTCTCACCTTACTCTCCTCCTCTTTTATTCTCCATGCCCCAAATTCTATGATCCCTGTAGTACAGTGGTTAAGTTCTTGGCTGTTAACCAAAATGTCAAGCCCATCAGCTGCTCTGTGGGAGGAAGAGGTGGCACTCTGTTTCCATAAAGATTACAGCCTTGGAAATCTTACGAGGCAATTATACTCTGTCCTATATAGGGTCACTATGAGTCAGAATTGACTCGATGGCAATGGCTTTTTTGTTTGTTTATTTTTGTTTTGTTCTATACTTCTAGGCAGGAGCTCTGGTAGCATAGTACCTAAGGCACTTGACTGCTAACCAGAAGGCTGGTGGTTCAAACCCACCAGCCACTCCTCAGAAGGAAGGTTGGGCAATCTACTTCCGTAGTGATATTGCCTTGGAAACCCAAGCGGGGATCTCTATGAGTCAGGTCCTACTCAACGGCACACAACAACAACAACAACAACATGCTTCTGGGTATTGCATATGTGCTCAGCCAACATATTTGTTAATCATTATCTTAATTAGCTTTGGTATTTTCCTTGGAATTCCTGTCCAAGTATAATTTTTTCTTTCTATTTTGCATTGTATCATACAGGACCATATTCCCTGAATTTCATCATTCTGCAATATCCAGTCATTGGCATACCTCCTTCTATTCCTGACCATGAAATTCATTTTTAACCCATCTTGAAAATAACAAAGGGGAGAATTAGTAGTCTTAAATGCTTTTAATTGCCATTTGATCCACATACATTGACAAATATGCAGCTCTCTTCTTGTATCAATTCCTTTGACCTCCCTACTTCCATTTCCTCAGTTTAGATCAGAAAACAGAATGGAACTCTGACAATTCCTTTTGGATGTTGGGATAAACTTCTTTTACGAAGTTTAGTTTCTTAAGTGTCAGTGTGTACAATGGCTCCAAATAAGCAATTTGAGCTTTGTCTCTCTCCCATTCTAGGTCTTTGAGAAATGGAAGAACAGGTCCATAGAGGTGCACCTCCCAGGTCACCCAGGTGTAGGGAGCTGGATGCGACCCTCTCCATGACTTTTCTACCACTGGAGCCCACTGCAGAGTTCAAGGCTACTGGACACAAATTCTATGCTTAGGGTATCACAGAGGAGCTGCCACCAGCTGAAAAGTGGTCCCCATTAGGATGGAGGCTCATCTTGGGCATTTATTAAAATAGAATATTATGTCAAACAATCCAGTATTATTTTTATATAAAAGACTCTCTTTTTTTTTTTTTTTTGTCAGGCATTCCTAGATGCAGCAATCAAAGGCAGAAAAGTGGAAAATGGTCTTTATTTTTCCTTAGACTTTATGTTCACTCCAGAGCTGACAGTATGTTAAAAATACTTGGTTGGTGAGAAAGTTGAGAAATAGATGAGTCAGTCCCTCCAAATAAAGAATCTGCTGTTGAAACTGAAGGATGGTCAGACTGAGCATTCTGAAGAGATGTTTTCAGGTCCTCTCCTACTGAACAAAATTCAAGGTAGTGAGAAGCAGAGGCTTCCTGTATCTGGACATAAAAATCTTCATGATAATACCAGAATGGCAATTTTGAAGGAAAAAAAATAAATTTGTACTCCTAATAAGAAGCGATAAAAACACGTAACCTAACAATTCTTGTTACAAACCTACACTCCGGTGGCCTAACACTCTCTTCATTGGTGCCTTCCCTCATTCTAGCCTGGGCCCCTGTTTATGACTCTGGCTGACTCCTCTCCCACAGCCCTCTTATTTTTGGCTCCTAGTCAGTCAAGGTGCTAATTCTGCTTATGAATACCTCCCAGCTATTCTTAATACATTGTTCCAGCACAGTTCTCCTTGGCATTTAGAGATTAATTTTGACTTTTCCCCCCCAGTGCTGACACTCTAGGCTCCACTGGGTTGAGAGCTCCTAGTTTTGACTGTAAACTTTTATTTCCCTTTAATATACACATACTGACTCTTTTTTAAAGCCCCAACTTTCTTTTTATGAAAACTAATTTTCTAAATTTTAGAATTATTTTAGAAAAATAAAGAAAAAATTCAAAGATAGTACAGAGAGTTCCCATATCTCACACCTATATATTCCCATTA
>NW_006921797.1:4206027-4206601 GCF_000298275.1 Orycteropus afer afer | reverse complement strand
TTCCTTCCCATTGAGTTGTAATCCATACTGCAGACTATAGTCTTTAATTTTCATCAGTCAGTGCTTCAAGTCATTCTCACTCTCAGCAAGCAAAGTTGTGTCATCTACGTATCACAGGTTGTTAATGAGTCTTCCTCCAATCCTGATGCCATATTCTTCTTCATATAATCCAGCTTCTCAGATTATTTGCTCAGCATATAGATTGAATAAGCATGGTGAAAGAATACAACCTTGATGCACTCCATTCTTGATTTTGAACCATACAGTATCACCTTGTTCTGTTTGAACAACAGCCTCCTGATCTATATACAAGTTCCTCATGAGTACAATCAAGTGTTCTGGAATTCCCATTCTTGTCAATGTTATCCATAATTTGTTATGATCCACACTGTCAAATGTCTTTGCATAGTCGATAAAACACAAGTAAATATCTTTCTGGTATTCTTTAGTTTCAGCTAAGATCCATCTGACATCAGTAAAGATATTCCTCATTCCATGTCCTCTTCTAAATACAGCTGCATTTCTGGAAGGCTCTCTGTCAATATACTGCTGTAACCATTTTTGAATTATCTTC
>NW_006921797.1:4179788-4203822 GCF_000298275.1 Orycteropus afer afer | reverse complement strand
GTTCAAATTTATTCTTTAAATGGTCTCTAAATTCAGGAGGGATACCAAGGTCATATTTTGGCTCTTGTGGACTTGTTTTAATTGTCTTCTACTTTAACTTGAATGTGCATATGAGTAATTGATGGTCTGTTTCACAATCAGCTCCTGGCCTTGTTTTGGCCAAAGATACTGAACTTCTCCATTGCCTCTTGCCACAGATGTACTCAATTTAATTCCTGTGTATTCTGTCTGGTGAAGTCCATGTATATAGCTGTAGCTTATGTTGTTGAAAAAAGTATTTGCAAAGAATAAGTCATTGGTCTTGAAAAATTCTATCATGCAATCTCCAGCATTATTTCTGTCATCAAGGCCATATTTTCCAACTACCAGCAACTCTTCTGTGTTTCCAACTTCTGGATTCCAGTCACCAGTGATAATCAACACATCTTGATTGCATGTTTATTCAATTTCAGACTGCAGAAGTTTGCAGAAATCTTCAATTTCTTCATCTTTCCCTTTGGTGATTGGTGCGTAAATTTGGATAATAATAGTATTAACTAGTCTTCACCAGTCACTCCTTGGAAGGAAGGTTGGGCAATCCTACTTCCGTAGTGACTGCCTCGGAAACCCAAAGAGGGGTCGCTATGAGTCGGGACCGACTCGACGGCAAATAACAACAACAACAACAAGTCTTCATTGGAGGCGTATGGCTATTATTCTATCACTGACAGAAATGTACGTCAGGACAGATCTTGAAACAGTCTTTGTGATGAAGAATGCCAAACCATTCCTCTTCAATTTGTCATTCCTGGCATAGTTGATCATATGGTTATCTGATTCAAAATGGCCCAAAGCAGTCCATCTCAACTCACAAATGCCTAGGATATTGATCTTTATGCATTCCATTTCATTTTTGAAAACTTCCAATTTTCTAGATTCATACTTCGTACATTTCATGTTCCAATTATTAATGGATGTTTGCATTTGTTTCTACTCATTTTGAGTCATGCCACATCAGGCAGTGGAGGTTATGAAGGTTGTACTCTATCCATATCACTGTGGTCAGCTCTACTCCGAGAAGTCAGCTCTTTCCCAGTCAAATTCTGAGTGCCTTCCACACTGATGGGCTCATCTTCCAGCACTATATCAGACAATGTTTCAGGGCTATTTTTAAAGTTTTCCAGTAATATATCAGAGAATGGTTCATTGCTATTCATAAGGTTTTCACTGGCCAGTTCTTTGAGAAGTGGATGGTCTCTTCCTTCTTCCAAGTTTGTCTTAGCCTGGAAGCTCCACTGAAACCTGCCTACCATGGGTAACCCTGTTGGCATTTTGCAACACAGTGGCATAACCTCCAGCCTCATAACAACACTTAAGCCACCACAGGAAGACAAACTGACAATTTCAACTTCCTTAGTTGTTCCTAACCCCTCTGTGCCTGCTTCTCTAGGGAAGCAGCCTTAAAATAGAGCTGCCGACAAGTGAAAAGCAGCCCCTAAGCCCTGGCCCACCTACCTCAGGCCCCAACCTTAGTAACGAGCCACCCCCAAGCAAAAAGCAGCTCCGAAGCATAGTATAGAACATGCTAGTTATACATCTTGTACAATGTCCCTCAATTGGGACGGAATATGTCTGATATTTTTCTTTAGCATAGTGCCTAAGGCATGTGACTGCTGACCAGAAGGCTAGCAGTTCAAACCCACCAGCCACTCCTCAGAAGGAAGGTTGGGCAATCTACTTTTGTAGTGATACTGCCTCAGAAACCCAAGGAGGGGTCACTATGAGTCAGATACGACTCTACGGCAGTGGGGGGTTAACTTGGGTTTATGGATTTTAGGAGAAAGACCACAGACATAGTGCGTTCTTGTCACATCAGATCAGGGGTACATGCTATCAATATGATTTATCACTGGCAAAATTCATCTTAAAATTTGACTGAGGTCATGTTTGCCAGATTTCTCCACTGTAAAATTACTCCTTCTTTACATACTGTACTCTTCAACAGAAAGTCACTTTGTGTAAACAACCCACAGAGTTAAGGAGTCAAAATTTACATACCACTTGCTTGAGGGCAATGTATCTACATACATTATTTGAAATCCTTCTGCACAGATTTGTTTATTTGCTGCCATTTATTTATTTATCATTTACTCATGCATTCATTTATATTAGTATGCACTCAATGGATATGACTTTTATACTTTGGGTTATAATCCAATACTACTTTATTTATTTTATTATTGTTATTTTTTACTGTGATTTGGGTGAACGTTTACAGAGCAAATTTGTTTTCCATTCAATAGTTCATACACAACTTTTTTCATGACATTGATTGTAATCCCCACAATGTAACAGCTATCTTCCCACTTCCTTTTCCCTGTGTTTTTATGCATTCCTGCCCTCTGAGCTATTCCCCTGTGCAAACGCTGCTCTTCAGATCTCCCCTTGTTTATTGTTCTAAAGAGTGTACCTACCTGACATAGTTGTTCACCTTGTAGGACTATCTGTTGTTTGGCTGGAATCCATAGGAGTGAGTTTAATTCCAGACCCTAAGGGAGCTCTGGTAGTGTAGTGCCTAAGGCACTTGACTGCTAACCAGAAGGCTGGCAGTTCACACCCACCAGCCACTCCTTAGAAGGAAGATGGGGCAATGTACTTCCGTAGTGATACTGCCTCAGAAACCCAAGGAGGGGTCTCTATGAGTCAGGTCTGACTCGGACGGCACATAACAACAATAACAAGGATGACTTGGGGCCATAGTCTTGAGGTTTGAGCAGTCTCTATCAGACCAGTAAAAGCCAATTTATTTTTAAAGAAGTTACTTGTAACTTCCTCTACCCATCCCTTCCCTTAATGTTCTTGATCCTTAGAAGCTGAATAGTAAGGTTTAGAGAGGTTAACCATAATTAATTAAATTTTATTGTATTTACAAAAGTTTCTTCCTTACATTCCCTTTTTTCCTCCTCCATACTCCCAAGACATTTACACAAATAATTTCTACTTAGAACCTGGCTAAAGAAAATGCTTCTAGTTTTAGATAGCTCTTCAAAGTCCCTGGCAATTGTCCTACCCTCTGCTTCACTTTGCTGCTTTGGTAGGTTTTTGTTATGTCTTTTGTGTAGCATCTTAAACACTAGCAATCAAAAAATGTAAAATGATGATCAATAAAATGATCAGGGCACTAAGTATTCCTAGTTGAGAAAATATTGATGAGAAACACAAAAGTATCAAGATGTTATGAAATTACCTTTTCTTTTATAGCTGGTTAGTCTAACATGAAATTTCTAGAACAGATAAAGAAGATAGACGATCATGTTTTCAAAGATGTAATGAAAATCTATTCCTAACAAGCTTTTGAAGGGCAAAAGCAGGTAAATATTTTGAGTTCGTAACTCTGTCGCTTATTGTAAATTTTTCTTTATCATATTTCTCAAGGTTAGCCTGAGCCAGAAATGCATGTGTGACTCCAGGTGATCGAAGTTCTGAATTTCAGTTTCTCATCACAGTCAGTCGTCTCCTCTTGCCTGAGGAAGGAATGTTGTTGTTGTTGTTGTTATGTGCCGTCCAGTTGGCCCGACTCACAGCGACCCCTCCTTGGGTTTCCGAGGCAGTATCACTACGGAAGTAGGATTGCCCAACCTTCCTTCTGAGGAGTGGGTTTGAACCGCCAGCCTTCTGGTTATCAGTCAAATGCTTTAGCCATTATGCTACCAGAGCTCCTGAGGAAGGAATAGCTTGTTATTATTTGACTCAAATGCTTCATTTTTACAGTGGTTTTCATATATTTTTCTCTGTTGGGTTACCAGTTACATATGCCACTCCAGTTATTAGAATTGTAACTTAGAACATCTTTAATTACTCCTCAAACATAATACCTTTTAAAATGCTGTTCCAGTGTTTGACTTTTGAATCCAGTCCTCTTTGGGGAAGATTTTCTCTTTGCTTAGTAGCAGTTACTGGGATGTTTTGTACAAAAATAGAATTAAGTAATGAGTAAGCACTTCTTTCAGATAACTCTTTTATTTCATCCTAACAGTCTTATTGTGTGTCTCCTTAGTGTGTCTGAGCTATGATGTTTGCAAAGCCAAATCACTCTTCTATGACCCCATGGAGGCTTCCTGGCTAATTTCTGCTCTGTCCTAGTCCTTATGATGTTCAGGTTTACAGTGTGGCACATTTACTTGCTCTGTGGTCTTGCAGTCATCATTTATTTTTTTATCCATGGCTTGCTTAACAAATGATTTGAAAGTGACAGATTCATAGCTGGTATTTTCTTTGGGGTCCATACATGTAGATATTATAGGACTGATACATGATTACTCACATATGAATCTAGCAATGTGTGGTAGAGTACAAGAATATAAGGCTAGTTGTCTGGCAGCAATGACACTGTTGTTATTGTTGTTAGGTGCCATCAAGTTGGTTCTGACTCATAGCAACACTGTACAACAGAATGAAACACTGCCTGGTCCTGCCTCATCCTCACAATCCTTGTCATGTTTGAGCCCATCACAGCCACTGTGTCAATCCATTTCACTGAGGGTCTTCCCCTTTTTTGCTGACCCTCTACTTTACCAATTATTCCCTTTCTCCAGGGAATGGTCCTGTCATAATTAAGGCTATGTGTCAACTTGGCTGGGCCTAGTTTTGAGTGGCTGGGCAGCTGGATGTAGTTATTTCCTAAGATGAGACTAGTTATCAGCTCCATGGTGGAATCTGTTGTGAGCAGCTGAGTAGCTGCCTTAGGGACTCAGTAGTGCCTTAGGGATGTGATCTACTCCCAGTATATAAGAAGTTTTGAGAAAGGTCTCTACACCTTTTTGGTATGCTTGGACCCAGCATGTATCTGAGTCTTCATTCAGCAACTTGCCTTGTTTCCTGTCAGTCTTGGGACTGTCTCTGGACTTGAACTAGAGGCCTGCTGTCTTGTTTGGTAATCTTAAGACTGTGCCATTTTATTTGTTGATCTTGGATTTGTCAGCCTCAGCAGCCAGCAGTTGCCTGAGTTAAGAAAAGCCTCCAGCTTCAGTAGCTGGGAGCAAGAGGCAGAGCTGAAGCCCAAGGTTGAGGGGCTTTTACCCATCTCCTTGAGTGGGCACTTTGAACTTGGACTTCTAGCCTCTTAAACTGTAAGAGAATAACTACTGTTTGATAAAGCCATCCATCCATTTGTGGTATATTTCTGTTAGAGAGGCACAGAGGTAAGGAAAAAGGTCTCTTCTGACAACATGACAAAAGCAGGTGAGATAGAAGTCTGGCCATTCTCACTTCCAAGGAGCACTCTGGCTGCTCTTCTTCCAGGACAGATTTATTTGTTCTTCTGGCATTCCATGGTATTTTCAGTATTCTTCACCAACACCACAATTCAAAGGTGTTAATTCTTTTTCTGTCTTCCTTATTCATTGTCCAGCTTTCACATGTGCGGTGTAGTAAATTACTTAGTGTGGCTTTTCTACCCATAAGTCTTTGTAAATTTCAAGGTGGGATTTTCTATGAGCAACTGAGGAGCTCCTGATTGCTGAAGCTATCCACCTGGCTTATTTCTGTTAGGCGTGGCACAATACAATGTTCTGGGAGGTTCCCACTCTCTCACTTGCTTAGAGTTCTGATGCTATGATTGGCTAGTTTGGCCACTCTGCCAAGCTCAAAAGGAGGCCTCCTGGAGGCAGAGCTCTCTCGGACTGCTGGTTGAGGAAGATGTGCTGCGGAAAGAGACACGCGCCCCTGAAAGAGACACGTGCTGCTGGGAAAGAGATGCAAGAGACATACATTGCTGAGTGAGACACCAAGGGACTAGCACTGCTGGGAAAGAGACTGTGAGAGACTGTTGGCTGAGGGATGGTGGGCTGGGAGAGAGACTGAGCATTTTTCCTGAACCTGAATTGTAGCCTGTGGTGCTTCCCTAATAAACCCCATAATCTGTGAGCTCTGTGTGGCCACTGCAGTGAATTATCGAACCCAGGAGAGAGGTGGTGGGTGCTTTGGGAGGAACGGTTGGTGAAAGGGCTGGAGGGAGGCAGCATGTCTGGCCTTGTAGGAATAGGCCTTGGGTTACTGCTGTCTTCCTCTTGTGGGATTAGAGGAGGTCAGAACATGTGCCCTCCTTGCCATTTTTGCAACATGCATATGAGACAATTGAAAATACCATGGCTTGGGGCAGTTGCATCTTAGTTATCAAAGTGACATCTTTGCTTCTCAACATTTTATAAAGGTCTTTCACAACAGATGCTCCCAACTCAATACAACATCTGATATCTTGACTGCTATATCGATGGATGTTGACAGTGAATCCAAGTAAAATGAAATCTTTCATTTTCATTATGTTGAGGTGTAGTCCATATTGAAAGCTGTAGTCTTGATCTTCATCAGTAAGTGCTTCAAGTCATCTTCATTTTTGGCAAGCAAGGTTCTGTCATCTGTTTATCACATGCTGTTAATTGTTCTTCCTCCAATCCTGATGCCATGTTCTTCTTCATATGGTCCAGCTTCTTGGATTATTTGCTCAGCATACAGATTGAATGAGAATAGTGAAAGCATACAACCTTGAAGTACACTCTGCCTGATTTGAAACCATGCAGTATCCCCTTGTTCTGTTTGAACAACAGCCTCTTGGTCTACATACAGGTTCCGTTAAGCACAATTAAATGTTCTGGAATTCCTATTCTTCACAATGTTGTCCATAATTTGTTATGATCCACCCCATCAAACACCTTTGCTAGTCAATAAAACTCAGGTAGACATATTACTAGTATTATTTGCTTCCTCCTAAGATCCATCTGACATCAGCAATGACATCCCCTGTTCCACATTTTCTTCAGAATCTAGCTTGCATTTCTGGAAGTTCCCTGTCAATATATTGCTGTGTTTTGGAATTATCTTCAGCAAGATTTTACTTGCATGTGATGTTAACGATATGTTTGATAATTTCCATGTTACGTTGGATCACCTTTCTTTGGAATGGGCACAAATATCAATCTTTTCCAGTCAATTGGCCAGGTAGCTCTCTTCCAAATTTCTTGCTGTGAATGAATAAACTGATGATTCTTCTTTGTTTCCAACTTTCACATTCCAATCAGCAGTAATTATCAATACACCTTGATTGCATATTTGCTCAATTTCAGACTGCAGGATTTGGTAAAAATCTTCAATTTCTTCATCTTTAGCTTTAGTGGTTGGTGCATAAGTTTGAATAATAGTAGTATTAACTGGTCTTCCTTGTAGGCGTATGGATATTATTCTGTCACTGACAGCATTGTACTTCAGGATAGATCTGGAGATATTCTTTAATTTTTTTTTTTAAATTTTAATTGTGTTTTGGGTGCAAATTTACAGAGCAGATTTTGTTTTACATTCAATAGTTCATGTACATTTGCTTTCACTTCCCAATTATCATCCTCAGCCCTAACCCACTCTCCTCCTCTCACTTCCCAGTGATCCCTCCATCCCTGTGCCCTTCTTAGTTATGTACTCCTGTCTGTCTAGCTTTTCCTCCATGTGAATGATGCCACTTTGGTGCCCCATGGTCAATTGCTCCAAGGAGTGTATCTCCGTAGACTAGGGGGGTGAATTGCCCTGGGTTGGGTGTTCTGCATGTAAGTCTTATTACTATTGGGCTGAGAACTAGCACTTGGGAGTCAGTTTTATCCCAGGCCTGAAGTGTATCCCAGGGCCATAGTCTTGGAAGTCCCACCAGACTCCATTTGACCAGTAATTCTGGTTGTTATTGTGTTTTTGAATTTTGTTCCACATTTTTCCTCCCACTCTATACAGGTTCTCCAGTTTTGATCCCTTCCTGAGTGGTTGGTATTGGTAGCTGGGCACATTTTAGTTCTTCTGGTCTTGAGGTCCATCATATCTTAGGGCTGATTGTTTCCAAATGCCTTTAGCTTTCTTCACTCTTCTTTGCTTCAGATGAAAGGAGACCATTAACTGTCTGCTTAAAATCGCTGCTCAAAAGCTTTTAAGACCCCAGTTGCTACTCACCAAAGTAGGCTGTAGAACAAAATTTTTACATATCATGTTGTGCCAATTGAGCCTGGTGTCTCCCAATACTATGGTCCTGAGTCAGCAGATCTGGTAGTTCTCTCTTCCAAGGTGTCTGGGTGTCTCTGAGGGATTATTCCAAGTCTGTCTTCTATTGCTTCTGTAATGATTGTGGTAATTTTGTATCACTGGTGTCTGTGCAAGATTATCCTCAGTTGAATCTATCTTTGGTCTAGTGTATATTCCTGTTCTTCAACCCCCATCTGATCTTCTCAGTTGTCTATGCATTTGCCTGTAGCCTGATGTTTGATGTTAGTGGTAATGCAATATTGTACATATGCTGGTATTAGCCTCTGTCATCTATATCTTCTGTGCACAATTTGGTGTCCTCCCTTTCCCCAATGTTATCATACTGGTCACAGACTCTTTCTATACCATTCCTCCTCTTAACCAACTCAGCATGTGGCCCCCGATTAGTCTGAAAATTTCCCCTCCTCTTCCCTTCCATCCCAGATAACCTTTAAAGTGAGTTCCCTTTCCCAAGCAAACTCTTCTCTGTCTTTTTACAGTAATAGGCTCATACAGTACTTGTCCTTCTGAAACTGACTTATTTCACTCAGCATAATGTCCTCCAGGTTCATCCATGTTGTGCGATGATTCCTGTATTCTTCATTGTTCTCTAATGTAGCATAGTATTCCATTGTGCGACTGTACCATAATTTGGTTATCCATTCATCTGTTCATGGGCTTTAAGTTGTTTCCTTCTCTTTGCTATAGTGAATTGTGCTGCAGTGAACATGGGTATGCATATGTCTGTTCATGTCCTGTCTCTCACCTCTTTAGGATATATTCCTAATAATGGAATTGCTGGTTCAAATGGTATTCTATTTTCACTTTTTTAAGGAAAACATCATACCATTTTCCACAATGGTTGTACCCTTTTACAGTCTTACCAGCAGTGTATGAGAATTCCAATCTCTTCACAACCTGGCCAGCATTTGTTATTTTCTGTCCCGTCCTGTTGAATTTTGCTATTATTGTTGGGGTGAGATGATATCTCCTATTTGTTTTGACTGGAGATATTTTTTATGATGATGAATGCAACACTATTTCTCTTCAATTTGTTATTCCTGGCATAAAAAACCAAACTCATACCCGTCTAATCAATCTTGACTCATAGTGACCCCTCCTTGGATTGCCAAGGCAGTATCTCTATGGAAATAGAGATCTTCCTTTTGAGGAGTGGCTGGTGGGTTTAAATTGCCAGCCTTCTGGTTAGCAGTCAAATGTCTTAGACATTACACCACCAGAAATTCCATTCCCAGCACAGTAGGTCATTTAATTGTCTGATTCAAAATGACCCTAACCAGTCCATTTCAGCTCACTAATGCAGAGGATACACATCTTTATCCGTTCTATTTCATTTTTGACAACTTCCAATTTCCCTAGATTCATACTTCATACATTCCATGTTCCTATTATTAATGCTTGTTGGCAGCTATTTTTTCCCAGTTTGAGTCATGCCCCATCAGCAAATGAAGGTCCCAAAAGCTTTATTCTATCCATGTCATTAAGCTTGGCTCTACTTGGGGAGGCAGCTCTTTCCCAGTTTTATTTTGAGTGCCTTCTGACCTGAGGGGCTCATCTTCTAACACTATATCAGACAATGTTTCACAGCTATTCATAAAGTTTTCCAGTAGTATATCAGACAGTGTTTCATTGTTATTCATAAAGTTTTCAGTGGCTAGCTTTTTCAGAAGTGAACAGCCCCATCCTTCTTTCCAGTCTTAGTCTGAAAGCTCTGCTGAAACCTCTCTACCGTGGGTGACCTTGCTGGTATTTGAAATACCAGTGGCATAGTCTGCATTCTCACAGCAACACATATGCCTCCATATTACGACAAACTGAAAATCTGGGTAGGCTTTCAGTGCCTTGCATAAGGGAAAAATCTTATTAGAGGTCCATGTGCCTGGTTTCTGAATCACAGAAGCATTGACAAAAGCCTTTAGGCTTTGGGTCTGGTGTCTTGGGGTCTAGTCCTGCCATCACCTCTAACAAATAGTTTTGTCATTTGAACTTTTTAGACCTTTGTTGACTCACTTGTAATTAAGTCAGATAAACAAAGACACTCTCAACTCTAAGTCCCATGCTTCTATAATAGATTTAGAAAAATTTTCACAGAAGTGTATATATGTTTGAACCAGCTTTCTTTTACTGAAGACACAAGATGAGAGAATAAAATGGATTTAAATGCATTCCACGTATTATACTAAATGCATTGCATTAAAAATGCAATAGCGTTCTCAAATGTGCTAAACTTAGACACAAAACACATCAAGCCCACTCTCTTCTCCATAGTCCTCTCCCATGTTGAAGAAAACCCAAGGGTGTGACCAAATCTCTGGTTGACATAATTGTATTCTACTGAGTCAATCCTTACTTATAATGAACCTATAGGATAAAGAGTCCTGGTAGCATAATGGTTAAAGCATTCAGCCACTGATCAAAATGTGGGCAGTTCAAATCCACCAGCCACTCTGTGGGACAAAGATGATGCAGTCTGCGTCTGTAAAGATTTATAGTCTTGGAAACTCTACTGGGCAGTTCTGCTCTGTCCTAAAATGTCACTGAGCTGGAATTGACTCGATGGCAGTAGCTTAACCATTGTGCCACCAGGGCTTGTTAATATTTTCTACTAGCTCCAAAACCCAGGGTTGTAAGTGGGTGGGGTAGAGATCTCTCAGTTGCCACAGTGAATTCAAAAGAGCCCCCAAAAAGTGATAATTCTTCTAGTTTCAACAATGCCAAGTTTTTGGAAGGCAAATCATTACCTAATATATTTATAACCCAGATTGTAAACTGTTAGAATACATGGTGCTTTCATGAAGAGAAGGAAAATCTTCCCCTCTGGACAAATTACATAAATGCACTCCTTCTGTGCACCCAGTTAGAGGAAAGCCCCTTTACCTGAAGGCTGATAGAACCCTTCCTCAGGGCCCCCAGTGCTGGGAGTACATCAGGCTCCATTTCAGCTTGATTTCTGCCCCACAGTTGGATACCCTGTACAACCATAACCACTGCTCCTGTGCAAACTGGCCAACAGCTTCATAAAAGCCATCCTTTAAACAATGCTTCTTTCCGGACATTCACCGGGAAAGAAAGCTCTCTGGAGTCACTGTTCTAACAGAACCAGGCTGTTAAGAAACATTATATTTTTCATGTTTATAAAAAAACAGCACCATGTATGTGAGTTGCCTTAGGGTTTGGGTGACAAGGCATCTTATTTTTGTCAGATTGGCCTGTTTTTTTTACCACTTTTTTTCCCCTTAGTGTCCTGAAAAGTCCTTCTGAGTGGCAACATGTCCCCTTTAATAAGTCAAACCACCCATGCACAGTCATAGCCCTTGAAATAAGACTATGTAGTGGAATGCTTAGAAATCCAGTTGCCTATTGCACTGTCAAGGCTAAGGGAGTCTGTTTCTTCACTACCCACATTCTTATTTAATTGGCCTAATGAGCTGGGGCTGATGTGGCCAAGTGATCAATCAGGTTAGAGTTATGAGATATTGAAAAATAGGATTAGAGAAGAGAAAAGACATTTGGCAAATTGACATCAGGACACAGTCTTGATTTAACAATTGAGTATTTTCTTTTTCTTTTTCTTCCTATCCCTTGAATATTGATAAGTCAGAACAAAACCGAGTTGGATGTGCATGCTTACCCATGTTTCACTGGAATTCATTTTGCAGTTTCTCCTCTGTTTTGATTCAAAAACACTTTTCTTTCTCTCATACATAATAAGCCAGAAATTCTGCCATGTATGAAAACTTCAAGGACCAACGAATACTTGCTCTTTAGAAAAGTGAAATGTCCCTATCCAATTCATGCTACCCCTAGACATTGTTAATGTATTCTGTGAAGAAAAAAAATGCAAAAGAAAACATGAATTTTAACATTGACATATAACGCCAGTTCCATCTAAACCTTAGTTACAGTGTTCCTATTTCTTTAGTGAGGTAGATGATTATTGCTTGGGAAGAAGGTTTTAGTGTATATATTTCTTTTCATGTTTTTTGAAGGGCTATGAGAGGGAGGAAGTCCTTGGGTCATCTCAGGCAAGTTACTGAAACTGCTTGAGACAGACATTCTTCTAATCCTGGGAAGGCTCGAAATCAGATGAATTTGTTGAGCTTGGCTGGTTTTCTGGTTGACTGGCTATATCTGAAGTAAATATGGGTACCCTGTAGTGTGAGTTCTACTGTTCATTTACAAATATCTAGGAGCTTGCTTTTGTTTTTTAAAAGGAAAATTTGAATTTTGATCACACATGTAAAATGGGTATGAGTTTGTTCTTCAATTTCTAGGAGCAGGAAGTATATATTTTTTTCTGGTTCAAGTAAATCTGATTCCATTCCTTTCTGCTCCTTGCAGGGTTGATGAGAAGTTTAGTCTCATACAATTTTGCCCCACACTTCCTTTGAACATTCCAGCAACCTGAAGGTCTTACACCTTCTGGAAAATTTGAAGAAGGTCCTCTGGTCTTGCTGCTGAAGTAGCTCATGGAAAAGTAGGTGGATCTGATGCTATGTCTTACATGCCCCAACACAATCACAGGGATTTTTGATCCCTCTTGGGCTACAGGGCACATGGTTTAGGCCCTAGGACTCATGCCAGCTCATTAATGTCTCACATGGGTTAGGGCATTAACGTTCACTGGGATAAGGTCACTTCCTTTAGAAACTTCTGAACTTTTCTCCTTTTGAACAATTCAGCTATTTACTTTGGAAGCCAAGGATTGTGAAAACTCTCTTCTTTGGTGAATAAATCCAAATAAACCTTAAACCAACCAGTAAATCCTTAGATATTTAGGTCAATGAGCCTTGAAATCTGCCCCCCCCACACACACACATGTTGAGAGAAGACTAGGAAAAGTACCACTTCCTACACCTTCATGATAAGCCTACAGGAATATAAGACATAGCTAAATTCTCAGTCTGGTTTTCCTTGACACGTTTGATTTCTTCTTATTTTTTTCTTAATTCTTGAACTGTTGAATATGCTACCAGAATAAATAAGTTCAAGGAGCTCTGGTGGCTCTATGGTTAGAGCATTTGGCCGCTAATCAAAAGGTTGGTGGTTTGAACCTACCAGCTGCTCTGTGGGAGAAAGATGAGGTAGTCTGCTTCTATAAAGATTTACAGCCTCGGAAACCCTCCATGGCAGTTCTGCTCTGTCCTGTAGGGGCACTATGAGTTGGAATTGACTCGATGGCAGTGGGTTTGGTTTTTTGGTATAAAAAATTTCAGAGTGATGTTGCCAGAAAATAGTGTTTGATGCCTGTGATGATTTTTATTTTTGCATTTTTTCTTCTTTTTCCCTTTCTCCCTCCCTCCCTCCCTTCCTCTCTCCCTCCCTCCCTTCCTCTCTCCCTTCCTTTCATTCACATTAAGTGCATTCTCCTGTGTTCTACTGTATTCCCAGCAATTCTTTGAGCATATTTTAAAAATAAGTTTCTTGTGCATAATCCCATCTCTAGGGAGAGTTCAAATTCCTCTCCCATTCACCCTAAGGGGAAGGGTTACATCTAAGGACTGCATTGGACTGAGGCTCCTTTTGAGGGGGGAGGCGGTGGTTTAACTTTCAATGTGATAAAAGAAGATATAAGAATTTCTTGACATTGTGTGGTCTCTGGTCTATGGAATTACTTGTTTGTTGTCTCTTCTTTAGAGTCTTAGCTTTAGATCCTTTTGTGCTTCAATTATTTATTTATCCATTCAACAAATTTTCCTTTAGGGCTTTACTATGTGCCAGGCATTGTCTAGGTGGTGGGAATACAGCAGAGATAATTCAGACAAAGCTCCATTCTCTTAGCTTTTATTTTAGTGGACTGCTTTCTTGGAACTCAGCTGGTACAATGTGATTGCATTGCATTTGCCTACCACTTAGGAGGGCTTTCCTCGCTCTGAGAAGACCAACTTGAGAAGCAGACTGGGTTCTCAAGAAGAGTAGGTGTCATTTATGCTTCTGCAGATTAGCCAATGAGCTCAAAAGTTGCATATCCTAGCCCACTATTCCTTTGTGTTGCAAATATTGAGCACCTGCCATGTACATAGGAATTAGTATTGCCCTGGATGGACAGAATCCCTGAGTCATGAAAACCATATACATGTGTAGTTTCATCTCTGTGATTTTATCTCCTCTGGGATCACAAAGTTCCCTGGATCTTCAGGCCAATGGATAATTCCTGATGTGAAGTTCCATTACCACCCTCTTTCTAAGCCACTTCAGAAGCAAAACCACCCATTGTTACATTGCTAACTTTGTTGTCTCTCTAAGTGCACTCTGGTAGGCAGAGATGATCTTGTATTTACTCTGGTATCCTGACAGAAAGCTAGCAATACCACCATGGAATGAGTGAATGCAGAGTAAACACCTGGGAAAACAGAATGCTGCAGAAACCATTCTCTTCTGCGTCTCAAGTGATTATTTTTCTGTTCTTAACTGAACATCAATTTTGAATTAAGGAAAGTGTATGGCTATCGTATGGATAGATGAATAAATTTAGAATGACTTCCTTTGTTCACAGCACTACACTAGGATCTGAGGATTATAAAACAGGGATTATACATGAATGATTTTCAAAGTGTGCAGCAGCAGAGAGAAGATGCATGCAAACAACTATAATACAGGTTGAGGAGTCATGAGGGCCAATAAAGTGCTCCAAAAATTCTGAGAAGAAATTGGTTAAGGTTATTCATATATTTATTTTTTAGTTCATTTGAGTATCACAATATTGATGTTGTTAGCTGCCATCAAGTTAGTCCTTGACACATGGTTACTCATGAACAACAGAATGAAACACTGTCCAGTCCTCTGTCACCCCCATGGTGGGTTGCACACAGGATTACTGTGATCAAGATGCTAATTTTTAGAAGTAGATAACCAGGCCTTTTTTCCTAGTTAGTCTGGCAGCTCTGCTGAGTCCTGCTCAGCATCATGGCAGCACGAAAGCCCCCACTGACAGATGGGTGGTGGCTGTTCCTGAGTTGGGTTGGCAGGAATTGAGCCTGGCTCTCCTGCATGGAAGGTGAGAAGTCTACCCTAGAATCACCAGTGTTCCTACAGCATCACAATAACAGCCAGTATTTTCCTTATGGACATGGGTGATATGGGTTTCAAGGGTTTGAAGTTATTTGTCAAGAGGAATGTCTTTCCTAGCCTTCCTGAGCATGCAAAAGTCAATGAGATAAAGGGGAGATAGAATGTTGGGTAAAAGTCAAAAAGTAGAGGCACAGCCAAGGCTTTCTTTTTCTCTCTATTCCTCACCCTCAAAGATCTAGCTACATCTGGTACACCCGATTGGGGAGTTGTTACAACTCAGAGGACCCCGTCGAGGACATAGCTCTTTACTTACTTCCTGTCATCTCCTTCCTTCCCACCTTGTTCTTAAATTTAAAGGAAATTCTTGCAAATATTTAGTCTCTGGACTACTAGCCATGGACTATTAGCCAAAGATTGACAGTTTGAACTCACCCACAGGTGCCTTGGAAGATTAACCTGGCAATCTGCTTCCAAAAGTCATACAGCCCAGAAAACCCTATCAGTGTACTTCTATTCAGCACTCATGGAGTCATCATGAGTCAGAATTGGCTTGATGGCAACTGATGACAATAACAAATAGGCTTTAGAATATTTTTTACTTTGTGTTGTTTTTGTATACAATTCATTCTAATTTAGATTACTTAATGCTGACATTTGTCCTTTGTTCTAAACAAACCCCCCCCCAAGAAAAACAAAAACAACAACAAAAAAACTAACTAACTCACTGCTATCAAATTGGTTCCGACTCGTAGTTACCCTCATTGGGTTTCTGAGGCTGTAACTCTTTATAGAAGTAGATCTCTCCATCTCCCTTCCATGGAGCAGTTGGTGGATTATGAACCACTGACTTTCTAGTTAGCAGCCAAATGCCTGATCCACTATGCCACCAGAGTTCCTTCTGTATAATGTCCTCCATTGTCCCCAAACCTGCCTTGATAATAGAAATTCTCTGATTTCTACAAATTTCTTTTTAACTAAGATACTGTATATTAGATCTTTGTCTTGTTCCATCCTCTAGAAATTGTCCATGGTTTAAAGCTATACCAGGTCTGAAAAATCTGGTTACATGACATTTTATTAAAATATAAACACTATTGGGAGCATTGTATACTTGTGAGATTCCAGGGTTCAGAAGATCCGAGAGGGCTGCAGCTGCTTAGAGAGAGAATAAAGGGTATTTTGGAAACAGTGTCACTCTATGCCAGCATAGTAATGGATGCCAAGAATGGGAACATGAACAGAGAGCAGCTGTCTTCTTATCACTGCTGTTTCATTTGGTCAGGAAATAGCTGGTGGATTCCCTTATACGTTCATAGTTTTTTAACTAAAAAGCTATAGAGAAGGAGAGAACTCACTGCCACCCCAGAAGCCATGGTAAACACTCAGAAAGAGTCCATCTGTCTCTGGAGTTCATTTGGAAAAACTACAGGAAGGGCTCTGACCCAAGTTCACAGAAAGAAATGACTTTGCAGATTTTTCCTGCACTGCTTTGTGCATCAACTTCTGCTCATTTTTTTCAGGGTCAGTGTTCAAAGTGACCTTTTAGAGATATGCATGACTTCTGTCCGGCTCTTTTGCCTTTGAGATGAGTTCAAATCCTCGAGTTAATGACAATCACAGGTCCATAGTAAATGCTGGCAAAAATTTTCCCAAACAGTAGCCAAATTTTAGTTTCATTATAAAATGTGAAGTCAGAGCTGGCTTTGAATTTTGCACTCACATTCCACAGAAAACGAATTTGCAGTTCTTCCAGATGGGTTCAGTGTCTATGGCATACTGCCTGCTACTCTAAAATGCATGTGGCATAAAGGAAGGTGGCAGGGGATGGAATAAAGTTTGCTCTTATATGGAGAAATATGAAGGTGCTGGGATTTACGGCAAGAAAGAGTTGGGTTAAAAAAAAGAAAAATCACCCCAGAAGCAGCAGCTTTATCTAAGTAGTTTCTGTATTAGTAGGGAAAAATGCCAGGACAAAAACATTTTGTTGAATGATATTATGTGCTAGGCATTGTATTCTGTGTTTGACATATATTATCTCATTCAAAATCATTTCAATTCTCCATGAGGTAGGTATCCATTTTCCTGTTAACTAGGGAAACAACCCATTTGCATTTGGACTGTAAAAATCACTTCTTTGTCTCTGTTGTACATCAAATGTGTGTTTAGGTGTATATCAGCCAAAGAATATTTCATTAACAAGGAGTCAAAAATGCCTTCCATTCATGAACAGGACTGCAGTCTAGAGTTGTGCAGGTTACTCACTGCACAAGGATTCCTGTCAAATGGCAAGTGGGGGCAGAAATACAACTCCTACTGCACTCATCAAGCTGCATGCTCTGATGCAAGGCTGTTGGGAGAAAGGGGCGCCTTTCTAGTTTACTCATGTATGTTGGCAGTGACCCTGCTGATGCAGATTCCTTACAACCAAAGAGTAACCTGAGAAAGAAACTTTCCCTTCCATCTTGGCAACTTGGGGTGTTTGTCTTCTCATTTTCCCCTTCTCTGTCCATATATCTTGGCACTACCCTTTGAAACTGACTGTTGATTTTACTTCAGACCTAGACTGGGAAAGAGGCTAGACAGGGAAATATACCTGGCTTCCTTTTGCCCTTCCTCTTCTGTCCATTGGTATTGAAACCTGAACCTGAAGCAGTGGTCTTGCTCCCTTTCTAGTCATTGCTCTGTATAAACTGCTAAGGTGAACATCCATGCTATTCTTTTCTGATGTTCTTTTCTTAGGATGGATGGCAAAAAAAAGCACGTTTTTAAAACTTTGGCAAATGGTTTAAAAGAGAATTTGATTGAGCTGTTATCTTTTGAATTTTGAGCAAATATGTTTAGCTTCATAGATAAATGAGTTTTAAGAAAATAAAAAGAGGAAAATATTGTTGCAAGTTAATTAATAAATATTTATTGAACATCTGTTTGATTCTTACCAGTGCGTTACACACAGAAACAAAATGAAAAAACAAAAAAGAGGAATGAAAATGGCCTTAAAAAGATGTAAAAATAATCAGTGTAATACAATTTGTATATTTTCTAAGTGTTGGGGACAAGGGACCCCAGGACATCGGATATGTTCTCCCAGCTCTGATGCTCAAGTCCTGATATCTTGAGGTGTTGGTTGATCCCTGGCCCTCAGTGTGTTTATCTCTAAGTGACAATCTACTCTCTGTAATACCTTCTCTGTGTGCATGGATTGAGATCATGGATGTGCAATGCTTAAAAATGTTTAAGGTTTTCTATTATATTTGAGGTTTTATTGTCCTTAGAAAGATTGAAAGAGCTCTGATGATTTTTTTAAAAATATAGAAATGTTTTCCTTTAATAAATAACACATGCTTTATGTGAACAATATAGAGAATAAATAATGAAACACACACACACACACACACAAGTCAATTGTAAGCCTGTAGAGGTAATCACAGTTAATATTCTCATATACTATTTTGCAGTCTTTTGTAAATTTACATTAATTTATCATAACTCAAATACCTACTATATATACATTTTAAAAAGCTGCCTTTTCCTTCAACTTTATCAATTTAAAGGTTTGCAAGAAGTCTGGGGACAACTATCTTTCTAGGCTCTCGGCAAATAGCAGCTTTAGATATAGACCAGAGATTTTTGCACCATACCTCTTTGTTACATAATTTTCATTGGATTTATATACTATGTCAAGACATCTTTATAGAGGTCTTTGGATACTAGCTCAATGTATAGTAATTTCCCCCTTATCAATTTTAAGGTTTTTAGCCTAAACATATATGCTGAAGCTTTCAAATTGAATATTGTATCCAGAATGAGCAAATAAAATACTCTCAAATAAGACATTCAAATAAGAATAGCCTAATTGGAATGATAATATATGCAAACATTAAAGAGCCTGTCTGCTTTTGCCCCCTATTAAGTGGTTGATTTGCTCATGAGAAGGTGCAAACAAAACTTTAAATACACAGAAAAATGTGTACCGAAAATAATTACCTGGAAATTTAACCCTTATGTAAATTGGTGGTTTTTCTTCCTTTTTTTTTGAGGAGAAGAGAAGGGTATGAATGCTTTACCTAATTCAAAGCACATTGGTAGTTTCAAATCATACATGCTTAAGAAAATGTCAGTTTCCTGTGGGCACTGCTAAATATACACTATCTGCTCTGGGCCATTTAGTTTGTATCCTTTGCTTCATCTTGCTTGATCATAGCAGTATTCTCATGATTACATAAATGGTATTAGGTAACATGATACTTCTTAGCCATGATGAAATATAAAACAGAAGAAACATCCGCCCATCTTTCCTTTTGGGCAAATCTCTTTTCTCTTTTAAAAAGGAGTTCTATCTTGAAATAAAACAAATGAAATGGAGGCAATTGCAATGATAAGAATGATAAGGTTTTATCTTATCTGTCTTCAAGGTTTTAAGCTCCTTCCTCCACTTCCTGTCCTCCCTGCCCCCATTACTGTTTCTCTCTTAAGTGATGTTTCAACAAGGGGAAAAAAAAAAAAAGAAAAAAGCAAAACCACCACCACAACCACTAAAAACTCCAAACCCAAACTCACAACGGTATTTAGAGGGTGAGAAAATGTTAAGATGGATCTGAATCCCTTCCCTCTATTAATGGTGAGTTGCATAACAAAAGCCATGGGGTTGGTAGGCTTTACTGTGTCTGTTAAATATTAACAGTACTTGTACTTTCTGAGGTATTGTTGAAGCTCCTGGATACTGCTCAGCCAATCACAAAGAAACAGGTTTCCATGGAAGCACTAGCACAGATTCATTTCATTCACAACGAAATCCGCTCGGCAAGACAGAGCTGTAAAAATAACCCATGTAAAACTGAAGCAAAATATTTCTGGGTGTTTGTTCTATGCCTTTTTGTGTGTGTGTGTCTGTTTTCCATTTTAAAAATAATCTAAAAATATGTGGGCATTCAGGATAGCTTCCAAAGAAACCTGGATGTTTTGCCCCTGTGGGGCTGTTTGTTGCTCTTTTGGGCTTGTATACCTGTGTGCTTGAAGGGCTCAACCTCTTTCCTTGTTTACATTCTTGCATGCAACACTGTAGACTTACTTTTAAAAGGAAAAGCAGAATATTCTGAATGGTGAACATAGCCAATTTAAAAAGACATTTATATAACAATAACAAAGAAAGAAAGAAAAATAATGATTCTTGATTCTGTTCCATGAAGGGCTTTAATCCTCAGGACTCTCTTATTATCTTTATTTTACAGGTGAAAATTGAAGCTCGGAGAGGTAGAATAACCTCTTCAAGGTCACATAGCTAATAAGTGGCAGAGCCTGATTCCAGTGTAGATGTGTCTGATTACGAGGTGCTATAATCCTAAATGATTTTGCCATGTTTGTATTTTCATGAAGTGGAACATCAGTATTATTTAGCAGCCAATAGAGTCAAAAGACAGACATCTATTATCTATATTTATCAGTTGCTAAATAGATGGATGTTGCTCTTCTTGTCATTAGTTGCCACTGAGTCGATTCTCACTTATGGAGGCCCCAGGTTTGTAGAGTAGAACTGCTCCATAGGGTTTCCAAGGCTGTGACTTTTCAGAAGCAGATCACCAGGCCTATCTTTTGAGGTACCACTGGGTGTGTTTGAACCATCAACTCTTTAGCTAGTAGTTGAATGCTTAACCATTTGTGCCACTCAAGGATAGATAGATAGAAGTATGTATATATGCATATAAGTATATATATACACCCCCCCCACACACACATATACATATAAACACTAACCCTAACCAATGGTTGCTCCTTTTGTCATTTCTCTGCTCTCCTGGCAAGCTATAACAACCTGTGTGATAGCTCTAGTGCAGCACAATAGTGTTTATATATTTGTTTACCTGATCCCTCGAGGGCTAGACTCTAAGCTTGGTGACCATGGATGGCATTGGGTTGGTCTGGGTAGTTCTCCAGGCTAGAACCTTGCCTGGCACAATTGCCAAATACAGTGTAGTAAATTACATAGTGTGGCTTTTTCTAGCCATAAGTCTTTGCAATCTCTGTGGTGGAATTTGCCATGAGCAACCTAGTAGCTCCTGATTGTTAAAGTTATCCACCTGATATAATTCTATTGAGAGTGGCACACAGTAATTTCCTGGGAAGTTCACTCTCTCTCAGGTGTATAGAATTCTGATGTTGGGATTGGTTAGTTTGGTCACTCTGCCAGGCTCAAAAGGAGCCCTCCTAGAGGCAGAAGAATTCTCTCACTGCCAGCTGGGAGATGTAAGAGACATCTCACTGCTGGGAGAGAGACACTGAGAGACACACACTGCTGGGAGAGAGACTGAGAGAGACTGTCAGCTGAGAGACGGTGGGCTGAGAAAGACAGAGTGTTCCTGAACTTGAATTGCAGTCTGGTGCTTTCTTAATAAACCGCCTAACCTGTGAGTTCTGTGTGGCTACTGCAGCGAATTATCAAACTCATCAGAGAGGAGGTGCTGTGAGAGGAACGGCTGGTATTTGATGAAAGGGGTAGAAGGAGGTGGCATGTCTGGCTTCACAGGGATAGGCCTTGTGCTACTGATGGAGATTCTGTCTTCCTGTTATGGGGTTAGAGGAGGTCAGAAAATGTGGCCTACTTGCCTCTTTGGCACCAAGCTATGTAAACATAATTGATTTATAATTTACAAGAATTTGAGTAACCAGCAAGGGATTTTTACACAGACTCTTAGCAGAAGTGAGATTGTACTGGGGCTGGAGTGAGGGCATTAGGATAGAGGAAAAACTTTCCCACCTTACCACCTGAGGGAGCTGTGGTGGTGTAGTGCCTAAAGCATTTGACTGCTAACCAGAAGGCTGGTGGTTCCAACCCACCAGCCACTCCTCAGAAGGAAGATGGTGCAATCTACTTCCGTAGTGATATAGCCTCAGAAACCCAAGGAGGGGTCACCATGAGTTGCATCCAACTCGATGGCAGTGAATTTGGTTTTTTTGGTACCACCTGAACCAGGAAGTGTGCCTGCCACTGAGTAGGAGCTCAATAAATGTTTGTATATAAAGGAGTGAAATAAATATTTGAATCACTGAAGAAGGATTACTCTTCAACTTCTAATATGTTAATTTGAAAACATGCTTATCTGATTATTATTTATTAAAACAAGTCCTCTAACATTAAAAGTACTCCAGTAACTTGAGAATAACAAAACTGGATTTAAAAATAATAAACTAGCCATTTGACAGTTTCTCCCCCTATTACTCTTAAATCTTGTATTTATTTGGTTAGTTGACACACTCCCACATCATCTATTGGGCAACATTGAGGAATAAAGTACTTTCAATGTTTGGAGTTTTTAAAACACGTTTTAGATAATAAAACTTTCTTAAAACCATTTTTAATGTAAATTATCTAGGATTCATTACTCATTTCCCTGTTTTAATCAACAGTCTGTCGGGTGTGAACTAACTTTCTCCTTATGACTCAGCAGCATCACTCTGGCCATTATTTGTAAACTGTGAGGTTGCAGAGTGACAGCCTCAGGTGTCAGAACTCATAAAGGACTGTGCCTGTCACTTGGTTATGCTTCTGATTTTCTCTTAGCCATCTGTAATCATTTGCATTGGTTTTTGTGGGTCAGCTTCATATAGGCCACCATGTGTCTAATTGTATGTTTTCTGTTAGCTAAGGGTGATTTATGGGTTTCACTGAGTACCAGATAAACAAGCAAGCTAAATCAGCCACCTTAAAGTAAACCCTAGAATATGCCAATTAGCTCTGGGCTGTAGGCACCAGAGTGACACCACTTATCTTCCTTTATGGAGCATGAGTTTGGTTTAAGTACATCCTCATCACTGGTGGAGTCTTTTTTTTTTTTTTTTCTCTTGTTCAATTCAAGAGGGAAAATGTAGGATGGTATGGAAAAAATCTGTGACCACCATGATAACACTGGGGAAAGGGAGGACACTGAATTGTGCACATAAGATGCAGACAACAGAGGCTAATGCCACTATATCCACAAAACTGCATTACCATTAATACCAAACACCAGGCTGTATAGATAAACACATAAACATCTGAGAAGATCAGATGTGGGTCAGTGAACAGGATTATACTCTAGACCAAGGATAGATTCAACTGACGCTAATTTTGCTCAGATACCAGTGATACAAAATACCTGCAATCCTTACAGAAACAACAGAAGACAGACATAGAGCAATCCATCACAGACATCCAGATACTGTAGGAGCGAGATCCAACAGATCTACTGACTCAGGACCATGGTATTGGGGGACACCAGACTCAACTGGCACAACAAAATACATAAAAATCTTGCTTCACAACCTACAGTGGTGAGTAGCAACTGGGGCCTTAAGAGCTTTCAAGCAGCCATCTAAGATGCAGTTAATGGTCCCCTATCGTTCGAAGTGAAGAAGAGTGCAAAAACCCAAAGGCATTTGGAAGCAATCAGTCCTAGGACATTGATGGTCCTTGAGACCAGAAGAACTAGATGGTGCCCTGCAACCAATGCCAACTACTCAGGAAAGGATCAAAACTGGAGATCCTGCATAGAGTGGGAGGAAAAATTTGGAACAAAATCCAAAAACTCAATGACCAGAATTACTGGTCAGATGAAGTCTGGTAAGACCCCCAATACTATGGCCCTGGGATAAACTTAAAGCCTGGAATAAAATCACTCCCAGGGGCTGGCTTTTAGCCCAATAGTAAATAAGACATACACGTAGACCACTTAACCCAGGGTGACTCACCCACATACTCTATAGAATACATCCTTTGGAGCAATTGACTACAGGGCACCAGAGGGGCAACATTCATGGGGAAGAAATGCAGGACACACAGGAGTGCATAACTATGAGGGGCACGGGAGGGGGGATTATTGGACAGGGAGGGGAGGAGTTGGTTAGGGTTGGGGATGGTAATTGGGGAGTGAAACCAAATGTACTCGAAATATTGAATGTAAAACAAACTCTGTAAATTTGCACCTAAAGCACAATAAAA
>NW_006921797.1:4163426-4179488 GCF_000298275.1 Orycteropus afer afer | reverse complement strand
TTATATGAATATGTATATGAATTCACTTATACTTTATATTATTTCTGAAAAGATTTAAGGCAACAGTACTGACAGGAGGAAAGAAAAACAAAACAGAACAAAAAACAAACCCGTGTTCTTATCGAGTAGATTCTAACTCATAGTGGACTCTACAGGACAGAGTACAGCTGCTGTATAGAGTTTCCAAGGCTGTAATCTTTATGGAAACAGACTGCCCCAGATTTCTCTTGCAAAACACTTTAGCCACTGTGCCAACAGAGCGAAAATTTGTGGGTCTACATAATAGTTGCCAAAAATGACCTTTAATTAACTTGGCAATCCGTATTTTTAGTGTGTTTTGAACATAAACACCTTTAAACTGTTCAGATTGTGGCAGGATGTCTCTTCTTCAGCCTTGAGTAACCGCTGAAGTTGGTGTGGTTTCATCACAGTTAGGATCTTGGAGAAGTTCAATTTTGTTCGTTAGACTTGACAATTTTTTTTTTTTTTTCTCCAAAAGAGCATATAAGAAATACCACAGACTACTGTGATGTGTTTTCAACTATTAATTTATAAGAAGCATTTTGAGATAATCAGAAATCCAAGAGTCAGAGCAGTTAGAAGGGAAATGACTCAGGTATCCTTTTGAAAAGATATCAACTAATGACACTGTTATCTAGAAGACTGGCCTGTGGCTGAGGTTTAGCCATGAAAGGCCTTTCAGTGTTAATTCAACCAGGACAGTTTCTGTTTTTAAAGGTTTTGATAGCCAGGCTGCCTGGTCTGACAGAAAGAGTGGCTGCCACCCCTGGTGTGATTTAAAGGGCAGCAAAAGTTCAGCCTTCCCCATGATCTCCTCCCCAGTGGCCTTACTGCACTTGAAAAAATTCATGATTAGAGATACTCCACTGTGTAAAGATCCGTGTGTAGAAGGCCCAACACACATGATTACATTTTACTGATGCTCCTGTTAATGCACTCTGATCAGATGAGCAGATTAGTAAATTAGGTCTCTTCTCAGCAACCAAGAGCAGAGCCCTGATGGAAATTCCTGGTAGGATAGTTTCAAAATCTCTCCTATATCTGAGTCTTATTCTGATGCTTGCCTTGTCTCTTCAAATTGTGGTGGTGGTCCCCCCACCCCTTAGCATGCTTTGTAATTTTCTTTCTGAAAGTCAGACATAATGTATTGATTAAAAAGGAACTGAAGTTCTTGCAGGTGTATTCCTTTGTAAAATGCCAATACTGGACTCACCAGTCAGCCCTAATATCTATGTGGCTACTTTTCACCAGTGGAATGGCAGCAGGAAAGATATATGTCGCTTCTGGGACCAAGTTGTTAAAAAGTAGGAAACCTCTTCATGGTTTCTGCTCTAGTCAGTGCAGGATTCCATGGTCATGAGGAATGGAGACACAAGATGAAAGAACCATGGGTCTTTGAAGCACGCTCTGGAGCTACCTTCCCTTTGAGAACACTTTTTTATGTAAGTGAGAGATACACTTGTATTGTGTCAAGCAACAGGAGTTGGGGATTTATTAGTTCCTGCAATGCTTTTGCTTAACTAATACTATCTACCTAGTACAAGTCACAGATTTTGTTGCTTAAGGCGATATATAAGATGAGTGAGACACTGTTCATTCTCCACAACATAGAACATGGAAGGAAAGAATGTGAATAATTACAATATAAGGTAGATTTTAATAACTTCAAGGGGAAGATTGAGAAGACTTTGAGTTGTTAGACACAGGAATCTGATTTGAATTAGCTTTATCAATGTATAATTTATAATTTATGATATTACCGTTGTTGTTAGGTGCCATCAAGTTGGCTCTGACTCCTAGCAACCCTATATACAACAGAACAAAACACTGCCTGGTCTTAAGCCAACCTCACAATCCTTGCTATGCTTGATCCCATCAATGCAGCCACTGTGTCAATCATCTCACTGCCCTTCTTTGCTGACCCTCTCCTTTACAAGCATCATATCCTTCTACAAGTGCCTTCTGACAGCATGACCGACCGAAGCAGGTGAGATAAAGTCTGGCCATTCTCACTTCCAAAGAGCATTCTGGCTGCACTTCTTCCAGGACAGATTTTTTTCATTCTTCTGGCAATTCATGGTATTTTCAGTATTCTTCACCAACACCAAAATAAAAAGGCATGAGCTCTTCTTTGGTCTTCCTTATTCATTGTTCAGCTTTCATATGCATATGAATCTATTGAAAATACCATGGTTAGGTGCATCTTAGTCTTCAAAGTGAATTTTTTTTTTCTTCAACACGTTAAAGAGGTCTTTTGCTATAGATTTTCCCAGTCCAATGGAATGTCTGATTTCCGACTGCTGCTTCCTTGGGTGTTGACTGTGGATCCAAATAAAATGAAATCCCTGACAACTTCAATCTCTTCTCCATTTATCATGATATTGTTTTTTTGGTCCAGTTGTGAGGGTTTTTGTTTCCTTTATATTGAGTTGTAATCAATACTGCAGACTTTGATCTTCATCAGTAAGTGCTTCAGGTCATCTTCACTTTTAGCAAACAAGTTGTGTCATCTGCATATAGCATGTTGTTAATGGTTCTTCCTCCAATCCTGGTGTTGCATTCATATAGTTCAGCTTCTCTGATTATTTGCTGAGCATACAGATTGGATAAGTATAGTGATAGTATACAACCTTCACATATACCCTTCTTGATTTTAAACCATGCCAGATCCCCTTGTTCTGTTTGAAGGACAGCCTATGTTTGAATGACAGGTCTATGTACAGTTTCCTCATGAGAACAATTAAGTGTTTTGGATTTCCCACTCTTCCCAATGTTATCCATAATTTGTTATGATCCACACAGTCGAATGTCTTTGCATAGACAATAAAACACAAGAAGACATCTTTCTGGCATTCTTTACTTTCACCCAAGATCCATCTGACATCAGCAATGATATCCCTTGTCCTCTTCTGAATCCAGATTGCATTTTAGTAAGTTCCCTGTCAATATACTGCTGCCACCATTTTAAAATTATCTTCAGCAAGATTTTACTTGTGTGTGATATTAATGGTATTATTCAATAATTTCCACATTCTGTTGGATCACCTTTCTTTGGGATAGGCACAAATATAGATTTCTTCCAGTCAGTTATGGTAAATTTCTTGGCATAAAAAAATAAGTGCCTCCAGTACTTCATCCATTTATTGAAACAGGTCAGTGAGTATTCTGTCAATTCCCAGAGCCTTCTTTTTCTCCAATTTCTTCAGTGCAGCTTACACTTTTTCCTTCAATACCATCACTTCTTGACCACATGCTACTCTGAAATATTTGGAAATAGAACAATTCTTTTTGGTACAGTGCCTCTTGTGTTTTCCTTCCATTTTCTTTTGATGCTTCCTGAATTATTCAATGTTTTGTCCATAGAATCCTTCAATATAACAACTCAAAGATTGAATGTTTTCTTCAGTTCTTTCAGCTTGAGAAAGGCTGAGCATGTTCTTGCCTTTTGGTTTTCTAATTCCAGGTCTTTGTACATATTTCATTATAATAATTGACTTTGTCTTCTTGAGCTGCTCTTTGAAATCTTCTGTTCAGCTCTTTTATCTTTTTCATATCTTCCATTTGCGTTAGCTACTCTCCATTCAACAGCAAGTTTCAGAGACTCGTCTGACATCTATTTTGGTCTTTTCATCCTTTCCTGTCTTTTAAATGACCATTTGCTTGATGTCAAACCACAACTCATTTGGTTTTCACTCATTGGTGTTCAACATATCAAAGTGTTCTTTAGATGATCTCTAAATTCAAGTGGGACATAATCAAGGTCATATTTTAGCCCTTGTGGACTTATTTTAATTTTCTTCAGCTTCAACTTGAACTTGAATATGAGCAGTTGATGGTCTGTTCCACAGTCAGCTCTTGGCCTTGTTTTGACTGATGATATTGAATTTCTCCATCACCTTTTTCCACTGATGTAGTCAATCTGATTTCTGGGTGTTCCACCTGGCAAGGTCCATGTGTATAGCCACCATTTATGTTATTGAAAAAAGTATTTGCATTGATTAAATTGTTGGTCTTGCAAAATTCTATCATGCTTTCTCTGGTGTCATTTTTATCACTAAGGCCTTGATTTTCAACTAGTAATGATTTTTCTTTGTTTACAACTTTCGCATTCCAATCTCCAATAATTATCAATATATCTTAATTTCAAGTTTGGTCAATTTCATTCTGCAGAAACTGTGAAAATCGTCAATTTCTTCATCTTTAGCTTTAGTGGGTACATAAATTTGAATAATAATAATATTAACTTACCTTCTTTGTAGGCATACAGATATTCTATCACTGACAGTGTTGTAATTCAGAATAGATCTTGAGATGTTCTTTTTGATGATGAATGCACCACTATTTCTCTTCAATTTTTTTTTTATTCCCAGCATGGTAGATCATATGATTGTCTGATTAAAAATTGCCAATACCAGTTCATTTCAGCTCACGCATGCTTAAGATATCAGCCCTTATCCATTCCATTTCATTTTTGACAACTTCTAATTTTCCTAGATTCATACTTTTTACATTGTACATTCTGATTATTAGTGGATGGTTGCAGCTGTTTCTTTCTGTTTTGAGTCATGCCCCATTGGCAAATTATGGTTCTGAAAGCTTTACTACATCCAAATCATTAAGGTTGACTCTACTTTGAGGAAGCAGCACTTTCCCAGTCATATTCTGAGTGCCTTCCAACCTGAGGGACTCATCTTCTGAAATCATGTCAGTCAATGTTTCATGAAGCTTTCCAGTAATATATGAGACAGTGTTTCACTGCTAATCATAAGGTTTTCGGTGGCCAGTTTTTTCAGAAATGGATAGTCCCATCCTTCTTCTGAGTCTGTATTAGTCTGGAAGCTCCACTGAAACCTGTCCATCATGGGTGACTGTATTGCTATTTGAAATACTGATGTCATAGCATCAATCTGCATAGCAACATGCAAACCACCACAGTACAACAAACTGATAGAAATGTGGTGGATATTTTTGGTAGAAAGATTGAAAAACCAAGCCAAGGGTTGAGCAATGATGCAGTTGTCTTCATGAAGAAACTGGGAACAGGGACTTATGTTGCTAGGCTTACTCCTAACTGATAAATTGTAACCAGGGGAGTAGGGTCTGGAGGAAAATGGCAGCTCCAACAGAAGGAGAGTTGGGGGGCTGGGAGGAGCAGGACTGAGAAGTAAAGGAAGACTTTTTTATTCTCAGAAGACAGGAAAGGGTATTTAGCAGACAAAATAATTGGTTTCCTCTACAAAAACAATAATTATTTGCCATTCACCTTCCTTTTTTTGGTTTTGTTTAGTGTATTTCTCATTGTTAACATTTCCTGTTTTTATGTCTAGCTCCTGAGCTCAAATTAGATCTCTCCTTTTCGCTCCTCTGCCTCCTTTCACTCCCAATAGTGTCTTGCATATAGAAGCTTAACAAATAAATTTTATTATAGAGAATGTAATTAGAGCAATATGATTAATTTGGGTCTCTTTAAATTATCTCAAACCCGAACACTCTTGTATCATCATCTCCTCCTGCTCCTCTATGTGAAGCTTCAACTCTATCTTGCCAAATTTTCTGAGTGTGCCTTGCAGGTTCCATTTCTGACATTTCCCTCGTGTTCTTCCTATTCCTGCTTCCCAAAGGAGCCTGGCCTCCTTCTCCAAGCCAGTCCAAAGTCTACCTCATCTTATAATTCCTAGGGCAAAACTTACCTTTTCTGGGAAGTCTTCCTAGCCCACATATTGCACAGTGGCTTTGCTGTCCTCTGAACTCTCTCATTACTTGGTATTGGCCAAGAAACATGTTTTGTTACATTGTCCTTGTATTGTTTTACAGTGTAACATTACTAACACTGAAAAAATGTTATTTACATTTTAATTTTCTTGTCCAACTAGACTGTAAAGTCTTTGAAGAACAGGGCCAATACTTCATACTCTCTACAGTGTCTGCAAAAATAGCTTGAAAGTTGGGATCTTAAGTCTTTGCTGATAGATTGAATTAATTCTTATTGTATGATTCAAGACAGTTATTCCAGATGTAGGATAGCTAAGAATCACCAAATATTCATATTAGTGCAGCGTATAGGGAAATCTTAAATGATTCTTTTTTTTTTTTTTTTTTAATTTTTAGATTAAGGGAATCTGCCAAAAGTTTGGGTGGAATATAGCAGATCTTGCTCTCTTTCTTAAAGACACAATCCCTTAGAGATAGTGAAATGTATTGTACAGGGAAAAACTGGACTCAGGCTGTAAATGAAGCAACTTCTATAGAATTGTAAATGCTAGTCATTAATTATATTGCCTTTCCTATACTACCCTGTGTAGTGCTGGATAGTGCACGTGGCAATCTGAGTGTGATATGTATGAAAAACACAGGATGTGTGAAGGAGGTGAGAAAAACCAGGCTGGGGAAGATGACTAGCTACCACTGTTTCTGACAGGATGTTGTGTGTGAAGATTAGAAAACACCTAGCTATCAAACCAGGGGGCTTTAAATATTTGAAAACAAGCTCACCTCTCTGTTTCTTTACCCTCAACTGTACCACACACTATCTGCTTGCAAGATTCTGCCCCTACATCTTGTGTCTTCTGAAGTTTCCTTACTCCTACCCTCATAAGTTTGTTTTATATCATGATCTCCCCCATTTGCAAATGGCACAGAGAGTAGAGACTACCTCTTTTTTTTTGTCTCACAAAATTATGAAAAACTCTGCCTGCAGTTGAAATAAACAATTTTTTTAGTATTAGATTCATATCTCCTTTCTACTTCCTCTTCTCAAATGTTTCATTAACTGCTAAAAATGTAACATGCAATGTAATATTTCAAGAATCGAGAAAGTCACGGAAGATTAGATCAAGAAATGGTTTTAGAGTATATCTTGTTCAGGATCCCCGTTTTATAAATAAAAAACCTAAGGGCCACATAGCGAGAGAGAAAAAATATCAGAAAGCAGAGTTCAACTCTAAGGGTCATATTCTTACAATAGAAAAAAATTTAAATTGTGAAATTTAATTTAAAATTAGTATTACAGATCCAGGAGCTGTGGTGGTGTAGTGCCTAAGGCATTAGATTGCTAACCAGAAGGCTGGCAGTTCAAACCCATAAGCCACTCCTCAGAAGGAGGGTTGGGCAATCTACTTTCATAGTGAAACCACCAAGGAAACCCAAGGAGGGGTTGCTATGAGTTGGATCCAACTTAATGGCAGTGTTGTTTGTATTACAAATCCAGGAGGTACAATAGTCACATGGATACAGACCTGGCATTGACCTGTTTCACTTTACTGATTGTGTTAGCAAAAACAAATAAACAAAAATACCAAACAAATTCTTTGCTGTTTTGGTGACTGTCAGTTCAGTAGACTTGTGTTGCATGTGACTGCTCACACGATAGTATACAAACAGTCCCAGATCAAGGGAGGAATGGCCAAACTCTTCACTTTGACACTCAGCACATTAATTCACTTGAAAATTTTCTTTCTATGTTTTTGGCTATCCACTACTCATCTCTCAGTTTGTTATACTAACATGTTGTGCCCATTGCAAAGAAAGGTGATCCAACAGAATTTGGAAATTATACAATAATATCATTAATATCACACACAAGTAAAATTTTGCTGAAAATAATTGAAATTGGTTGCAACAGTACATTGACAGGAACTGCCAGAAATTCAAGCCAGATTCAGAAGAGGACATGGAATGAGGGATATCATTGCTGATGTCAGATGTATCTTACCAGGAAGATGTTTACCTGTGTTTTATTGACTATGCAAAGGCACTTGACTGTGTGGATCATAGTGAATTACGGATAACATTGCAAAGAATGGGGATTCCAAAACATGAGGGGCCTGTACGTAGACCAAGAGACTGTTGTTCGAACAGAATAAGGAGATACTGTATCATTTAAAATCAGGAAAAGTGTGTGACACGGTTGCATGCTTTTCACCATACTTATTATTAATCTGTATGCTGAGCAAATAATACAAGAAGGTGGACTATATGAAGAAGAACACAGCATGAGGGTTGAAGGAAGACTCATTAATAGCCTGTGATATGCAGATGACATAATATTGTTTGCTGAAAGCAAAGGCAACTTGAAGCTCTTACTGATGAAGATCAAGGATTACAGCCTTCAGTACAGGTTACACCTCAACATAAAGAAACAAGAAATTCTCACAACTGGACCAATAAGCAACATCATGTAAATGGAGAAAAGTTTGATGTCAGAGTTTTCACTTTACTTAGATCCACAATTAATGCCCATGGAAGCACCAGTCAAGAAATGAAATGATGTATTGTATTTGCCAAAAATACTGCAAAAGGTCTTTTTAAAGTGTTAAAGAACAGAGATGTCACTTTAAAGACTAAGGTGTGCCTGGTCCAAGCCATTGCCTTTTCAATTGCCTCATATGCATGTGAATGCAGGACAATGAGTAAAGAAGACCACAGAAGAATCAATACCTTTGAATTATGGTGTTGGTGAAGAATATAGATTGCACCATGAAGATACCAGAAGAATGAACAAATCTATCTTGGAAGAAGTAAACAGAATGCTCATTAGAAGTGAGAATGGCCAGACTTTGTCTCTTGTATTTTGGTCATGTTATTAGGAGAGATCAGTCCCTAGAGAAGGATATCATGCTTGGTGAAGAAGAAGGTCAATGAAACAGAAGAAAACCCTCAAAGAGATGGATTGATACAACAGTGATGGCTGCAACAGGGACTTCAAGCATAGCAACAATTGTGAGGATCGTGCAGGACTGGACAGTGTTTCATTCTGTTGTGCATAGGGTCCCTATGAGTTTTATCCAATTTGATGGCAGCTAACAAAAATAACAACAATATTTTCTATCCCCATATATTAAAGTGATTTAATATTCAGAAAAATGTTCTATATTTTTATTCTTTTCAAAATCACCAGGCTAGAAGATGGTTCATTGCTGACAGTTTAATGACAATAGTCATTACAATTTTTTTTTTTTTTCTTTTCTAGCAACAGAAGTAACATTCATGAAACTCTTAACATGAACCAGGTTCTTTGCTTGCATTGCCTCAGATATTCCAATGAGTGAGATGCTGTTGTTATTCCTATTTTACTGTTGTTAAAATGAAGTTTAGAGAGATTATCCAGTTTGTAAGTAGGAAAGGAGAGATTTGAATCCATGTAGGCAGACTCCACGTAACATTACCTATTATGCTAGACTGACTTTGTAGACAAAGCTGTGTTGGAGTCAAGAGAATATCACTTCTTACAGCTCCAGTTTGTATCCCAGGGGCCCATTAAATATATGCCAGGTACTCAGAAGTAGACCCTGACCTTTTGGATTGCCTGACATAAAAAGGAGAATACAGTTACATAAATACATACACATTTATCTGTTTTGAGGAACAAAATAGGGATAGAATTTGGGAGTTATGGTTTTTTGGCATTTCTACTCGTGACTACTAGTCACTGTGGAGACTCAGAATCCAGTTATAGCATCTCTTTGCTATTCAGATCAAGATAAGGATAAGATGATAACTTTTATATATGGTAATGATGAGTTTCCACTTTTAAATATTTCCTATTTGCTGTGTTTTACCTCCCTGCCACATGAATGAATATTTTGAATGCCTATACTTTTTTTAGGCTAATCAAATATTTTGTCCTATTTCTCTCCGTAGCCCCTCAAAAGCAAATATTTTGGCATTCAAACTGTTACTTTAAACATGGCCTAAAGGCAGTCCCAGAAGCTATACATAAATCCTTTGTGAACTTCTGAGTTTTGATTTTTGTTTTAGAAAAGAAGCTTAGGGTAGAGAGATAGGCTTCACACAGTCTTCTCTAGACTGAAATCTTTAATCTCAGTTATAAGAACATGTAGTTAATTGCAATTAAGATCCAGAAGCCTCAGGGGCCCCTGGTCATTTCCTCTGTAATCATTGTGCATTGCAAGCAGGTTGCAGATAATTGGCACATCTCCCTGGGAAGTGGGTGCTTGATTTATAGGCATTTGGGATTCAAAATAAAATGAAGAACAAAGTCTCAATGGTTCCATTTTCTCTCTCATGTTGTTAATAATAATTAAGGCCTAGTACTTGGATCAAAACAGTTTCCAGAACCTAAGCTCCTGCACTCAGTGAGTGGACCAGGTTCTCTCTTTGTGCCAAAGCTTTCTCTCACAAATTCTCTTAATTAGGCTATTTTAGGGTAATGAGGATGTCTGTGCCTTTCAGCTGAGTCAGCCAACAACACTACTTCCACTCAACCCAGATAAACACTGGGGCATGTGGGGTTGGGATATGAAGGCAGTGCTAACCCCACCATGTCATGGACACCAGGCCCAAGGCTGAGAGCATGAGCACAGTAGCCTGAATCTTTCCTGCTCTTCCCTTCAAGGAGGTGGATGGGAAATCAGGTGGGATATATACTAAGAAACCTTGGTTAAGCATTTGGCTGCTACCCAAAAGGTCTGCAGTTTAAACCCACCAGCTGCTTTGTGGGAGAAAGGTGAGACAATCTGCTTCTGTAAAGATTACAGACTTGGAAACCTTATCATGGGGCTGTTCTATTCCATCCTATAGGACCACTATGAGTCAGAATCAACTCAGTGGCAACTATTTGTTTTTTGGTTTTATATGTGTAATAGTCATATCTACTCACTGCCATTGAGTCAATTCAACTTGTAGCAACCCCTCTTTGGGTTTCTGAGGCAGAATCTCTACAGAAGTTGATTGTCTGATCTTCCTTGCAAGGAATGGCTGGTGCGTTTGAACCACCAGCCTTCTGGTTAGCAGTCAAATATCTTAGGCTTTATGCCACCAGAGCTCCCTAGCATACAGTATTTACTATATACTAGGTTCTTTTCCATACAAAACAAAAAGAAACCAAATCCACTGCTATTGAGTTGATTCTGACTCATAGAAACTCTATAGAACAGAATAGAACTGCCCCATAGGGTTTGCAAAGGCTGTAAATCTTTATGGAAGCAGACTGCCCCATTTTCCTCCCATGAAGTGGCTAGTGGGTTCAAACTGCCAGCCTTTTTGCTAGTTTCATGAAACTATTAACATGAACCATCCAAGCTCCTCTCTTTTGCATAGCCTTATGAAAATTTGCTTTATTTAATTCTCTTAGCCACTCTATGACATGGAGCCTGTTAGTACCTATTTTACAGATGAAGACATTGAAATGCCACAAAAAGGCTCAATGACTTGTCCAGGATCAGAGATGGGAAGTAGCAGAGCTGTGAGTTGAATCTTGTTGGTCCAAGAGAGAGCTAACGTAGAGCTTCCTTCTTTGCGCCACCATGTCATTTGATGTGATCTGAACCAAGAAGACAAAGACTCAGGACATTTATGCCACTCTGTGGCATGATTTGTAGTTGTGCATTCTCTATTCCTAAACACCCAAACAGGGCTCTGGTAGTATAGTGCTTAAGGCACTTGACTGCTAACCAGAAGGCTGGTGGTTCAAACCCACCAGCCACTCCTCAGAAGGAAGGTTGGGTAATCTACTTCCATAAGTGACACTGCCTCGGAAACCCAAGGAGAGGTCGTTATGAGTTAGGTCTGACTTGATGGCACACAACAACAACAACAAACACCCAAACAGTGCAGGCGGTCTCTTCTTCCTGGATGCTCCTGGGCCAGGCCACAGCTTCCAGGAGAGAACTGGAACCAGGCTGTTCTGAAAATAGAGGATGTAGGCAGAGAGACTGCTGGTTTCTTTCTGTGCCAAGCAGACACAGTGCCAACCCCTCCTGGAAGAACTCTGCCCATTTTCCTTTCTCCTTGACCCAGTGGGGGTGGGAAGCTGAGTCTTTAGGCAATTCCTTGTTGCCTTGTACATTGAGTCTTATTCTAGCGAGACAAGATTCGGGGCAAATATGATGGGGTATGTTTCTAATGAAGTCTGAAAGGTCAACTTGACCTTCTTAGAAAAAAAGTCTTGCTTTTTACTATATCCATGATACCACTGGCCTTTATTTATTTATTTGTTTGTTTATTTTGTGAAGAGCTACTGGCAACAGAATTTGAAGGAAAAGAAAAAGTCAGGCATTTCAATGAGGATATTTTAATAACATTTGAAATTTCATCTCTTTGTTGTCTAGGTGTAAAGAACACTTAATACGTGATTTGAATGCTCAAAAACAAAGTGATTGTCCTATTTTGAATCTGAGGTCACTTTTTTCTCTGCTCATGGATAGCTATCATGTGGGACTAAAGAAAGCAGTGTGTCCATTCCTCAGAGAGTGTATAGAGCACAGCATCTCTGTCTTCTAGCCTCCTTTTTGCAAGTGTTACTCCCTCAGCTGGAGGATGCATCACAGAATTCCTACTGGCCTAGCTGATGATGCAATTGTAAAAATGGTGCATCTTACAACAGAACTCTAGTGCTACAGAGAGACACCTAGCCTCATTCCATCAGAGCAGAGCTAAATGCAACCTTCAGATTCAGGGTAAAGGTGAAATCATACCTCAGAAAGTCCCTCATCATGTCACTCATGACCCACTGTCCTGCTGATATATTATCTGTACACCTATCTGTATATAAAAATATATATATGTGGATATATGTAGATGTCTATATACATAGATCTCTATTTAAATAAGCAAAGATATCACTTTGAGGAATAATATTCATCCAACCCAAACCATAGTGTTTTCAGTTGCCTCAAATGCACGTGAAAACTGGACAATGCATAACAAAGACCAAAGAAGTGATGTCTTTGAATCATGATGTTGGTGAAGAGTATTGAATGTACCAGAGACTGCCAGAAGAATGAACAAATCTGTCTTGGAAAAAGTATGGCCAGAATGCTCCTTAGAAGTAAGGATGGTGAGATTTTAGTTTCCCATATTTCAGCCATGTTATCAGGAGCGATGTCCTGGAGAAGGACATCATGCTTGGTAAAGCAGAGGGTCGATGAAAAACAGGAAGACCTTCAATGAGATGGATTGACATAGTGGCTGCAAAAACAGCCTCTAGCATAGGAATGAGGGTAGCACATGACTGAGCAATGTTTCATTCTATTGTACATGGGGTTGTTATGAAACAGCACTGACTCAATGGCACCTAACAACAACATACATACATATATATGTATGTGTGTGTGTGTGTATATATATACATGCATATATATATATATAGACATGTGAATACATATACATATACAATGTATATGTATTCACATGTATACCATATGTATATGTATATATACACATGCATATGTATACATATATATGTACATATATGTAAACACATTAATATATAAGATACCATGTCCAAAGGACAAGGAAAGGCTAGTTTCCATGTTTATGCAAATAGTGCCAAGATAGGTGACAGATAATTTCCTTTATAAATGGATCACAAGAAGAGAAACTACTTAATAAAAATAATAAAAGAAGCACTAAAAATGAAATTTTCAATTTGCTTGGTGGAAAGTCATTTTCCCAGATTAAATTGTCTTTTATTGCCTTACTGGCTGATCTCTCTCACGTTAGAATTCTTAGAGTACCATTGAATTAATTTCCGTGTTTTGGATGCTTTATTAACTGAATATGGCTGACACTGAATTTTATTGCTAGAATTTAGTTAACATTACCAGATGCTTCCTGACCCCTTCTTCTTCCCTTTGGACCTTATCCCTCACGACACTTCTCTATTCTCCCCACCTTGACCCCAGAGACAGCAACACTTACTGCTTTGTTTTATGGCTATCCTGAAAACAGATATCTGCTCCTGCATGGTGGAGTACACAGAATTTTAATAAGCAGAAAGCAAGTAGCTCAGTCCTTCACTCTGATATGAGAGGAGTGATGTCAACCTATGCAGGAAATACTGAATTGATTTGAAAATTACTTTGGAGATGAATAAATTGGGAGGACTGCCCCACACATACTCATACCCCTGCCTTTGTTTGTTTCAATGTTAGTGTATTAGAAATCACTGGAACAGTATAGTTAGGTGTCATTGAGTTTGTTCCTACTCACAGTGACCTTATGCAAAACAGAATGAAACAGTGCCTGGACTTGTGCCATCCTCACAATTGTTTGCTATGTTTGAGCTCATTGTTGCAACCACTGTGTCAATCCATCTTGTTGAGGGCCTTCTCCTTTCTTCCTACCCTCTATTTCACCAAGAATGCTGTTCTTCTCAAGGGCCTGGTTACCCCTGATAACATATCCAAAGAACATGAGACAAAGTCTCGCAATCCTCACTCCTAAGGAGCATCTGGTAGTAATTCTTCCAAAACAAATTTGTTCATTCCTCTGGCAGTCCATGGTATATTCAATATTCTTCACCAACACCATAATTCAAATGCATAAGTTCCTCAGTCTTGCTTATTCATTGTCCAGATTTATCAAGTATATGAGTCAATTGAAAATACCATGGTGTGGGTCAGGTCCACTTTAGTCCTCAAAGTGAAATATTTGCTTTTTAACACTTTAAAGGGGTCATTTGCAGCAGATTTGCCTAGTGCAATACATAATTTCATTTTTTTGATTGCTACTTCCATTGGCATTGATTTGGGATCCAAATAAAAATGAAATCCTTGACAACTTCCATCCTTTCTCTGTTTATCATGTTGTTGTCTAGTTTTAAAGGAACTCTGGTGGCACAGTGCCTAAGGCATTTGACTGCTACTGGAAGGTTGGCAGTTCAAACCCACCAGCCACTCCATGGAAGGAAGACTGAGGAATCTACTTCTGCAAAGATTTACTGCCTCAGAATTCCATGGGGTTCATTATGAGTTGGAATTGACTCAATGGCAGTGGGTTTTCAGTTTGATCCAGTTGTCAAGATTTTTGTTTTCTTTATGTTGGGGTGTAATCCATAGTGAAGGTTATAGTCTTTGATCTTCATCCTTAAGTTCTTTAAGTCTTCTTCACTTTCATAAAGCAAGGTTGTGTCATCTGTGTATCAGAGGTGTTAATGAGTCTTCCTCCAATCTTTATGTTGCATTCTTCTTTATATCATCAAACTTCTCAGATTATATGCTCCACATACAGATTGAATTAGTATGGTAAAAGCATACAACCTTGACACACACCTTTCTTGATTTGAAACTATGCAATGTCCTCTTTTTCTGTACATATATCTGTATATAAAAATATGTATATGTGCATCTATGTAGATGTCTGTATATATAGATGTCTATTTAAATATGTAAGGATGTCACTTTGAGGACTAATCACCTAATCCAAACCATGGTGTTTTCAATTGCCTCAAATTGCTTCTTGTTCCATGTACACATTCCACATAACCACAATTAAATGTTCTAGAATTCCCATTCTTTGTAATGTAATCCAAAATTTGTTATGATCCACCCAGTCTAATGCTTTTGCCTAGTCAATAAAATACAGGTAAATATCATTCTTGTATTCTCTGCTGTCAGCTAAGATCCATCTGACATCAGCAATGATATCCCTTGTTCCATGTCCTCTTCTGAATCTGGCTTGAATATCTGGTAGTTCCTTGTTGATGTATTGCTGCAAACATTTTGAAATATCTTCAGGGAAATTTTTACCTGTGGAGGATATTAATGTTATTGTTCAATAATATCCACATTCTGTTTAACCACTTCTCTTTGGAATGGGCATGTATATGGTTCTCTTCCAGTTGATTGGTGAGGTAGCTGTCTTCCAAATTTTCTGGCATGAATAAATTTGAATACTTCTACTATTGGATCCATTTGTTGAAACATCTCAGTTAGTATTCCTTCAATTCCTGGACCCTTCTTTTTTGCTAATGCTAATGCAGTGCAGCTTGAACTTCTTCCTTCAGTAACACCAGTTCTTGATCATATGTTATTTCCTGAAATGATTGCATATCAACCAATTCATTTTGGTACAGTGATTCTATGTATTCCTTCCACTTACTTTTTTTTAAAAATTTTTAAATTATTATTTGTTTGAAGATTTACAGAGCAAATTCACTTTCCATACAGCAGTTCACATACACTTTGTCTCATGTCATTGACCACAGTCTACCACAATGCAACAGCTCCCCTCCAACTACCTCCCCATAGTTACCTCTTCCCAGTGTCCATCCCTCCATACTCTCCTGCCCCCTGAGTTGTC
>NW_006921797.1:4108576-4161801 GCF_000298275.1 Orycteropus afer afer | reverse complement strand
TTTGCATCTCTCTAATAGCTAATGATCCTGAGCATTTCTCCTTCCACTTACTTTTATTTGCTTCCTGCATCATTCAATATTTTTCCCATAGAATCTTTCAACATAGCAAGTTGAAGCTTGAATATTTTTCTTTTGCTCTTTCAGTTTGAGAAATCCTGAACATGTTCTTCCTTTTTGGTATTCTAACTCCAGGTCTTTGGACACTTCATTATAATATTTAACTTTGTCTTTCCAAACAAAATTTTACTTGTGTGTGATATTAATGATATTTTTTTGATAATTTCCACAATCTGTTGGATCACCTTTCCTTTAATTGGGAAAAATATCAATCTCTTCCTGTCAGTTGGCCTCTCAGGTTGGAAGGCACTCAAAATATGATGGGGGAAGAGCTGTCTATTCAAAGTAGAGTCTACTTTAATGGTGTGAATGGAGTAAAGCTTTCAAGACCTTTATTTGGTTATGCGGCATGACTCAAAATGGGAAGAAACAGCTGCAAACATCCATTACTAATCTGAATGTGGAATGTGTGAAATATGAATCTAAGAAAATTGGAAGTTATCAGAAATTACATGGAATTCATAAAGATCAATACACTAGGCACTAGTGACCTGAAATGGACAGGTATTGGCCATTTTAAAGAAGACAGTTATATGGTCTACTATGCCAGGAATGATAAATTGAAGAAGAATGGCGCATCACTTCATTATCAAAAAGAACATTTCAAGATCTATCCTGAAGTACAATGCTGTCAGTGATAAGAAAATATCCATATGCCTGCAAGGAAGACCTGTCATGTAGCTGTCATATAGATTTCATGGCATAAAGGAGTAAGTGCCTCCACTGCTGCATCAGTTTGTCAAAACATCTCAATGGGTAACCTGTCAATTCCTGAGTCTTGTTTATCACCACTTCTTTCAGTGCAGCTTGGACTTCTTCTTTCAATGCCATTGGTTCTTGCATAAATTCTACCTCCTGAAATAGTTGAATATCAGTTAATTATTTTTGATACAGTTACCAAAATGTATTCCTTCCATCTTCTTTTGATACTTCCTGCATCATTCAATATTTTGCCCATAGAATCCTTCAATGTTGCAACTCAAGGACTGAATTTTTTCTTCAGTTCTATCAGTTTGGGAAATGCTGAGCATGTTCTTCTTTTTTGGTTTTGTAACTCCAGACCTTTGCACATTTCATTATAATACTTTGCTTTGCCTTCTCAAGCCATCCTTTAAAATATTCTTTTCAGCTCTTTTATTTTATCATTTTGTCCATTTACTCTAGCTACTTTCCAGTCAAGAGCAAGTTTCAGAGTCTCTTCTGACATATGTTTTGGTCTTTTCTTCCTTTCCTGTCTTTGTAATGGCCATTTACTTTCTTTGTGCATGATGTTCCTGATGGCATCCCACAACTTGTCTGGTTTTTGATGATTGGTGTTCAATGTGTCAAATGTGTTCTTCAGATGGTCTGTAAATTCAGGTGAGATATAATCAAGATTGTATATTGGCTCTTATGGACTTGTTTCAATTTTCTTCAGCTTCAACTTGAATTTGAATATGAGCAATTGATGGTGTGTTCCACAGTCAGCTCCTGTTGTTGTTTTCACTGATGATATTGAGCTTCTCCATCACCTCTTTCCAGAGATATAGTTGATTTGATTCCTCTGTATCTATCTGATGAGGTCCACATGTATAGCTGCCATTTATGTGGTTGAAAAAGGTGTTTGCAATGAATGAGTTGTTTATCTTGCAAAATTCTGTCATGCTATCTCCAGCTTCATTTCTATCACCAAGGTCATATTTTCCAGCCACAGATGGTAGGCTTCTTGTTTCCAACTTTTGCATTCCAATCACCAGTAATAAAAGATCTTGATTGCATGTTTGGTCTATTTCAGGTCGCAGAAGTTGGTAAAAATCTTCAGTTTCTTCATCTTCTGCTCTAGTGGTTGCTGTATAAATTTGAATAATAATAGTATTGACAGATCTTCTTTGTAGACATATGGATATTTTCCTACCACTGACAGCATTGTACTTCGGAATATATCTTCAAATGTTCTTTTTTTGATGATGAAGTGATGCCATTCTTCTTCAATTTGTCATGTCTGGCAAATTAGACCATATGATTGTCTGCTTTGAAATGGCCAATATCTGTCAATTTCAGCTCATTAATGCCTAGGGTATTGATCTTTATGAATTCCATGTAATATTTTATAACTTCCAACTTTCTTAGATTCATATGTTGTACATTCCATGTTCAAATTCGTAATGGATGTTTGCAGCTATTTCTTGCCATTCTGAGTCATTCCTATAACCAAATAAAGTCCTGAAAGCTTTACTCCATTCACATCATTAAGGTCAACTCTACTTTGAGTAAGCAGCTTTTTCCCAGTTGCATTTTGAGTGCCTTTCAACTTGAGGAGCTCAACTTCAGACACTATATCAGACAATGTCTCATGGTTATTCATAAAGTTTTCCCAGTAATAGATCAGTGTTTCACTGTTATTCATAAGGTTTCCAGTGACCAAGTTTTTCAGAAGTGGTTGTCCCTGTCCTTCTGCCCAGTCTATATTAGTTTGGAAGTTCTGCTGAAACCTGTCCACCATGGTTGACCCTGCTAGTATTTGTGATACCAGTGTCATAGCCTCAATCCTCACAGCAGCATGCAAGCCACCACAGTAGGACAAAGTACTAGAGGAGTGATGGGAATAGGTCATTGGGTTGTAAGATTCTATCATGTGTTTTCTATCACCAAGGCCATATTTTCCAACTATCGATCCTTCTTTGTTTCCAACTTTCATATTACAATCATCAGTAATTATCAATGCATCTTGTTTGCTTGTTTGATCAATTTCTGACTATAGAAGTTGGTAAAAATCTTCAATCTCCTCATCGCTGGCATTAGTATTTGCTTGTAAATTTGAGTTATAGTCATAACAAAACTGGTCTTCCTTATAGATATGGATATTACCCTATCACTGACAACGTTGTAGTTCAGGACAGAGCTTGAAATGCTCTTTTTGACAATGAATATGACGCCACCCCTTTTCAATTAGTTATTTCTGGCATAGTAGACCACATGATTGTCTGATTCAAAATAGATACTACCAGTTCATTTAATCTCACTAATGTCTAGGATATCTATCTTCAAGGATTCTATTTCATTTTTGACATCTTCCAATATTCCTAGATTCATATAGTTGGTATCCTTCATGTTTTGATTATTAGAGGATGTTTGAAGTTGTTTCTTCTTACTTTGAATCATGCATATATATAGCTCTCCCATAATATGAAATTAGAAATAGAAATACATACACATGCATGTATGTATAAGAATATATATATACTTCTGTGATGCTCCCTAACCAGGAAACTTACAAGTCAGTAACTAGAAGGTTACAAACGGTTAAAAACTGGAAGTGATTAGAAAGTTATTAAGAAAATGTCTAACTCTAGAAATTGATAAATAGAAGAATGTGATAAGCAACTTCTAGACCACTGACATTGCATAAATGTGGTATGATAAAGAAATTGTAAGTCATAATTAGATAGGTGATTTCTAAGTTATCAATACAAAAACTTGAAATATGTCTCAGGGATGTGATATATAGCTAAAACTCCCTAAATTGGCTTGCTACATAAAAACCTCCATAAGTTGGTTTGTCATATACGTGGTATGATAGAAATCTACCTGAACTGGATTGGCACATATGTGATATGATAAATGAATTGTGACATCAAATTGTATCTTTGTAAGGTAGCCTTAGAAACCTGGTAAATCATAAACAACCCCTTCAACCTTGAAAGTGACATGACACTCTGTATGTAACATGATATTACCTAGCCCTTATCTTGAGGGCCAAAGGTAAGAAATCATATATGCATATACACTGGATTTAGGCTCATGCTTTAAGAGATGAGCAAAGGCAGGAAAATCCTCTCTAGACTCTGACATTTTCCAATGAGAAGACCCTTTCAGAGACTATGACTGAGTGTTTGCCTTTTACTGAGCTTGGACCCCACCTACCACCTACCTCTGCTGATTTTGAACTGTAATCACTGCCTTCTTTCTTAGGTCTCTTGTAGAAGTTAAAAGTTAAAAGTGTAAAGATTGGGACTTTAACCATTGAACTAACATTATAATTGTTAATTCCAATTTTCTGATGCTAAAATGAATGTCTTGGGGTCTTACTTGCGTGCCTTGCCATGACTGCCTTGCAATTAAGTAAACAGACTTTTGCATGACAAATTTGAATGCCTCTGTATTGTTTTCTAAATTTCTAAAATATCACATCCTCAAACACATCTGACAATCTACTCCTCTCCCTCCACCAAAAAAAAAAATTAGCCATTAAAACCTTATGGAGTGCATTTCTGCTCTGACACACATGGAGTCACTGTGGGTTGGGAACTGACTTAATGGCAGCCAGAACTAAGAACAACTCTTATTTCCAGCATTCTTGAGGACCCCTCCTCCATTCAAACGAATGTGATCATCTAATGATTTGTTAAGTTCTGATATATACGAGGAGCCCTAGTGGATCAATGCAAGGGCAGATTACCCAAAAAACTAGGTAAGCACAGGCTTACTTACTGGTTACTTTATCCCTCTCAGGGACTGTAAATATGACAAGAGGTTATGTTCTGTAGGAAGGTGCTATGGGGTTGGAAGAGAGACAGATGACAGCCACACCTAGATGCAGAATCTTTGATGTGGTGAAAAAATGTGAAATTATTCACTACAGATAAATATATAAGCATAAGTAAGCAAGTGCTTACTTGTGCTTATAGGTTAATCTGACAATGATGCAATGGTCAAGAGTTTAGCTGCTAACTGAAAAGTTGGTGGTTTGAACCCACACAGCAACTTTGAAAGAAAAAGATCTGGAGATACGCTACCATAAAGATTATAGCCGAGAATACCCCATGGGACCATTTTACTCTGTCACAGGGGGTTGCTGAGCCAAAATTGATTCTATGATACCTAACAACAATAATGAGACATAGAAAGAAATATATGCCTATTTTTTTTATAATAGAGTTTATAGTACACATAAAACAATAATAATAATTCAAAACATAAAGCAGAATTTGATATGTAAAATAATCAGTGTTCTGGGAGTGAAGAGAAAGATCTCCTTGTGGGTTGTCATGGTTCCCAAAGAATTCAACAGAGGAGGTTGAACTTCAAGTGTGTTTTCAAAGGATTCCTAGTCTTTGTGGAGGTGGAGTTCATTCTAATTTGAAAGAAAGCAGCCAAGCACAGAAGTGGGTATGCCTCATACCTTAGGAGTTAGTACTTAGACTAGCCTGACTTGAATGCAGGGTTCATTCAAGGTTAGGATAAGTTTGGAAGGAAAGAACACCAGAGTAAAGAACACCTCCAAATACAGTCTGGAGAAAAAGTTTAATTTCTAAATAAGTCTAGAGCTTTCAAGAGAAGAAATCATTAAATCCTTCATTTCAGAACTTTGAAAATGGTAGAAGAATAATCTTATTTGGTAAAATGATCGGCCAACCCAGATTCCAGGGATCATACCATGACAGAACAAAGGGAAAAACAGGACCCATAATTGTGCCTGGTGGAGGAGGAGCATTTGCTTGCTCCTTCTTCTTTTCCAGTAATTAGAAGAAAAACAAAACAACAGCAAATCCCCAAATCTGTCAAAATGCCTTTCACATAACAGTGTTCGATACATGCTGGATGGATATATGAATAAATAACCATTTGGTTGATAAATCCGATAAAATGAACAAGAGCCATCATGTAAAGCCTGGAAGGAAATTGCCTTCATATAACTCACTTTCTGCTTCATTAAAGATTAACTCATTTTATCTACCTGTGACATGAGGCTGGACAAGGAAACTGATCTTTTTTACTCTACACTTGAAAGATAAATGAAGAGCATAGAAAGCAAACTAAAACAAACAGAAAACAAGGCAAAACAAAAGCCCGATACATTCCACATGTTAACAAACTAAAATAATGTAGTGTTGATTGGTTGTCCCGTAGGAAAAATTAGCTAAATAACGTCTTGAAGGAGGACTTTGAAAGGTTTTCCAGGTGGCTTTTACTCTGTCAGAACCCATTATGCTGAATGGGGATACATATTTATAGGTTGCTAATGCTCAACTTTGGTCCGACTCGATGGCAAAATAACAATGATAATGCTCAACTAAGGAACCCTGATGACACAGAGATTAAAGCATTCAACTGCTATCTAGAAGTTTGGTGGTTTGAACCCACCAGCTGCTCTGTGGGAGAAAGATGTGGTAGTCTATTTCTGTAAAGATTACAGCCTTGGAAACACTATGAGACAGTTTTACTCTGTCCTATAGGGAGCTCTGGTAGCATAGTGGCTAAGACACTTGCCTGCTAATCAGAAGGCTGGCGGTTCAAACCCACCAGCCACTCCTCAGAAGGAAGGTTTGGCAATCCTACTTCCGTAGTGATACTGCCTCAGAAACCCAAGGAGGGGTCACTATGAGTCAGGTTTGACTCTACGGCACATAACAACAACAATAGGGTTGCTAGGAGCTCTGATAGCTTAGTGCCTAAGGCACTTGACTGCTAACCAGAAGGCTGGTGGTTTAAACCCACCAGCCACTCCTCAGAAGGAAGATGGGGCAATCTACTTCTGTGGTGATACTGCCTTGGAAATGCAAGAAGGGGTCGTGTCTGACTCTATGGCACATAACAACAACAACAACATAAGTTTGCTATGAGTTGGAATCGATTAGATGGCAATGGGTTTGGTTTTATGTTTAATGATCAACTGATAAGAAACCGTATCTCAATTATTTCTAAGTACATCAGCTAAAAGAATCTCTGCTTAAATGTCACTGTCCATCAAGTGTAGCTGCTACCTGACCTGTGACTTACCCATGATCAAGGAATAGGGCTTGAACCTGCATCAAGCTTTCATTTTCTTGCAGTTGACCTTCAGCAAAACAGTGAAGAGCTACATAAAATAGCTACATAAAAATGGTTTGCCTTTTAAATGGAATGAGATAACAATAATAAGTTCCAGACCAACTATTCAAGAGCCAAAATTGATTTCTAATCTTTAATAATTTTTTCTTGGCTATACTTGTAAATGTGGGCCTCTCATTAATGAGGATTTCATTACTGACAAGATTACTATCATTTGTTTATATATTAATTTACTCAAATATGCATATAGTCATATATGTTGCCATTTGTAAGCTGCTTAGAAAACTCACGGGACACATACTAAGTCCTACTTTACTTTCTTGATATTAAATATCATCCATTTTTATTATACAGTTCCTTTAGAAGGGTGAAATCCTCAAGATGACGTTAGGGACAGTTACAGGATACTATCCTAAAAGTTCAAACCTGAAAGATAGCGGTAGGTTTGCTGCAGCTCATCAGCCTGAGAACAGGTGGACTTTGATATGACAAAGCCTATTGACAATGCACTGTATGACTCTGCTTTTCCAGACATTTGTCTCTTTTGATTAGATTGTGGTTCTCACTCTGGATGTGAGACCCAACTTTTTCTGTTTTAACATGTCCACTGGGTGATGCTAATCTATATTACAATTTGAGAACCACTAGATGTGGTGCTCGTAAGACTAAAAGTTGCAGGTTCAAACCCTGAACTGGCGATCATTACTACACTCTGATCCTAATCCACCATATTACAAATGTTCTTTACTGTTTATCAAAGAGATTGAGATATACGGCTCAGTTGAATAAGCTCTACTCCAACACACAGATTTTGTACCAATCATTTGAATTGAAAATGCCACTCTCATAACCAAATCCATACAAACAAAATCTTTTTTTTTTTTTTTTTTCTGGTTGACTCATCAGTATTACCCTATCTTCTGTTCATTACTATAATCATTTTCATACTTTACTCATCATTATTCTTTTTGCCTCTACACCTTGACTTGTATTATTTTCTCTCCAAAAACAAACCAAACTCACTGCCATCGAATTGGAGCCAACTCACAGTGACTCCTTCTTAGGTTTCTGAGGCAGTATCACTACAGAAGTAGATTGCCCAATCTTCCTTCCAAAGAGTGGCTGGTGGGTTTGAACCTCTAGCCTTCTGGTTAGCAGTCAAGTGCCTTAGGAACTACACCACGAAAGCATCCATTATTTTCTCTAGTGCTTGGAATAAATTCTAGATTTTCTCTCTAACAATCCAAGTCCATTAAGATTTGCAGAGCTATCAATTCTAGGAAGCTTTTCCTTAATCTCATCCTTTGGGCACTTCTCCCATTTAATTCTTAAACTATACCACCTGGAACACAGTTCCTGAGGGATAAACAACCATTGAGAAAGGTTTTTCAAACTACAGATTCCTGGTGCCCTTTCCCATTGTCCTACTAAATCAGAAACTCTAGGGTACAGATTCTGTGCCTTTATACAGATCCTCAGGAAATCCCTGTGCAGCAAGACCAGGTGATTTGAAAGCACTGAGCTAGAACAAGGGGTCAGCCATCTTATTCTGTGAGTATTTAAGGCTTGTGGGCCATATGAAATCTCACAACTACTCAACTCTGCTATCACCACACAAAAGCAACCATAGATGATATGTAAACAAATGGGTAAGTTTGTATTCCAATAAAACTTTATTTCTAAAAATAAGTTTGGGAGAGTGGCAACTGTAGTTTGTGGACTCCTAAATTAGAATGTTATTTAATTTGATGAAAATGAACTAGTTCTAACAGATTACTCTGCACTCAGTAGGCGTTTTTGGAACAAACTAATAAATGAAGGAACCCAAAGTAATGCATTTAGTAAAGTATTTTAAATTTGAAATCGACAATTGTCACAAAGTAAAGTAATTAGATGATCTTGAATAAAATCATTCTAACATATGGGAACTCTTGGTGGTCTGGGCATAGGGGTAATGGGAGCCATGGAGTATATATCTTGAATTCTAATTTAGCCTGCTCATTTCTTGGTTTTCCATCTACAAATTATATTCTATTTAATTGACTTCCTGACAAAGGGTTGATTGAGGAATAATTTGTTTAATGTTTTAAAAATGTTATATAGAAGCTAAGCATTATTGCAGAAAAGCATTTCTAAGGGAGAATCAGGAGTAAGCAGCATTACATTTTAAATTTTGATTTCTGAGCAAAGGCTTAAGTTAAATGTTTTCTGGAAAGTGGCACATTGCCCCCAACTCAAATGTCACTCTGCCCTCCCATTTTACTTAGGAAACCTCAAATACATTGTGTGGGTGATACTGAAAGACGTCAGGATCAAAGTATATTTAAAGATGCTAAGAGGATGCAGATGTTCTCCTTCACCGGGCAAAAGATTCTCAGAGTTTCCAGTGAAATAAAAACTTTTGGAGGCCCTGTGGGATCATGCCTTAAAATGTCATGCTTTTGTTTATGCCTCCCATATGCAAAACAGTGGTGAAATGTGTGGATCTGGGAGAGACGAGGAAAGTTAATGAGCTAGAAACAATAAAGAACTCTATACTTGGAAAAAAATGGAGTGGATGTTATCCTTAAAGAAAGAAAGAAAAAAAAAAAAAAAAACTAGAGCAAGATCAGAATAGTCATTTCCCTCAATTCAGTTTTATATATACATACCTTTTAAGTTCTAACTCTAGTTGGCTGGATCACCAATTATTTTTTCCTCAAGACTTTCTGCTCTCCTATTTTTTTAAAATAGAAGTTTTTTCTTAACTTAATAGGTAACCAAGAAATAGTTGCAAAGCGAAAAAGAGTTAGTGATTTTTAAACTTAAGCTGAAATCAAAGTGTGAAACTCATACTTTGAAGAGTGATCTGAATGCAGACAATTATAATATTCTCAGTCAGAAAAAAAAGTCCAAAGACTTGAATTTCTTCTTCATCAGAGTGCCATCAATTATTTGACTCTGTAGGGAAATGTTAAACAAATGTAGTATTCTGTTTATTTTATTTTGTTAAATAAAAGCTCAAAGAGAAGCTAAATCCAGATGGGAGAAGTTTGTAAAAGGTTCAAGGTTAACCTAAAGCTGAAAATAGAAACTGGAAACAACTGGAATGTCCATGGTCTCTGAATTAGTGTAGAATGATTTATCTCTTGAGGCCACAAACTAGAGTGGTGAACTTGTTTTTTTTTTTTTTCCTGTTTACTCTTTCTGAATAAGTCAGTGAAGAATTAATTGGTCAAACTTCACGTACAATTGTAATGACTGTAGAAACTTACACAAGAAATTTGGCTTTCCATTCACTTTATCAAATCATATGGATTTTGGAATAGATTCTGGTGCTATCATCATTAATTAAGACAGATATGAATAGATATAGACAGATATGAATTAGTAGAGTTCCTGGTGGTGCAGACTAATGATACTTTTGGCTGCTAACTGAAAGATTGTAGGTTCAGTCTACCCAGAGGTGCCTAGGATGAAAGGCCTGGTCAATTACTTCAGAAATCAGCTATTGAAAACAACCCTACAGAGCATAGTCCTATTCTGACATATACAGATTCCATGAGTTAGAATCTACTTGATGGCAACTATATAAGGAAGGTTGGGCAATCCTACTTCCGTAGTGATAACTGCCTCAGAAACCCAAGGAGGGGTCGCTATGAGTCGGGGCCGACTCGACGGCACATAACAACAACAACAACAACATTTTCTTGTTTTAGAGCATTGATGGTTCAGAGGTAGAATTCTTGCCTTTTTGCTATCAAGACCCAGGTTTGATTCCCAGCCAATGTATCTCATATATAGCCACCATTTGTTTGTCAGTAACAGCTTGACTGTTTCTATGGTGCTGAACAGGTTTCAGCATAGTTTATAGACTAAGACAGATTAGAAAGAAAGGTCTGGCAATTTACTTGTGAAAATCAACCAGTGAAAATCCTATGGATCACAGTAGTCCTATCTGCAACTGATCATAGCAATGGTGCAGGGCCATTCATGGGGATTTGTTCTGTTGTGCATGAGATCACCATGAGTAGGGGACCAACTCCATGGCAGCTAACAACAGAGAAAGAAAGGGCAGAGCTTCCCTGGAAATGCCTTAGGACATTTATCTGAGGGATTATAAGGAGGACTGGCTGCCCTGCAATTTACAAGGTGGAGGAATCTTTAATTAGGATATGCCAAAGATTTACACTAACTAAGCAAATATTGAATGACATCAATCTCATTGCTATCAAGTCAATTCCAACTCATAGTTACCCCCATTGGGTTTCCAAGGCTGTAAATCTTTATGGAAGCAAACTGCCTCATCTTTCTTCCACAAAGCAGCTAGTGGGTTTGAACCACTAACTTTCTGGTGAGCAACCAAATGCCTTAACCACTACATCACTAGTGGTTGGTGGGTTTGAACCACCAGCCTTCTGGTTAGCAGTCAAATGCCTTAGGCACTATACCACCAGAGCTCCCACTGAATAACAGAGGAAGCATCAAAAGAAGATGGAAGGAATACACAGAGTCACTGTACCAAAAAAGAATTGGTCAATTTTTAAACATTTCAAAAGATAGCATATGATCAAGAACTGATGTTATTAAAGGAAGAAGTTCAAGCTGTTCTGAAGGCATTGGTGAAAAACAAGCTTCAGGAATTTACAGAATACCAATTAAGATGTTCCAACAAATGGATGCAATGCTGGAAGTGCTCACTTGTCTATGCTGAGAAACTTGGAAGACAGCTACTTGGCCAACTGACTGAAAGAGATCCATATTTATACCCATTCCGAAGAAAGGTGATCCAACAGAATGTGGAAATTGATTATATCATTAATATCACATTAAGGTAAAATTTTGCTGAAAATAATTAAAAAATGGTTGCAGTTGTACATTAACAAGGAACTACTGGAAATCCAAGCTGGATTCAGAAAAGGATGTAAAATGAGGGCTATAATTGCTAGTGTCAGTTGAAGAATCTTAGCTGAAAACAAAGAATACCAGAAAGATGTTTAGCCATGTTTCACTGACTATGCAAAGATATTCAACTGTGTGGATCATAACAAATTATGGGTAACATTGTGAAGAATGGGAATTCTGGAACATTTAATTGCATTCATGAGGAACCTGTACATAGACCAAAAAGCAGTTGTTTGAACTGAGAAAGGGGATACTGTGTCGTTTAAAATCAGTAAAGATGTGTGTCAGGGTTGTAGCCTTTCATCATACTTATTCAATCTGTATGCTGAGCAAATAATCTGAGAAGCTGAACTATATGAAGAAGAACAGGACCCTATGATTGGAGGGAAACTCATTAGCAACTTGCTATATGCAGATGACACAATCTTGCTTGCTGAAAGCAAAAAGGACTTGAAGCACTTACTGATGATGATTGTAGACTACAACCTTCACTATGGATTATACCTCAACATAAAGAAAACAAAAATCCTCTCAACTAGACCAATAAGCAAAAGCAACATCATGATAGATAGAGAAAAGATTGAAGTCGTCAATGACTTCATTTTATGTGGATTCACAATCAATGACCATGAAAGCAGCAGTTAAGAAATCAAATGACAGATTGCACTGGCAAATCTGCTGTAAAAGACCTCTTTAAAGAGGTAAAGACCAAAGAGGTCACTTTGCAGAGTAAAGTGCTCCTAACACAAGCCAAGGTATTTCCAATCATCTTATATAGATGTGAAAGCTGGACAATGAATAATGAAGACAGTAGAAGTACTGATGCCTTTGAATTATGGTGTTGATGAAGAATATAGAATGGACTGCCAGAAGAATGAACAAATCTATCTTGGAAGAATTATAGCCAAAAAGCTCCTTGGAAGTGAAGATAGTGAACCTTTGTCTCACGTACTTTGGACATGTTCTGAGGAGGGACCAATCTCTGGAGAATGACATCATGCTTGGCAAAGTAGATGGTCAGAGAAAAAGAGGAAGCCCCTCAATGAGATTGTGAGTATGGTGCAGGGCCAGGCAGTGTTTCATTCTGTTGTACATGAGATCACCATGAATCAAAACTGACTTGTTGGCACTTAACAACAGAACAACAAGCAACACAGAGGCATGTTAGACAATAGGAAGCTTATCCTGGGAATTCAGTCTCAACCACATTCCTATGTTCAGGCCTAGCATAGATAGAAAGAGCTCAGTGAAGACGCTGTGCATGGACAAATGTCTACTCATCACATGTTATGGCATACCAGTGACCAGATGATTTGATTCTAAGACGTGGTGACCCTATGTGTGTCAGGGTGGAAATGTGCTCCACAGGGTTTCAGTGGCTAATTTTTCATAAGTAAATCACTAGGCCTTTCTTCCAAGGCACCTCTGGGTGGACTCGAACTGCCAAGTTTTCATTGAACAGCTGACTGCATCAACCATTTGTACCACCCACGACCTTCTATTAGAGCATAGGGAATAGTGAATGACTCATATTTGAAATAGTAGTGGCCTGTCTCTGGCCTGTATCATGTCAAGGAAGTGATAAATTAGTCACCTTGTCTATAAAAATGTCATCAAGCCATAGAAGTATCAGAGCTGGAAGGAGCCCTTGCTTTTCCATTTTTGTAGATGAAGAGAAATTCAAAGAAGATAATTTCTCCCATAACACCTTTGTTGTTTTTGTTTTATTGTGGTAAAATATATAACATAAAACCAAAAACCCACTGCCATTGAGTCAATTCTGACTGATAGCTACCCCCGCTGGGTTTCTGAGGCAGTAAATTTTACGTGCAATCAAGATGTGTTAATTTTCACTGGGGACTGGAATGCAAAAGTTGGAAACAAAGAAGAATCACCGGTAGTTGGAAAATTTGGCCTGGTAACAGAAATAACTCTGGAGATTGCATGATAGAATTTTGCAAGACCAATGACTTATTCATTGCAAATACCTTTTTTTCAACAACACAAATGGCAGCTATACATGTGGACTTTGCCAGACAGAGTACACTACATGGTTTAAAATCAAGAAGGGAGTGCATCAGGATTGTATTCTTTCACCACATTTATTCAATTTATAGGCTGAGCATATAATCCAAGAATCTGGACTATATGAAGAAGAACATGGCATCAAGATTGGAAGAAGAATCATTAGCAACCTGCAATATGCTGATGACACAACTTTGCTTGCTGAAAGTGAGGATGGCTTGAAGCACTTACTGATGAAGATTGAAGAATATAGTCTGCAGTATGGATTACATCTCAATACAAAGAAAACAAAAATCTTCACAACTGGACTTATAAGCAGCATCATGATAAATGAAGAAAAGATTGAAGTTGTCAAAGACTTTGCATTTCTTGGTTCACAATTGCTGCCAATGGAAGCAGCAGTCAGGACATCAGATGACCTTTAGCACTGGGCAAGTTGGCTGCAAAGGACCTCTTTCAAGTGCTGAGGAGCAAAGATGTCTCCTTCAGGACTAAGGTGTGCCTGATACAAGCCTTGATATTTTCAATTGCCTCATATGTATGTGAGATCTGGACAATGGATAAGGAAGACTGAAGAAGAATTGATGCTTTTGAGTTGTGGTACTGGCAAAGAATGCTGAAAGCACCATGGATTGCTAAAAGAACTAACAGATCTGTCCTGGAGAAAGTGCAGCTGGAATGCTCCTTGGAAGCAAGAATGGCCAGACTTTGTCTCACCTATTTTGGTCATGTTGTCAGAAGATCATTCCCCAGAGAAGGATGTCATGCTTAGTAAGGTGGATAGTCGACAAAAGAGGGTAAGGCCTTCAATGAGATGGATTGACACAGTGGCTTCGGTGATGGGCTCAAGTATAGCAAGGATCAGAGAGCTGGTGCGGGATCAGTCGGTGTTCCATTCTGCTGCATAGGGTCACTGTGAGTCAGAGATGACTTGCCGGCACCTAACAACAAAAACAACAAATCTTTACAGAAGTAGATTGCCTGCCAGTCTCCCTTCTGCAGAGTGGCTGGTGGGTTTGAACCATTAACAGGCAAATGTCTTAGGCACTGCACCTTATATAACATAAAATTTGCCAATTTAGCCAGTTTTAAGTGTGTAATTCAGTGGTATTAATTACATTCACAATGTTAGGCAACCATCACCACTATTCATTTCCAAAACTTGCATCACCCCAAAGTGAAACTCTGCACTAGTTAAGCAGTAACTTCCCATTTCCCTCTCTCCCATACTGGTAGCCACTGATCTACTTTCTGTCTCTATACATCTGTTGTTTCTAACAAATACTTATATAGAGCTTTTCAACTTAGAAAAGTGATGCTATTTTCATTTCATCCCAAACAGTCTTGTAGTGTAAATACAGTTTTGATAATAAATCCATTTTATAGGTGAGAAAATTGGGGTCCAGGGAGATGAAGTGAAACATCATCCTTATTTTCCCTCTCTTCATCCCTTATATCCCTTCAGTCACTGTGTTCAGGGAAGATGAAGCCTTAAATGTCACTGGAATCTTCTCATGTCTTGATGTTCCTACTATCCCTACTGGTCACCAAGTTGCCTTACATTTTTTTCTTGGTTGCAGCAACAGTTTATTACTGATTGTCCTGGTTCTGGGTAAACCCCTAACCCCAATCCTATATCCAGGTATTCTAAAACAAAGATATGATCACATTGCTACTCAGTTAAAAACCTTCCGGAACTTCCACAATGTGTGTCATTTCTGTTACATTGGCTCTTTGTCCATCTGCCCCTGCCTACCATTTTAGGCTTTTCATTACTTCTCGATCTCCTACTCTTGCACATCCATATGCTGTTTCCTATTTTACAGTCCTCAATGTGTCAGCTGATAATGGGAGAACAACTTGTGGTAGGAATGGGAATATTTCTTTCAACTTTAAGATTGGAAGACTGGATTCATCTAATTCACTTGCATTTCTATTACCTAGCATAGTGCCATATACATAGCAGACGCTCAGCCGAAGTGCACTGATTGAATGGATGATTGAAACCCAGCTTCATTTAGTTTCAAGTGAGGCCCAAGTTACAGCATCTCTGTTTTCTTATGGCAGGGAGGCACAATTTATTTTCCCCACCTTCTTGCCATATGACACAAGTGAAAGGGACTTGACTTTTTTGCGCGTTTAATGAGTATAGTTTTCATTTATTAAATCCAGTATAAATTATGAAGCTCACATGAATAAACATGGAAAGACTTTTCTAAATTTGACAGTATTACTTTTCTTTTTTTAGCCTTTTTATTATATCCAAATATAAAACATTTTAATTTGAATCTCTTCTGTTGTTACATTGCAGATGAGAATTCCATTATTTGAGGTGTGAAAGGAAGGATAACTTTTTCATTAGTTTTCCATCTGGTCATGTTAACATGGTCATTTACCTTTAGTGATGATTACCAAGTTCTATTTTCCGGTGAGCATATTAATGGTGTGTTAATATTTTTCTCCTTTAATCTTTTCAGGAGAAAGTTTATCACTTTCTTAATTGACCTCCAATGTGCTTGAAAATTAGGAGTAATAAACACATGTAAATTAATGTCTATTTATATTGAACAGAAAATCTTTTGGGATGAACATATTTTTAGCTCAAACATTGACCATATCATCTTTTCTTCCACTTTTTAAAAATTTATCTTTTTAATTTTTCTTGTCAAATGTATGAAAAACATTGCATCTGCAAATTATAACAGAAGTATTTTTACCTTGCTGATCTTATACTTTTTTTTTCTTTTCTCCACTTACTATTTGGTTGGGATCGATATGCTTTTTATAGTAAGTTGTATTTTGATCTTTTAAAATTCGGCCAGTAATGTTAGCATCTTTGATGGTACTGTTAAATCTGATGAAGGTGAGGTTGGCAAGGAAGAAGGAAGAGGAAGATACCCTTGGAGGCACAATCAAGCCATTTGAACTTGATGTAGGGCACCGTTAACCATCTTGCAAATTAGCCTGGGTCTTTTTGGTTCCTTAGAATGATTCTCTTTTACTTGAATGGTGATGTCAGCTATTGATGCTGGTAAATTTGGGTGTTGAGTCCACAGATGATGCTGATATCATGTTTTATGTGGAGGTGTATCCTGCATTATTATAACAAAATCCAAGTATGGGAGAAGTGTGCCTGAGTTGTCTTGATGAGTAATATAGCACACATGGCACAGAGCTTGTTCTTGCAGTCCTAGTTCCATAACAATTTCTCAGCTTATTCTGACAGAGCAAAGAAATTTATTATTATAGCCACTTCCCCTGCCACTAATCCCAGCCAAGACTGTGGACTCAGAATTGAGTGATTTCCATATTTGAGGTCCACTGACCTAGCTGTGACTTAGCAATGGTATTGATCATCTTTGGTGCCTGCTGCACAAGATCTAATCTGCTCACCATCTGCACCGAGCTCTAAGTAACTGTGCAGCCCTTAAGTCTCAACTTTCCTATTACCCTACCCCCACATCTCCACATTATGTCTGCCTGACTGGCCATTGTTTTCTATTCTGCCCAAGTTTGCATTTCTGATTTGGAATTTATTGCTCTAACTCATATCAAGCCAGAAACATATGGATTTTGTAACTTGTCATAAACACTAAAGATTTATTGGAGTCCTCATGAATATACATCCCACAGGATGATTGCTACTACTAGGGACTGTCACCACTTTGCTCTTTGAACAGCCTAATACTCAAACACTGGCCTTGGCTTTCGGATTCTCTTATCTACCCAGCATATCCTAAAGATTGGGCGCTTGGGTATCAGTTACCCAAGCTCCAGATGTGTAAGTAATTAGATGTCTCTGCAAATTCCTACTAGCCTCCCTCCTCTCTACATTCTAAAGACCCATCATAACTCTTACCCAAGTTAGCTTAAGTTCTGAATGTTCTAAAACCCTTTTATTGTGTTTGATTTGTCCATTGATTTGTAGGTGGCTGCCAAAGGGCAGGAAGGCTATATCTTCTGACCTCCTCTAACCCCACAAGAGGAAGACAGAATCACCATCAGTAGCCCAAGACATATTCGTGTGAGGCCAGACATGCTGCCTCCCTTCAGCCCTTTCACCAATCCTGACACCAACTGTTCCTCCTGCAGCATCCACCACCTCTCTGCTGGGTTTCATAATTTGCTGCAGTGGCTACACAGCATTCACAGATTATGGAGTTTATTAGGGAAGCAGCAGGTTAAAATTCAAGTTTGGGAACATGTTTAGTCTCTCTCAGCCTCCACTCTCTCACTTGACAGTCTCTCTCCCAGCAGTGCATGTCTCTTGGTGTCTCTCTCAGCAGTGCATGTCTCCCACATCTCTCAGCCAGCAGTGACAGATTCCTTCTGCCTCTAGGACAGCTCCTTTAGAGTCTGGCAGAGTGGCCAAACTAACCAATCCCAACATCAGAATTCTATACACCTGAGAGAGAGTGATCTTCCCAGAAAATTACTTTGTGCTGCTCCCAACAGAAATACCCCAGATGGATAACTTTAACTATCAGGAGCTCCTCAGTTGCTCATGGAATTAGTTTACAAAGATTATGGCTAGAAAAGCCATATTGTATAATTTACTACACTGAAGTGGCAAATACTTGTCAAATGGATTTGTCCCCACAGGGACAATATATTTTAGAATTAAGGAAACCAGTGGGAAGGAATGAAGGATTCAGTAGTCTGTGAGCTTTCTAATCTAGTTTTGATGTACAGGATTTTCTTATCTTTAGCCATGAATTCATAGACAAAACCACGCCCCCCACCGCCCAAAAATCCACACCAAACTTGATGCTGTCAAGTAATTTCTGACTCATAGAAACCCTATGACAGAGTGGAATTGCCCCTTACAGTTTTTAAGGCTGTAATCTTTGTGAAAGCACACTGCCACGTTCTTTCTCTGTGGAGAGGCTGATGGGTTCAAAATTGCCAAGATTTGGCTTAACAGCAGAGTGCTTAAACATCAGGACTCCTTTTCAACTCAAGTACTGTCACCTCTGTAAAAGGCTTGCTGTTATTGTGTGTGAAAATTTTAATAACTCAAGGTAAGCATTAGGAGTGGAGCTACAGTCCTGAGAGATAAATCAAGCATAGGCCTCCTTGGATAAGAGAAAGAAGTAGGACATAATGTGTCATAGGCTGACTGAGAAGCTCCCATCTGGGTAGATACAGAGGTGGTCAAAGAAGCAAGGACTTCTGTTTCTGTGTAATGGGCTCTGCTGATGAATTTTGGGTAGGACAGTAGGTGATGAGATTGTGGCATTTTTCTTGGTGGAACAGTCTCTGATCTAGGCTTCATGACATACAATAATTGAGATACCTGGAGAACATGTCAACACATCAATGCAGGCTATAAGTGATCTAGAAGTTTTGGGAGAAAACTAAAGACCAGAGAATTTGTCTCTGATTCAGTTTGTTTTTTTAGGTTACATTTTTTTTTTTTCATTTTGCATTCAACTTTGCCATTCAATTATAGGTACATGTTGCTTAATATCTACCATATGTCCTATAAAATAGATGTTACATGATCTGGACGTTGTGAAAACACCATTTTAAAACCTATGGTAGCCTGTCATCCTTGACATTGCTGCTGCTGCTGCTGCTGCTGGTGGATACTGGAGGATTGGATGGTGGCAACAGCTGTGTCCTCTGAGTCACCTGCCTATATCCACAGCACTTGTGGTCCAGTGCTGTAAGAATCTAGGTTTAGAGTCTTTAAAACCATTGGAGAAAATAATTTAAAAAAGAAAATAAGAGAGCTATTTTTGCTCCCTCTTTAAAAACAAAACACCACTTATGGGGCCATAGACATATATGTGGTCTGACATTGCCTATTAATTGATGCATATCTGCATTGTACCATACCAACAGATGGGATCAAGAAACAGATGGAATTAACAAATTTTCGTAATTCAGATTTTCTGAAATGAATTCTGAGAATTACCTATGTCAGTATCCCCTGTGGTGCTTGTGAAAAGGCAGATTTCGGTGCTCCACTTTCTATGTGGTAAAAGACATGTGAAACTATTCACTAAGATTAGTAAGTAAGCACAAGTAAGCCCATGCTTACCTTGCTCACTGGGTACTCTATCACTGACAGGAAACTACAAGTTTGAAGAGGCTTTGATTCTGTAAGAAGGTGCTGTGGGGTTGGGAGAGAGACAGATGGCAGCTATACCTAGAAGCAGAATCTTTTGATGTAGTGAAAAAATGTGAAATTGTTCACTATAGATTAGTAAGCACAAGTAAGCCTGTGCTTACCTTGCTTGTTGGGTAACTTACACTGTTTGCAAGTAATGAATCTCAAAACAACTTGTTTAGGGTTGTATAAGAGCTTAAAATCTAAAGCACTTTGTGGAAGGCTGCAATCTAAAGTGGGAGACCTAACTTAATTTTGAATCTTGAATAACTTTAGATGCTGTTTGAGTTCTTTCTGATCATTAAATCAGGAATGTGGCTACACATAGACAAGTCTTGGGCAAACCTAGGGAGGGGTTGTTTGCCCTCAGAAAGACTGTGGTTGAAAGTAGATTAACCAAAAAACAAACTCACTGCCATCAAGTTGATTCCAACTCACAGTGATCTCCATTGGGTTTCTGAGGTGGTAAATCTTTATGGAAGTAGATTGCCTCATCTTCCTCCAGTGGAGTGGCTGATGAGTTAGAACTGTCATCCTTCTGGTTAGCAGTTAAATGCCTTAGGTGCTGTACCACCAGAGCTCCTTTGTAAGTAGATTCTTCTTGCACAAAGAATGTCCTTAATGGTTTACCAAAACTAGATGTGTTACTAATTTAAAGGTTGGGGTCCTGTTACTGTCTTGTAGCAATCTTGGAACTAGGAATCAGGGCTGAATGGTCGTGAATCATGGCCTGAGCACCATGTAGCCCTGTGGTCAAGCTTCAAAGCCAATTGTGTGACCCTTTTTCATCTACAATTTTGTATGTGTCCCAATCATTTTCCTTTTTCTGCTTCTGTAGTCCTGCTTCTGACAGTGATCAATTGACCTACCAAGTCACGGTTTTGTGATGATTCCCTTTGCTTTATATCATATATAATTAACCTTATAGCCAAGAGTCCATCTGGATTCTGTGCTATGTACGTGCTGATGATGTCCCTTATCCTAGATGGTAACACTTATGGGCTTATGGGACCATGGACATATATGTGGTCCAACATAGCCTATTAATTGATGTGTACCTGCATTGTACCATACCAACAGATGGGATCAAGAAGCAGATGGAATTAAGAAATTTTCCTAGTTCAGATTTTCTGAAATGACCTCTGAGGATTACCTACATCAGTATCCCCTGTAGTGCTTGTTAAAAGGCATATTTCTGTGCTCCACTTTCAATGTGGTAAAAAACATGTAAAACTATTCACTAAGATTAGTAAGTAAGCACAAGTAAGCCCATGCTTACCTTGCTCACTGGATCTTTGTTTTGCCTTTATCCTACTTAAGTCTTAGTAAAAGGATCTCTATAGAACAAGCTTGAATCTGGGGTCTTTGTCCCCTTAACACAGGGTTAAATTTATAATAACTCTCTTGGGATTGTTTAAACGTTTTATGGAGCTCCTTCCAGGAGAAATTGTTGTCTATGGACTCACTGTCAGGATTTGGATCTTGCAAAGAGAATACAACAACATCTTTAAGATCTGGATCCCTGATTACATAATAACAGATCCATTGGATGACAGAAAAGGATAGGATTTTCATATTATTGAAATATCTAGAACAGCATGGTTCAATATAGTACTCACTAGCTTCCAATAAGGAGCTCTGGTGGTGTAGAGCCTAAGGCGTTTGACTGCTAACCAGAAGGCTGGTGGTTCAAACCCCCCAACCACTCCTCAGAAGAAAGGCTGGACAATCTACTTCCATAGTGATATCACTTTGGAAACCTGAGGAGGGGTCATTATGAGTTGGATCTGACTTGATGACAGTGAGTTTGGTTTGGTTTTGGTTTAGCTGCTAGTACCACTACTTGTATGCTACTTTCTCATATTATTGTGGCTTGTGTGTTGTTGAGATGCTGGAAACTGTGCCACTGGTATTTCAAATACCAACAGGGTCACCCAGGGTGGACAGGTTTTAGTGGAGCTTCCAGGCAAAAACAGACTAGGAAGAAGGATGGGGTCATCTACTTCTGAAAAACATTGACCACTGAAACCCTTATGAATAGCAATGAAACAATGATATAGTGCAAGAAGATGAGCCCCTCAGTTGGGAAGGCACTCAAAGTATGACAAGGGAAGAGCTGCCTCCTCAAAGTAGAGTTGACTTTAATGATATGGATGGAGTAAAACTTTGGGACCATCATTTCTGATGTGCCACTACTTGAAATGAGAAGTAACAGCTGCAAACATTCATTAATAATTGGAATATGGAATGTATGAAGTATGAATCTAGGAAAATTAGAAGTTATCTAAAATAAAACAGAATACATAAGATTGATATCCTAAGCAAATTCTAAGCATTGGTGAAGTAAATGGACTGGTATTGGCCACTTTGGATCAGACAATCATATGGTCTACTAGGCTGGGAATGACAAATTGAAGAGGAATGGCATCACATACCTTGACAAAAAGAACATTTCAAGATCTATCCTAAAGTACAATGCTGTCAGTGATAGGATAATATCCATTCACTTACCAGGAACACCTGGAGCTCTGGTGGCATAGTGCCTAAGGCATTTGACTGCTAACCAGAAGGCTGGTGGTTCAAATCCACCAGCTAATCCTCAGAAGGAAGGTTGGGCAATCTGCTTCCATAGTGATGCTGCCTCAGAAACCCAAGGAAGGGTCACTATGAGTCAGATCTGACTGATCGCAGTTGAGTGGGTTTTTTTTTTTTTTTTACAAGGAAGACCAGTTAATGATACTGTTATTTGAACTTATGCATCAGCCACTAAAGCCAAAGATGAAGAATTTGAACATTTTCACCAACCTCTGCAGTCTATAATTGACCAAACATGCAATCAAGATGTATTGATAATTACTGGTGATGGGGATGCAAAAGTTGTAAACAAAGAAGAAGCATTGGTAGCTGGATAATTTAGCCTTGGTGATAGAAATGGTGCCAGAAATTGCATTATAGAATGTTGTAAGATCAATGACTTATTCATTGCAAATACCTTTTTTCAACAACATAAATGGCAACTATACATGTGGACAATGCCAGATGGAATACACAGGAATCAAATCGACTACATGTGTGGAAAGAGACAATGGAGAAGCTCAATTTCATCAGTCAGAGCAAAGCCAGAAACTGACTATGGAAGAGACAGACCGTGAATTGTTCGTATACAAGATCAGGTTGAAGCAGAAGAAAATTAAAACAAGTCCATGAGAACCCAAATATGACTTTGCTTATATCCCACTTGAATTTAGAAACCATCTGAAGAAAAGATTTGGTACATTGGACACCCATTACCAAAGACCAAGTGAGTTGTGGGATAACATCAAGAACATCATACATGAAGAAAATAAAACGTCATTGCGGTTTATTCCATTGCTTAACACTAATCTAAAAAACTAGCGTGGCAGAGATGGAAAGCAGAATTGTTTTATCTGCTTTAAGACAGATACACTTTAAGGCCACTACAAGGTGGAAAATGAGGGCATGGGAAACAAAGGTGACCTCGGTGTCAAAATGTAAGGTCTAATTCTGTGTGTACCATTTGGGCTACTTGAGCCTGTAAAGCTGAAGAGTCTCTGTAACATCATTCCAGCTTAATTTTGGGAAAATTCCCAAGATTAATTTCTGACACAGACTTGACTGCATGCAGTATCTGCTTCCTTATTTGAGTGGTGGAGGATAAATTGACACAATGGCCCACCAGGTGATATGATTGTTAATGTAAAAGATGACTTGCCCTAAAGTTGCTAATCAGGAACTAGACTTTCACTTGTTGCTTAGAAAAGTTAAGCTCGTCTAGATGTCCATTTAAATGCAAGTTTATCCAAGGAAAGAAGACTTGGTAAGGACAGGGAGGAATCCCTGTGCTTTGGTTCAAATAACCAAAGCAGAGAATCCAGGTTCTACAACTTCAGGTCCGGTTCAGTAACTCAAACACTCTACACCGAGGGAATAAAAAAATCTCACAGCAACTGGGTCAGCCAGAATTGTCCCCAGTGACTTAGTATGAGGAAAGAACAGTGGAAGAAATACAAGGTGAGCCAGATGTTTTTGGGAAAAAACAGCCTCCTTTTGTTTTTATTCAGAGTCTCTTTTCTCCTCAGGACCTTGATATAAATACATCTGAAAGGAGCTGGACTCGGGGAGGAGGTTCAAGTATGTGATGGCACCACAGTCAAAGCCAGCCTTTCCTCCAGATAACTAAGGCTTTTTCTTCTTGGGCCAAGCTTGTCTGACAGTCTCATTATGTATGAATTCTTTCCCAGGAGGCTCTTCAGTTCCTGAAGCAAACAGTCTCCTGGCAGACCCACCCTATCAGGCAGCCAGACAGGGCTAAATATCAGTAGCAAACAATGCAGCTGGGACTCCTGCTATGATAAGATTCATTGTCAGCCTATTTTGTGCCAGGAACTTTCAGGGATATTATTAATTCTTTATAATAAACTGATGAGAGAGGAATTGTAATCTCCACTTTGGAAAGAGTTCTGAGAAGTTGAATAACTTGCTTAAGTTCCCTGAGCCATATTGGTGATATATTTGAACCCAGGTATATCTGACACCAAAACCCAACCATATTTCCAGTTCTGAACTATATTGTCATTAGGTCTAATAGTCCTTGAAACATAAAGACTGGCTTCCCACATTGGAGGACTTTGTGCTTTTGAGAAGGAGGGATTGTGAGTGGGGAGAGAGAAAGAGAGTGGGGCTCCAGTTTAAACAAGAATAAGGAGGCTAGGTCTGCGCAGGTACTTCTACTTTAGTTTGAATTATGACAAGTACTCCTCAAAGTTTTAAAATACTTAATAAAGGGGATGAGAAGAAATAATTTCAAAGGGAAGTGTCACGAGTCTCTTTTGCCTTAACATCTGTCTTATCCCATATGGGATATTAACAAGTTCATGAGGCTAACCTAGATTTAAGCCCCTGTGTGATACAAGCAAAAAGGAACCCTGGTGGTTCAGTGGTTAAAGTGTTGGGCTGCTCACTGAAAGGATGAGATTCAGGACTACTGGCTGCCATGCAGGAGAAAGATATATTAGTCTGCTTTCCATAAAGATGGTTGATGTTGTTAGGTGCCATAGGGTTGACTCCAATACATAGAGACCTTATGTACAACAGAATGAAACACTACTCAGGCCCCTCACAATCTTTGCTGTGTTCAAGCCCATCATCACAGCCACTGTGTCAACCTATTTTGTTGAGGGTCTTCTCTTTTTCACTGACCCTCTATTTTATCCCTCCTGAATTTAGAGACCATCTAAAGAATAGATTTGATTCATTGAACACCAATGACCAAAAAACAGAAGGATTATGGAATAACATCAAGAATATCATCTGTGAAGAAAGCAAAAGGTCATTAAAAACACAGGAAATGAACAAAAGAGCAAAATGGATGTCAGAAGAGACTCTGAAACTTGCTCTTGAATGGAGAGTGCTAAAGCAGATGGAAGAACCAACAAGATAAAAGAGCTAAACAGAAGATTTCAAAGAATACCTTGAGAAGACAAAGTCAGTTATAATGAAATGTGCAAAGACTTGTAGTTAGAAAACCAAAAGGTAAGAACACGCTTAGCATCTCTCAAGCTGAAAAAACTGAGGAAATAAAATAACCCTTGAATCACAATATTGAAAGAGTCTGTGGGCAATATGTTGAATAATGCAGGAAACATCAAAAGAAGATGGATGGAATACACGGAGTCACTATACCAAAAGAATTGGTAGATGATCAACCATTTCAGGATGTGGCATATGATCAAGAACCAATGGCACTGAAGGAAGAAGTCGAAGATGCACTGAAGGAACTGGCAAAAAACAAGGCTCCGGGAATTGATAGAATACTCATTGAGGAATTTCAACTAACAAATGTGGTGCTGGAGGCTCTCACTCAGCTATGCCAAGATATTTGGAAGATAGCTACCTGGCCAACTGACTGGGAGAGATAGATATTTGTGCCCATTCCAAAGAAAGGTGATCCCACAGAGTGTGGGAATTTGAACAATATCATTGATATCACATACAAGTAAAATCTTACTGAAGATAATTCAAAAATGGTTGCAGCAGTATATTGACAGAAAACTTCCAGAAATGCAAGCTGGATTCAGAAGGGTACATGGAGTAAGGGATATCATAGCTGATGTCAGATGGATCTTGGCTCAAAGCAAACAATACCAGAAAGATGTTTACTTGTGCTTCATTGACTATGCAAAGGTGTTAGATTGTGTGGATCATAACAAATTGTGGATAACATTGAGAAGAATGGGAATTCCAGAACATTTGTTTGTACTCCCGAGGAACCTGTACATAGATCAGGAGGCTGTTTTTAAAACAGAACAAGGGGTTATTGTATGGTTTAAAATTAAGAAGGATTCTATCCTTTCACCATACTTACTCAATCTGTATGTTGAGCAAATAATCTGAGAAGCTGGACTATATGAAGAAGAATATGGCATCAGGATTGGAGGAAGGTTCATTAACAACCTGAGATACACAGATGACACAACTTTGCTGAAAGTGAGGATGACTTGGAGCACTTACTGATGAAGATTAAAGACTACAATCTGCAATATGGATTACACCTCAATATAAATACAACAAAAATCCTCACAACTGGTCCAATAATGGACCCAACTCATAGCGAACCCTCCTTGGGTTTCCGAGGCAGTATTACTATGGAAGCAGATTGCTCCGTCTTCCTTCCGAGGAGTGGCTGGTGGGTTTGAACTGCCAGCCTTCTGGTTAGCAGTCAAGTGCCTTTAGGCACTATGCTACCAGAGCTCCCAAGGACCAATAAGCAGCATCATGATGATGGAGAAAAGATTGAAGTTGTCAAAGACTTCATATTACTTGGTTCTACAATCAACACTAATGGAAGCAGCAGTCAAGACATCAAAAGACATATTGCATTGAGCCAATCTGTTACAAAAGACTCTTTCAAGTGCTGAAGAGCAAAGACACCTCCTCAAAGACTAAGATGCGCCTAGCCCAAGCCATGGCATTTTCTATTGCCTCATATGCATGTGAGAGTAACGAAGAACTGAGAAGAGTTGATGCTTTTGAGTTGTGGTCTTGGTGAAGAATGCTGAAAGTACCATGGACTGCTAAAAGAACTAACCATCTGCCCTGGAAGAAATGCAGCCAGAATGCTCCTTGAAGAATGGCCAGACTTCATCTGACCTACTTTGGTCATGTTGTCAGATGGGACCATTCTCTGGAGAAGGATGCCATGCTTGGTAAAGTGAAGGGTCAATGAAAGAGGGTATGGTCCTCAACAAGATGGATTGATGCAGTGGCTGCAATGATGAGCTCAGGTATAGTAGGGATTGTGAGGCTGACACAGGACCAGGCAGTGTTTCATTCTGTTGTACATAGGGTCGCTATGAGTCAGAGATGTCTCGATAGCACATAACAACAACAAGAACAACAACTACCTTACCAAACAAGATATTCTTCTCCAGTGAATGGTCCCTTCTGACAACCTTTCCAAAATACATGAGATGAAGTCTGGTCATTCTCGCTTATAAGGATCATTCCAGCTGTACTTTTTTTCAAGACAGATTTGTTCATACTTCTGGCAGTCCATGATACTTTCAGTATTCTTTACCAACACCATAATCCATAAAGAGTACAGAGTTGGAAACCCTATGGGGGCTGTTCTACTCTGTCCTGTAGGGTTGCTATGAGTTAGAATTGACTTGATGTCACCTAGTTTGGCTTCAACAGGCGGTGCAAATGGTACCAAATACCTTAGCTGCTAATTCAAATGTTTGAGATTCAATTCTATCCAGAGGCACCTTGGAAGAGAGGTCTAGTCATCTACTGAAAAACCAGCCATTGAAACACAGTTCTTCTAAAAAACACATGGAGTCACCATGAGTCAGAACTGACTGAATGGCAACTTATTTTAACCTTGATTTATAAAGATAAAAATCACAATAACCATACAAGTCAAAGAACCACTTATTTTGTTGTGTGAAGGGAAAAAGTTCAATGAAAATTCAACAGATGAGAGAGCAAGTGAAGTAGAATTGAAGAAAATCATCCACTTTACACATGGGTCAACATAGTACCAAATGTGAACCATGTGTCTGTTGAGAAGTGAGAACTTACTGTAGGGACTTATTTCCTAGCTCTTTGCCTGTGCTTGCGGGGTTGTCTGGGGTCATGGTAGTTGGTCATTGACATCAATCCATCTCTTTATGAGTTGTCTGTGAAGCTATGCTACAGCAATCTGCTGCTGGCTGTTCTGCTTGCTCCAATGCACAGGTGAATCCATTGGAAAATATTGGGAGAAAACTTAGAGTTTCTACTTCCATAATGACTAGACAACTGACAGGAACTGGTGAAAACTAAAGCAGAGGGAAAAGCTTGAAGTTACTAGGTTTATATGAGTTTTGTTTTTATCTTGTAAGTTTTGGAAACCCAAATTCCAAGCATTAATCCATGGGGGCCAGAAGCCTGATGAAATCCTAACATTTCCAAGAAACGAAAGCCAATTTATTTGACAATCTAAAGTGTTCTGAACATTTTTTTTTTAATGTTTTTTCCTTCTGAATCTCGGAGCTTTAAGTTAGTGCCAAAAATTAATCATTAGTCTTATGTTATGAGAATGCTTAATTCTGTCTTTCTTGCTCTTTTGTTGTCTTTACCATTTGAAAGTGGTTTTTCCACATCACTCTTACTACACAAACTATATCTAGTCATTAAAGTCCATGGTTTAGACTTATGTACTCACCACACCCACCCACAGCCATTGAGTCAATTCTAACTTATAGTGACTCTATAGGACAGACTAGAACCGACGTGTAGGGCTTCCAAGGCTGTAAATCTTTGTGGAACAAGATTGCCACATCTTTCTCCCATGCAGTTGCTGGGGGTTTCGAAATGCTGACCTTTTGGTTAGCAGCCCAATGTTTTATACACAGTGCCACCATAGCTGCTTCAAGACTTAGGTAGAATACTAGAATGTCCTACTCCAAGGAGTGGCCTATGTCCATGAGTTTCTTTATCTGTTTTGAGTTAACCAGTAAGGATTTAAATAACCTTTATAAAACAACCAGGGATCCTTTTATGGAACAACAACAAAACAAATGCAAACAAGTAATGGATTTGAAGAGGAATTAAAATGAAATAAGGGCTCACTGAAAGTATATTATGAAGGAAAGAAAGAATGGCAGCTATCCATGTTTGGGTTAATAACTTTTTCCAGAGAATTTCACTTTTAAATCCTGTTGAAGGTCTGCATTTGAGAAGATTAAATAATTTCTTCCGGAACCAGAATGCATTTTCATGTGCAATGGAGTAGCACATACTTTAGAACACAATCCTTATTTCAAACTGAGAAAAGTTTGTGTAAAGACCTGGAGAATATATCTACATCTATCTCTATCTATCTATCTATCTATCTATCTATCTATCTATCTATCTATCTATCTATGTATCTATGTATCTCTCTCTCTCTCTCTCTCTCTCTCTCTCTTTATCTAGGAGCTCTGGTAGCGTAGTGCCTAAGGCACTTGACTGCTAACCAGAAGACTGGCGGTTCAAACCCACCAGCCACTCCTCGGAAGGAAGGTTGGGCAATCTACTTCCGTAGTGATATTGCCTCAGAAACCCAAGGAGGGGTCGCTATGAGTCAGGTCCGACTCGGTGGCACATAATAACAACAACAACAACAGCATCTATCTATTTATCTATATCTTTGATGCTAATTTCTTCATTAAGTTTCATATCCAAACCATCAGCACACCTTGTTTCTATCCTCAAGTCCACGGATTTATCTCTATTTCCACAGCATTCAATAAGTCCTACTACCATTATCTTTCCTAACATTTGTCTGACTTCCTTGCTGTCCCTCTTCAATCAGTTCTCCATATGGCTACCTGAGTGATCTTTCAGAAAGATTCAGAGTGAATCTTCAGATTTATACTCCAACCTCTTTCTCATAGACCTGGCCTACCTGACCTCTTCTCTAGTCCCTCACCTCTACCTCACTATCTTCCAGACTTCTTTGCCTTACTCTATCTTCAAACTCTTTTGTTCTATACTGAATGTGCCCCACAAAATAAACATAAGCTCTTTCTCTGTGAGTGCTAGGTGTGATTCTTCTTATCTTTTAGATCTTAGTTTAGATGTCACCTCCTTTAAACACCCTTCCCTGATTCAAAAAAACAAACCAAACTCACTGCCTTTGAGTTGTTTCCAACTCATAGGGACCCCTCTTTGGGTTTCTGAGGCATTATCTCTGTGGAAGTAGATTGCCCAATGTTATCCAATCTAAAATACCCCCCCCCCAAAAAAAAGAACCCAAACTCACTGACATTGAGTCAATTCCTACTCATAGTGACTCCCATTGGGTTTCTGAGGTAGTAAGTCTTTATGGAATTAGATTGCCCTGTCTTCCTTCTTTGGAGTGGCTGGTGGGATTGAACCACCAGTCTTCTGGTTAGCAATCAAACATCTTAGGCACTGTGCCACCAGAGCTCCTTAATCTAAAATCAGTGCTTGGTTATTCTCTATCACACATCATGTTTATTTCCTTCATAGCACCCAGCACATTTTGTAATTCTTAAATGAATGTGTTTGCTCACTATTTGTCTCTGCATGTACTCTTAGTCCCTTGACTGCAGAACCATGTCTGCCTTGTTCAGTTTTATAAACTTGATGCCTGGAACATTGCTGGTACTCAATAATTGTTTGTTGAATGAAGAGTTTAAACACAGCAAAAGGAGGAAGCAGCTCATAGATTTTTAATAAAGAACTTACCCAGAGATTTTCTTTAAATGATAACCACATTTTTAATCATTGAATATACTTAATTCACATAATCATGAGTCATATGAAAATTTTATTAGGCTATCTGCTATATATACAGTGAAGGACACTTACAATTACTTTTTTCCTGAGTTGAATTCTGACTTTTCATTGTTTGAAATATTTATTGCATTATTTTTTTTCCTAAGTTGAAAAGAAAAAAATATATATCTGTCCCTATCTATATCTATCCATCTGTCTGTCTGTCTATCTATCTAATCTGTTACTCTTGAACTTCCTATAGCTTATTTTTACATAAACCTGCCTTGTTTTGGGTTGTACACATGTTTATGAAAGCTTCTTGAACACTGAACTTTTCTAAACCAAATTAAAGTTCTTAGTGCCTGGAAGGAAGGTTGGGCAATCCACTTCTGTCTTGATACTGCCTCAGAAACCCAAGGAGGGGTCGCTATGAGTCGGATCCGATTCTACGGCACATAATAACAACAACCATTTATATTCTTTTACAGATGTTCTATCTTAATTTCTGTTTGTTTAAGAATTTATCTTAAATTCTGATTAGCTGTCATTTCTAATAACTTGCCTCTATCCCAATCTAATCAAGCCTATTTATTTCATTTAGATGCAACCCAGAGAGAATTATTTTGCAAATACAAAACTTTTTAGGTAATGAAGATAATTTTCACTTCCTGCATCTGTCAATGATTGGTATACTTAAATTTTCTTGCCCCATCTTGGGTTTTCTGAAGCACTTTTCTGTAGGATTTTACAACACAGATGAAAAATGTAGGTTGAGATGAAATAACGAGTAAAATGATTTAGATAGTTGTATTCACTATTACTCAGACTTTAAAGAACAGCTCCTATGTATGTTTAAATCTCCAGCTTGGGGATTTGTTTGAAGTCTAATTCCCAGTCCTGTCTCAGGATACTTTGGCTTCTGTTGTGAGTTTTGAACTGGCAGGTTTTGTATGCATTACTTATGTTTTCCTTGGGGTCTGAAATGAAAGCTTTGTGGATTTAGAGATGGATTAATGCTAGCATTTGGGGTATTACTGATGGAACACTGAGTAACTTTATTTCAAATAAGTACAATGCATGTATTTCATTTGTCTTCTGTGTTTCAGGAAGATGAAAAAAATATTTTGCCACTCTACTGAAATTAAATTACAGAAAATATGTGCTTATGATTTCTAAGGATTTAATTTCACACATTTCCATTAATGGCGTTCCCATAATCAATAAAATTAATTTTAATTTTTTTTGCTAAAATAGTTTATGTTCTTTTGCCCAATTCTGTTACTCACTGAAAGGCAGATAGTTGTTAGGTGTCGTCGAGTTGGTTCTGGCTCATAGCAACCCCATGTAAAACAGAATGAAACACTGCCTGCTCCAGGGCCATCCTCACAATTGCTGCTATGTTTGATCCCATTGTTGTAGCCACTGTATCAGTCCATCTTGTTGAAGATCTTCCTGTTTTTTGCTGATCCTTTACTTTACCGAACACAATATCTTTCCCGAGGAACTGGTCTTTCCTGACAACGCATCCAAAGTACAGGAGATGAAGTCTCACCATCCTAACTTCTAATGAGCATTCTGGCTGTACTTTTTCCAAGACAGATTTGTTCATTCTTCTGGTAGTCCATGTTATTATATTCAATAGTCTTCACCAACACCATAATTCAGGTGCATCAATTTTTATTTTGTCTTCCTTATTTATTGTCCAGCTTTTGTTTGTATATGAGATGATTGAAAATATCACGGCTCGAGTCAGGTGCACTTTGGTCTTCAAAGTGACATCTTTACTTTTTAACATTGAAGACATCTTTTGCAACAGATTTGCCCAATGCAATACATCATTTGATTTCTTGACTGCTGCTTCCACAGGCAGTGGCTCTGGATCCAAGTAAAAGGAATCATTGATAGCTTCAATTTTTCCTCTGTTTATCATAATGTCGCTTATTGGTTGAATTACGAGGATTTTAGTTTCCTTTCTGTTGAGGTGTAATCCATAATGGAGGCTGTAATCTTTGATCTTCATCAGTAAGTTCTTCAAACTTCTTTACTTTCAGCAAGTAAGATTGTGTCATCTGCATATCACATGTTGTTAATGAGTCTTCCTCCAATCCTGATGCTGCATTCTTCTTCATATAGTCCACTTTCTTGGATTATTTGCTCAGCATACAGGTTGAATAAGTATGGTGAAAGGATACAACCCAGATGCACAACTTTCTTGATTTTAAACTACTGAGTATCCCCTTCTTAAATTCAAATGACTGCTTCTTGGTCTATGTACAGGTTCTTCATGAGCACAATTAAGTATTCTGAATTCTTTGCAATGCTATCCATAATTTGTTATGATCTACACAGTGGAATGACTTTGCATAGTCAATATAACATGGGTAAATATCTTTCTCGTATTCTTTGCTCCCAGGCAAGATCCATCAGACATCAGCAATGATATTCCTCATTCCACATCCTCTTCTGAATCTGGTTTGAATTTCTGACAGTTCCCTGTTGATGTACTGCTGTGACCATTTTTTAATTATCTTCAGCAAAATTTAATTTGCATGTGGTGTTAATGATATTTCAATAATACTTACTGTTGGATCACCTTTCTTTGGGATGAGTATAAATATGAATATCTTCCAGTTGGTTGGCCAGGTAGCTGTATTCCAAATTTGTTGGCATAGACACGTAAGTGATTCCAGCATTGCATCCATTTGTTGCAATATTTCAATTGGTATCCCATCAATACAGAAAGGCAGACAAGGTGTTAGCTAATTTTGTTTCTTCATAGATTGGCTAAGCCATTAAAATGGGCTGCAGGCCTACTTATTTTATTAGCCTAAGTACTTGAATCTGATTAATATTTAGACAATGTTTAGTTAGCAGGGAGGAAAGGAATTTTGAAAATTAGCCTTTTTTAATTTAGGAAGAAGTTTAAAAACTTAAAGTAGGATAACCTTCAAACTGTCTTCATAGAGTAATGAGAAAATTAGCTGAATTTAAAATATACTATAAGTCAATTAGGGAAGAACAATTGAAATACATGAATGTAAAGGGCATTCATGGAAAAGATATAAACATTGAAACTAGGAGTTAACAGATTCCAATCCTGACTCCACTATAATTACTAGCCGTTTGACCTTGGCAAGTTATGTAACTTTTCTGTTTTATTTTTATCCATTATAAAATGAGGATGATTATACTGATCTCATAGACTGACTACAATTAAATGAGACCCATACTTCAAATGTAAAGCAAAGAAAGACAAGCCATAACGGAAAGAATGAGATGAAAAGTAAAAGATTCAAGAAGAGAAAGGTATTTTATTCAGAAGGCAGAGCACTGGTGGACAATTTAAATCCCACTCCTTTCTCACCAGGAGCTCTGGTAGTGTAATGGGTAAGGCATTCAGCTGCTAACCAGAAGGTCAGTGGTTCAAACCCACCAGCTGCTCCATGGGAGGAAGATGAGGCAATCTACTTCTGTAAAGATTTACAACACTGGAAACCCAATGTGGTTCACTATGAGTCAGAATTGATTGGATGGCAGAGGGGTTAGTTTGGTCCTTTCTCACCTACTTCAACTCACTGCCATGGAGTCGGATCCGACTAATAGCGACCCCTCCTTGGGTTTCTGAGGCAGTATCACTACAGAAATAGATTGCCCAATCTTCCTTCCCAGGAGTGGCTGGTGGGTTTGAACCACCAGCCTGTTGTTTAGCAGTGAAATGCCTGAGGCACTATGCCACCAGAGCTCCCAAAGCTCCTACACAACTTCTTCAATTCCAGGCCACATGAACTTCCCCTCCCTTTTGACTGCTAACTAGAAGGCTGGTGGTTCAAACCCACCAGTCACTCCTGGGAAGGAAGGTTGGGCAATCTACTTCCATAGTGATACCGCCTCGGAAACCTAAGGAGTCATGGCTATGAGTCAGCCAGACTCAACGGCAGTGAGTATTTTTTTTTTTTTTTTCTTCCTTTCAGTGATTGATGTTTTCTCTTACAGGTAGATGTGTACACCTTTCCTGAAATAAAGTCAGCAGACCTTGCTACTTTTTTAGTTCTCAAGCTTCCTCTTATTCAAATCTGCATAATAAAGGCCCCATAGCAGGAAGAAGAAACAGAATTCCTAATCCACAAAGTCTTGCTTATTTGTTTTCCTTTCTTTTCTGAAGTAGATACTCCATGTATGTCTGAGTAGAACTGTGCTCCACATTTTCAATGACTGATTTTTTTGGAAGAAGATCACCATGTCTCTTTTTCTAGGAGCTTCTAGGTGACTTTGAACTGCCAGCTTTTACAGTTAGTTGAGCTCTTAACCATGTGTACTACCTATGTTATACTAGAATAACATGACCTACTTACCTCTTCACAAGCTGATGTCTTTCAGGAAGTAGGTAACTGAAAGGGTTTAGGCCAGCACTATGCAATAGAAATATATTTTGAGTCACAAATGTGAACTCCATGTGGCAAGTTTGACATTTCCAAGATCCACATGAAAATAGAAGAAACGGGTAAAATTCAATTTAATAGTATATATTAGTTTAGCCCAATATATTCACTATATTTTCATTTCAAAGTGTAAATAATAGAAAAAATTATTAATGAGATATTTTGCATTTTTTTTTTGCATTTAAACTTGGACTGCATATTGTATTTACTGTACATCTTAATTTAAACTAGTCACATTTCAAATGTTCAGTAGCCATAAGTGTTTAGTAGCTACTAGGAATGTAGGTTTAGACAATTTTTTTTTCTTCATTTCTTTCTCTTTCCTACTCTTTTGTTTAAAGCTGTAGGAGAATTTTGTTACTGTATTATTAGCTGTTGCAGAGTCAGCTCCTGACACATGGCAACCCAATGCACAATTGAACAAAATGCTACCTGATCCTGCGCCATACCTGTGATTGGTGTGGATTTGACTGTTGTGATCCATACAATTTTCAATGGCTGATTTTCAGAAGTGGTCTTTCTTTTTAGTCCATCCTAGTCTGGTGGCATCTTCTGAAATCTGTTTTGCATCTCATAAGCCTCCACTGACAGACAAGTGGTGGCTGCTCATGAGGTATATTAGCTGGGAATTGAACTTAAGTTTCCTGCATAACCCACTGCCATCAAGTGGATTCTGACTCATAGTGACTCCACTGGGTTTTCCAGGTTGCAAATCTTTACGGAAGTAGATTGTCCCATCTTCCTTCCATGGAGTGGCTGGTGGCTTTGAACTGCCAACCTTCTGGTTAGCAGTCAAATGCCTTAGGCACTGCGTCACCAGAGCTTCTGGTAAGAATTCTACCACTGACCCACCACTGTAGCCATAAGAGGATTCTGGAAATAAGCTAAATCACCAATCCTGAATTCCTCATATCAAGAAAGTGGGATCTAGAGAGAGAGTAAATTGTCACACATTATTGTCCAACTAGTTGGATCCGTGGCCTGTATTGGAACTCAATTTTTCTGCCTTTCCATTCATTATTCACTGTCATTGAACATCTAATTTATGGGTTCCATTTTATAAAGATATTGGAACTCATTTAACTGAAGTCATAATGTATCTCACCAGTAGGGGCTCAAAAATTTTTAAGAAGTTCAAAAAAAAAAAAAAATGTGACCAGGTGGGCAATGTACTGGCACCGTTAATATGATAAGAAGCATTTCTTCTGAAAGAAATCTGAAGGCCTGGTTTGTCATAAACTGAGCCTTGTAAAACCCTTTACTTTCTCATCCTTATGTAGATGTTAATGACTCTTGTAGTGCCTAGCACTGTGCCTGGCCCATAGAGTCTCTCAATATATATTTGTTAAATCAGTTTAGCAAAACCAAACTCACTGCCATTGAGTCAGATTGAACTCAAGGTGACCCCTCCTTGGGTTTCTGAGACAGTATCACTACAGAAGTACATTGCCCAACTTCCTTCCAAGGAGTGGCTGGTGGGTTTGAACTGCCAGCCTTCTGGTTAGCAGTCAAATGCCTTAGGCACTATGCTACCAGAGCTCCCTAAATCACTTTAGGCACTCTGAAAATAGAATAAAGAATAAAATCAGAAGTAATGTTGCAAGCCATCTACATGGAATGATGCTCAGTAACTCAATAAATTATAATGCTTCTCTCTCCTTTTAGTATTTTGGATGAGAGAAGTGACTTGCCCAAGGCCACATAGCTGCTAGTACATATAATCTAGGTCTCTGTATAATGCCTGGTGATGTTCTAAAAACATAATTCCAACTCCACTGATTAAACAAATGGAATCTACAATTAAGCTGTGTCTTGTGAATGAAGAGAGTTTTTGGAACTTCAAGATGTGACATCTAAATTGGAAAGTTAGGAAAACATTTACTGTGATTGAGAAAATTGTCTATTTCTTGAGTGCTATTAAAAATCTATGGAAATGCAATTATTTTGGAATTGTTTTTACTCTGGTATTTTTAGAATTTCCCTATAAACACCTCCCTTGAGGAGTGTTTAGCACTTGACATGACAGAGACCTCAGGATGCTTTAAGCAAATGCAATTGACAACTTGACAAGACATCTGGATTTGTGTATGTGTGAGAAAGCCCAGGTGCTTATCCAAGATATTACTTTTTTTTTTTTTTTACATTTCAGCTTGAGTAATTCTTCCCTTCTTTCTGGAGTCTGAACATTTCCCTAGCTGTGAATGCAGACAACAGTCAGGATGGCATTATCTCTGAGTTTGTATTCCAGATGTTTCAAGGCCTATGTGTAGTGGTGTCACTAGAGGGGTACAGAGGTTCAGACCACAGTGCCAGAGGAGGTGACACCAAAATAACTGTCTACAAAATTTTTGTGAAGTGTTTTAGCAGAATTTTTTTTTAAATAAAAATATCCCTGTCAACCGCCCCCCAAAAATAAATAAATAAAAACCCAAATTCACTGCCATAGAGTTGATTCTGACTCATAGCGACCCCCTTTGGGTTTCCAAGGTGGTAAATCCTTACCTAAGTAGATTGCCCAGTCTTCCTTTGGCAGAGTGGCTGCTGGGTTTGAAGCACCAACCTTCTGGTTAGCAGTCAAATGCCTTAGTTAGACAACAACAAACTTTTTTTTAACGATCAGCTTATATGTATCAACATACAAGGCAAAACTCTATATTAATGTACTTTTTGAACCTTCTAATGCACTCCAGTCAGATCTTTCATTATTACCCAGTTACACTGATGCTTTGAATGACATGGTTTTTTCTGCATGCACTACATGCACGAGCTACTGTTATAGTTGCTGCTGGTGTTTTATGGGAGCTCTGGTGGCTAGTGCCTAAGGAATTTGACTTCTAACCAGAAGCTGGCAGTACAAACCCACCAGCCACTCCTCAGAAGGAAGATTGGTCAATCTCCTTCTGTAGTGATACTGCCTCAGAAACCCAAGGAGGGGTTGCTATGAGTCAGATCCTACTCTAAGGCAGTGAGTTTGTTTTTTTGGTTTTGGTGTTTTTATAGTCACTGATTTTGCCAAATATTCTGGTGTTTTAGCTACAATATCAGGGCAATTAGTATTTGGAACATATATCAATTTTTTTTTGAGAATGAAGTGGTAATTAAAGGAAAAGAAGGAAAAATCAAAAAAGTTTTCTGGTCACTTATTAATCATATTGTAATGTAATGTAGACAGTTTATAAAACAATTGTGTTGTTAGCACTCATGTAATCTAAGTAATATTACATTTAAGTAATTTACAACTTTATTTATCACATATTATTCTATTATTAAAATTAATAATATTACCAAGGATTCTGTATGGTCTGTTATGGGAGGAGGTCCATGGGGGTGGTGACACCATGAGTTACTGCACTGGGTGACAACAACCCTAGTGATGCCACTGCATCTGCAGTATTAAGGACTGGGGCAGCAAGTAATATGGAGTGACACATTTGCTGAGAAATTTGATGAAATCAGGACACCATATAACTTGGTCTAGCACAGTCATGTTGCTCTGGGAAGTGAGGTGGAAGAAAACATCCCCAGGATAAAAAGGAGCAGGATGAAAAATCCAGGTTAAAAAAAAAATGTATGTATATATATACACACACACACACACACACATATACATATATACACACACACATATACATATATACATATACATATATATATATACACACACACACATATACATATATACATATACATATATATATACACACACACACACATATACATATATATATATATACACATGAGTTTTTATTTCCCAGAAAGATTGTTAAATAGGCTTTTCTTGTTCAGTGGGGTCTGGTAATGAAAGTTGACAGGATATTAAGGTTATTTCAGGTTCTACTGTCTCCCAGGGTCACATAAGCTTTCTGTTATGCATGTTAATCCATCTCTGTGTTCCTGCCAGGAGCTGCCTAAGTAGGGCAATCAGTTTAGTATGCACCCTTCCCCTTTACAGTTTAGTTGAGAGGCAAACCTACCAATTAGTAGACTATGCATTGAAAATTAAGGGATGCTTTTCTATTCCAAAGTGATAGCACCAAAATTTCTGATGAATAAATGATGACTACAACTGCAATTCCCTTAGAAACACAAAGCACAAAGAAGAAAGCAACATCCCCACCCATTTCTTTTTTTTTTTGGTGTGTGCATGTGTGTGCATGCCATTTGTACATCTATGTATGTATAGAGCATTGCATGGTGAATTTAATATTGTAAGCTGGAAATACTGGTTGGTTCCTGCTGAGCCCATTTTCTATTCTATCTTTTCATCTCTTCAGGTGGCTTCTTCATCTACAAAGTCCTCACAAACTGTCCCATTAGCTATGGGGAGGGAACAACATCATTAAAAAAATGTGAAATGTTGAAGAAGAATGATGAATCTGTGAAACATCTTCATAGCATGGAAGAACTTAGAGCCCATTATGCTAAAAAGTCAAGAAAAGAGTTTCACAAAAACAAAATATTCTTTGATGTTTACTAGCGTGGGTGGGTAAGGGATGGTAAGCCACTAACTAGGGCATTTAAAAAAAGAAAGAAAATGCTAGAGATATAATTAAATCTTAGTGAAGAGGATTTTGAAGAAACATGGTTCTTGAACTAATAATCCATTAGCAACTGTAGGGTGTACTCAACAAACACTATTCTAGACAATCCCTTGAAGGGTATTATAAATTTCTTATGACTATGAAGTAACCAGAACAACTTATTCTGGTTGGGCTGATTATGTCAACTTTAAGCAGTTTGTTTTCTACACAACTGGTGACAATAGTGTTAAGAAGCTAGAACTTTGGAATGAAACTGATTGAGTTGGAATCCCAGCTTTGCCATTTACTAAATGTGTGATATTGAGGAACATACTTAACCTCTCCAGTCCTCAGTTTCCTCACTTGTAAAATGTGCATAATTGTAACTATATATCAGGATTCTGATGAAGATTAAATGAGATAGTGCACAATGGTTGGCTCCAATATTGGTGATCTAATGATTTCTACAGTAATGATGAAGATAAACAAAGATTGAAGACTTGTTCTTCTGAATCATTGCTCCCTTTTATCTTCTCAATAATGCTCAATGATATTATACCAGCACAAGGATGCTATATGTCCAAACTTAAGTGATCAGTCTAGAAGAAAAAATCCCATATTTTTATTCACATCTATCTTTGAGGAAAGCTGTAAAAGCAAGTTCCTTTCTCTTTTGATAAAAGCAAAAGATATTCACTTTAAGTGACTATTAGAGGGCCAATTTCTGTACAGCCCATTCTGTGTAATAGGTACTCAAAACTCATTCACTCTATAATGGCTTAATATTTTCTGTACAGTGGCTAGTGTTGGTGTAGGCTCCTAATAAAACATTATATCAACTCTTGAACCTCTGAATTTTTGAAGCAGATGTTTTCGTAACATTCTGTAAATACTCCAATCATCTCAAACTGCTGGGATTTCACCTTTGTACTGTTTTTATAAATGTGCCCATTGAGTAATGGGCCCATCTAATCTATCTGACATTTATTGGTGCTCAAAGTGAAGCAAGGTTGGGAGATGTATCAGAGCACATTCTAAATAAATCAACAGAAGAAAGCAAACTAAATCACAGGGGGAAATTACAGTGTCCGAATCGTTTATACATCGGTGATTACCATTTCACCTGGGTCCAACCCATGTCACATGAGAGTCTCTGAAGACCTCGAAATCATTCATCAATCTGACTAAATCTGTTCATCCATGGTTCCATGCTGAAATTGAGCAATATAGTGGAGACATACAATAGTCTAGGGCAAAAAGACTAATTAGAAATGAGAAGGAAAATGTGGAGAAAGAAGTGTACTGGATTGGATAGGGTCCTAGTACTATTTCTACTATTAGCTAACTGCGTGACCTTAGGAGAGTCATTTTACATCTCTGAGCCTCAGTTTCCCCAGCAAAAAAAAAAAAGTATGTCTGTTAGTGTATATTCGCATGTTTGTTTTGTGTCTGTGTATGAAAGAGAGAGAGAGAGAAGTTACTTGTGATTTTCATGCTTTTGAAAGTGTCAGAACCCCTATTTCAAATGATCTCTAATTTAGAAACAAATATAGAAAATTAATAAAAACACAATTGCTATAGTTGGGAAGGGGGACCCAGAAGAGATTAGACTACCATTGTGACAGACCTAAATATACTTTTAGAGGTATCTAGAGTTCTCTGGACTATATTTGAAATTTAGATGATCTGTAAGGTCTCATCAACTCTAATTTTATTTGCATCTGTGGCCAACCAATTACATCCAAAGAGAAAATACTGGACGTTTACGAATTATTTATTAAATTACTTATTAAATTAATTCAAAGTCTCATGAGTCTGTGGTTCAAACCCACCAGGCACTCCTCAGAAGGAAGATTGGGTGATCTACTTCCGTAGTGATACTGCCCCAAACACCAAGAAGGGGTCATTATGAGTCGGGTCCGACTCGAGGGTAGCGAGTTTTAGTTAGATGTTTGCTAAAGTGAGAAATAATGCAAATGCCTCTTGTATTTTGCTTCTACCACTTTTACGATACTCTTAACAAATGGTTAAATTGTGTTCTCTATTTTAAGCTGCAAGCTCCTTGAAACAGCTGTTTCTAGTTATGGTGAAGAAAGTACCGAGAGATCGTTGCTCTCATTCTAATAATGAGAACAAGTTGGATAATGCATCCTTTTTTTTTTTTTTAATACACCAGACATTTGAGGAAATCAAATTCCAGGAAAGACAAGTTTTTCCTAAGAGAGTAGAGACCCACAGCTGCTTTCATTTCTGGTGGAAGGGAGGGAAGAGGTGCACATCTGACACAGATTGGGGTAAAGAAAAACTAGAAAGACTTTTAATAAACTTTTTAACAGTTGCATTTGGGTGGCATAATAGATTGGAATCCTGAGAACTCCCAGGCATAGAACAAGTCTTTATCTACATTTCAACTGTATCTCAGGAGCTTTCACAAACTACATGGAATAGGTAATAAACACTGAGGCAGGGAAAGAGAGATGAGAAGAATCTGCACATAGGCAGTGTAGAAGCCTGCTGAAAGTTAGGAGTAGGGCTGTTGTTGTTAGGTGTTGTCAAGTTGATTCAGACTCACAACAACCCCAAGTACAACAGAACAAAACAATGCTTGGTCCTGTACCAAACCCACAACTGCTATACTTGAGCCCGTTGTTTCCCCCATTGAGCCAAGCTACCTCATTGAGGGTCTTCCTCTTTCTCACTGACCCTCTGCTTTATCAAACATGATATCCTTCTCCTGGGGTTGGTTGTTCCTGATAACTTCAAAAGTACACAAGACAGACTCACTATTCTCACTTCTAAGGAGCATTCTGGCTGTACTTTTTCCAAGACAGATTTGATCCTTCTTCTGGTAGTCCATGGTACTTTGAATATTCTTTGCCAACACCACACTTCAAATGCATTAGCTCTTCTTTGGTCTTCCTTATTCATTTCCCACCTGCATATGCCTATGAGATGACAGAAAATACCACAGCTTGCGTAGAGGACACTTTAGTCCTTAAAGTGGCATCTTTGCTCTTTAAAGAGCAAACCTTTACAGATCTTTGCTCTTTAAAGAGGTCTTTTGCAGCTGATTTGCCCAGTGCAATATGTCATCTGATTTCTTGACTGCTGCTTCCACTGATGTTGATTGTGGAACCAAGTAATATGAAATCTTTGACAACTTTAATCTTTTCTCCATTTATCATGATGTAGCTTATGGGTCCAGTTGTGAGGATTTTCATTTTATTATGGTGGAGTGTAATCCATACTGCAGACTGTAGTCTTTAATCTTCATCACTAAGTGCTTCAACTCCTCTTCACTTTCTGCAAGCAATGTTGTGTCATCTGCATATCACAGGTTGTAAATGAGTCTTTCTCCAATCCTGGTGCTGAATTCTTCATACAGTCTAGCTTCTCCGGGTTGTTTCCTCAGCATACAGGTTGAATAGGTATGGTGAAAGGATAAAACCCTGATGCACTTCCTTCCTGATTTTAAACCATGCAGTATCCCCTTGTTCTGTTTGAAGGACAGCCTCCTGGTCTATATAAAAGTTTCTTTTGAGCACAATGAAGCATTCTGGACATCCCATTCTTCTCAGTGTTATCCATAATTTGTTATGATCCACACAGATGAATGCCTTTGCATAGTAATTAAAACACAAGTAAACATCTTTCTGGTATTTTTTGCTTTCAGCCAATATCCAACTGACATCAGCAATGATACCCCCCGTTCCATGTCCTATTCTGAATCTAGCTTGCATTTCTGGAAGTTCCCTGTACATGTAGTGCTGCAACCCCTTTTTAATTATCTTTGGCAATATTTTACTTGTGTGTGGTATTAACAATATTGTTCAATAATTTCCACATTCTGTTGGATCATCATTCTTTGGAATGAGTACAAATATGGATCTCTTCCAGATAGTTGGCTAAGTAGTTGTCTTCCAACTTTCTTGGCCTAGACGAGTAGGTGCCTCTAGCATGTGTTTGTTGAAACATCTCAATGGGGATTCTGTCAATTTCTGGAGCCTTGTTTTTCACCAATTCCTTCAGTGCTTCTTTGACTTCTATCAATACCATTGGTTCTTGATCATACACACCATTCAATATTTTGCCCATAGAATCTTTCAGTACTGCAAATTGAGACTTGGATTTTTTCTTCAGTTCTTTCAGCTTGAGAAATGCCAAATCTGTTCTTCCCTTTTGGTTTTCTAACTCCAGGTCTTTGCACATTCCATTATAATAATTGACTTTGTCATCTCGAGGTGCTTCTAGAAATCTTCTGTTCAGCTATTTTATCCTGATTCTTCCATCCTCTTTAGCCAATTCCGTTCAAGGGCAAGTTTCAGACTCTTCTCTGACATACATTTTTGTCTTTTCTTCCTTTCCTGTCTTTTTAATGACGTGTGCTTTCTTCATGGATGATGTTCTTGTTGTCATCCCACAATTCCTCTGGTTTTGGTCCCTGGTGTTCAGTGCATCAAATGTATGCTTCATATGGTCTCAATTCAGGTGGGATGTAATCCAGATCATATTTTGGCTCTCCTTGACTTGTTTTAATTGCCTTCTCTTTGAACTTGAACTTGCATATGGGCAATTGATAGTCTGTTCCACAGTCAGCTCCTGGCCTTGTTTTGGCTGAAGATATTGAGCTTCTCCATTGCCTCTTTCCACAGATGTAGTCAATTTGATTCCTATGTATGCTATCTGGAGAGGTCCATATGTGTAGCTACTGTTTAAGTTGTTGAAAAAAGAATTTGCAATGAATAAGTCACTGGCCTTGCAAAATTCTTTCATTTGATATTCTGCATCATTTCTATAACCAAGGCCATATTTTCCAACTACCAATGCTTCTTTATTTCCAACTTTTGCACTCCAGTTATCAGCAATAAGCAATATATCTTGACTGCATGTTTGGTCAATTTCAGATGGCAGAAGTTGGTAAGAATCTTCAATTTCCTTGTATTTGGCTTTGGTGGTTGGTGTATAAATTTGACTAATAGTAGTATTAACTAGTCTTCCTTGTAGGTATATGAATGATATCCTATCACTGACAGCGCTGTACTTTAGGATAGATCTTGCATCATTTTTGTGTGACAATGAATGCCACACAATTCCTGTTCAGTTTATCATTCATGGCATAGTATTTCATATGATTGTCTGATTCAACATGGCCAGTCAGTCAATTTCAGCTTACTAATGCCTAGATAGGAGCTCTGGTAGCGTAGTGGCTAAGGCACTTGACTGCTAACCAGAAGGCTGGTGGTTCAAACCCACCAGCCACTCCTCAGAAGGAAGATGGGGCAATCTACTTCTGTAGTGATACTACTCAGAAACCCAAGGAGGGTCGCTAAGAGTCGAGTCCGACTCGATGACACATAACAACAACAACAATGCCAAGATATTGATCTTTATGCATTCCATTTCATTTTTGACAGCTTCATATTTTTCTAGATTCATACTTTGTACATTCCTTGTTCTGATTATTAAAAGATGTTTGAAGCTGTTTCTTCCCATTTTGAGTTGTGCCATACCAGCAAATGGAGGTCCTTAAAGCTTTATCCACATCATTAAGGTCACCTCAAAGTTGAGGCAGCAGCTATTCCCCAGTCATATTTTGAGTGCCTTCTGACTTGAGGGGCTCATCTTCCAGCACTATATCAGATCATGTTTCAGGACTATTCATAAAGTTTTCCAGTTATACACCAGGCAGTCTTTCACAGCTCTACATAAGGTTTTCATTGGCCAATTCTTTGACAAGTGGGTGGCCCCTTCCTTCCTCCAAGTCTGTCTTAGTCTGGAAGCTCTGCTGAAACATGTCCACCATGGGTGATCCTACTGATATTTGAAATAGTAGTGGCACAACATGACAGCAACATTCAAACCTCCACAGTACAACATACTGGCAGATGAGTGGTGGATTTTGCCTATGTTGTTGTTAAGTGCCATCAAGTTGTCTCCAACTCATAGTGACCTTATGTACAGCAGAACAAAACACTGCCCAGTCCTGTGCCAGCCTCACAATCCCTACTATACCTGAGCCCGTCATTGCAGCCACCATGTCAATCTGTCTTGTTGAGGGCCTTCCCCTCTTTTGGTGACCCTCCACTTTACCAAGCATGACATCCTTCTTATTCTTATTCATGTAAGTCATGGTCTTGTAAAAGTCTATTGTGTGATCTCCAGCAACATTTCTAACACCAAGGCCATATGTTCCAACTACTGGAAAAGTTGTTTTCAACTTTTGCATTCCAGTCACCATTGATAATTAACATATCTCGATTGCATGTTCAGTCAATTTCAGACTGCAGAAATTGGTAAAAATCTTCAATTTCTTCATCTTTGCCTTTCGTGGTTGGTGTGTAAATTTGAATAATAGTAGTAGTAACTGGTCTTCCTTGTAGGTGTATGGATATTATTCTGTCACTGACAGCATTGTGCTTCAGGAGAGATCTTGATACATTCTTTGTGATGATGAATGCCATGCCATTCTTCAATTTGTCATTCCCAGCATAGTAGATCATATGATCATCTGATTCAAAATGGCCAAAAACAGTTCATTTCAGTTTACTAATGCCTAGGGTATTGATCTTTATGCATTCATTTTTGACAACTTCCAAATTTTCTAGATTCATACTTTGTACTTTCCATGTTCCCATTATTAATGGATGTTTGAAGCTGTTTCTTCTCATCTTGAGATAAAGGGGTCTCAAAGCTTTACTCTGTCCACTTCATTAAGGTGGTCTCTACTCTGAGGAGGCAACCCTTCTCCATTTGTATTTTGAGTGCCTTCTGACCTGAGGGGCTCATCTTCTGGCACTGTATTGCATAGAGTTTCAGGGCTATTTGTAAATTTTCCAGTAATATATCAGACAGTGCTTCATTGCTATTCATAGGGTTTTCACTGACCAATTGTTTGAGAATTGGATGGACTCTTCCTTCTTCCAAGTCTGTCTTAGTCTAGAGGGTCTGCTGAAACCTGTCTACCATGGATAACCTTGCTGGCATTTGAAACACTGGTGGCATAGCCTCCAGCCTCCCAGCAACACTAAAACTGCCACAGTGGGACAATGTGCCAGACAAGTTTGTCTCCCCTAGCTCATAGAATCCTTCAAAATTCCATTACAGGCTTGATTTTTTTTCTTCAGTTCCTTCAATCTGAGAAATGCTGATCATGTTCTTCCCTTTTGATTTTCTAACTCCAGGTCTTTGGTATTTCATTAGAATACTTTATGTTTAGTCTTCTTGAGCAGCCCTTAGAAATCATCTGTTTAGCTCTTTTACTTCATCAATTCTTCCATTTTCTTTAGCTACTCTCCATTAAGAGCAAGTTTCAGAGTCTTTTCTGACATTCATTTTTGTCTTTTCCTTATTTCCTGTCTTTTTAATGACTTTCACTTTCTTCATGTGTGATGTCTTTGGTATCTTCCCACAAGTCATTGGTGTTCAGTGTATGAAATTTGTTCTTCAGATGGTCTTTAAACTCAGGTGGGATATAATCAAGGTTGTATTTTTGACTCTCATAGACTTTAATTTTTATTTTTTTCAATTTCCATATGAGTAATTATTGGTATTCCATATTTGGCCCTTGGCCTTGTTCTGACTGATGATATTGAGCTTCTCCTTCATCTCTTTCCACAGATATAGTCAATTTGATTCCTTTGCATTTCATTTGGGACACTAATATGTAAAGTCACTGTTTATGCTGTGGAAAAAAAGTGTCTGCCATGAATAAGTCATTGTCCTTGCAAAATTCTATCATAAGGTCTCTGGCATCATTTCTGTTACCAGGACCATATTTTCCAACTGCTAATGCTTCTTCGTTTTCAACTTATGTATTCCGATCACCAGTAAATGTCAATGCATCTTGATTGCAATGTGACTGCAGAAGTTGGTGAAAATCTTCAACATCTTCACCTTTGGCTTCAGTGGTTGGTGCATAAATTTTAATAATAGTCATATTAACTTGTCTTCCTTATGGGCGTATGGATATTATTCCATCACTGACAGCATTATACTTCAAGATAGATCTTGAAGTGTTCTTTTTGATGATGAATGTGACATCGTTCCTCTGCAATTTGTCATTCTTGGCATAGTAGACCATATGAATATCCAATTCTGCATGGTCAGTACTGGTCTATTTCAGCTCAATGATGCCTAGGATATTGATCTTTATTCATCTCTGATGACTGCCAATTCTCATAGATTCATACTTCATACATTCCACATGCAGATTATTAATGCATGTTTGTAGCTGTTTTTTCTTATTTGGAGTCATAACATACTAGAAAATGAAAGGCTCAAAAGCTTTACGTCATGTCATTAAGGTTACCTCTACTTTAATGAAGGAGCTCTAGTGGCACAGTGGTTAAAACATTCAACTGCTACCTAAAATATTGGCAGTTCAAATCCATCAGCTACTTCACAGGAAAAAGATGTGGTAGTCTACTTCTGCAAATAAGTACTGTCTTGAAAACCCTATGGGGCAGTTCTACTCTGTCCTATGCGGTTGCTATGAGTCAGAATTGACTTGATGGCAGTGGGGTTCTATTTTAAGGAGGCAGCTCTTCCCCACTCACATTTTGAGTGCTTTCCAACCTGAAGGACTCATTTTCCAGCACTATATCAGACAGTGTTTCCTTATTCATAATGTGTTGAGTTGTCTATTTTTTTGAGAAGCAGATTGCCATGTCCTTCTTCTGGTGTGTCTTAGTCTGGAAGCTGTGCTGAAACCTGTCCACAATGGATGATACTGCTGGTATTTGAAACACCAGTGACATAGCTTCCAGCATCATAGCAACATGAAAGCCACAACAATATGACAAACTGACAAATGAGTGGTGGAGGAGGTAGGGAAGCATGACAGAAAGAAAGATTTCCCAGGCATAGAAAGTTGCCAGTAGGGCTTTAAAGGAAAAACAAATTCCTTAGTCATTCAATAAACTAAAGAATGGGCTGTAAAGTATAAACAGATATGCAGAGTCTCACAGGTTCTTAGATCTCAAACCCTGCTGAAAGGAAGGTCCAAATCTTGCCCTCAAAATATATGAAACCCTGGTGGCACAGTAGTTAGGTGCTTGGCTGCTAATCAAAATGTTAGCAGTTCAAACCCACCAACAGCTCAGTGGGAGAAAGACCTGTCAATCTGCTCCCTTAAAGATTACAACCTAGGAAAATCTACTTTGTTCTATAAATTTGCTATGAGTTGGAATTGACCCTATGGCAATGGACAATGGTACAGTGAATATAACTGCAACAGAAACCTAGCTAAAGTTTAGATTGAGTTAGCTCCCAACAGTAGTGGCCTGACAGAAGAAGAGAGAGACACACCTTTTTTTCCCCTGAGTGTATGTGAGAGTTAAGTATTTACTTCAACTTCTATTTTTTCACAATTTAAGTCTGGAAATTGCTAAAAAATTATTAGGGATATGAAGATTCTGCAAGCTGTTTAACACATGTCTTAGGCTGGGATTCTCAACAAAGGATCTATAAGTAATCATTATATGTATTAAAGAATTAAAAGAAAAGGTAGACAAGAAAAATGAATAAATGTGGAATGTTAGCAAGCAATGTGAATTATGAAAAGAAATAAATACTACCTGTACAGCAATATTCTTTGCATTATTTTTCACAATACCCAGAGGGTAGAAACAAGTGAAATGTCTATCAACAGATGACTGGATAAACAAAATGTATGTATATACAAAGGAATACTACTCAGCCTTAAAGAAAAATGAAGTTCTGATACATGCCATGATACTGAAATAAGTCAGTTGCAAAGGACAAATACTGCATGATCTTACTTATATGAAAGAAGCAAATATATAGAAAACAAAGATTATTAGTGTTACCAAAGGTAGGAAGGTAGGGGAAATTGAATTTGCTTAGGGGGCATTTATATTAATGATGGTAGAATGATTTGGAAAAGGATGATGAAACTAGCTGCTCAACTGAAGAATGTAACCAAGGTCATTGAATTGTATATGTAGAAATTCACATTTTTCATGTGTATTTTCTCTGCAATAAAATTTAAAGAAAGAAAGAAAGAAACTAATAGGAATGTAATAATAATAATAATAATAATAAAAGCAGTATCTTAATGGGTTTAACAGTATACTGCTTTGTGTTGTATTTATTAAGTGGTTGGTTTAGAGATTACAGTATCATAGTCTAACTTCAAATAATATTAAACTACTTCACAAGACTGTAAAAACCTGACAACAGTATAATTTAATTTATATTCCTTCTTTTCTTTGTGCTCATGTTTTCACATATTTCTCTTCTACCTGTACATTGTTGTTGCAGTAGGGTGCCATTGAGTCATTTTCAACTCGTAGTGACCCATGCAACAGAATAGAACTGCCTCATAGGGTTCCTGGGCTGTAAACTTTATGGGGGCAGATTGCCAGGTCTTTCTCCAGCAGAACTGCTGGCTGAGTTCAAGCTGCCAACTCTTTGGTTGGCAGCCAAGTGTTTAACTGTTTACATCACGAAGGGTCCTTATTTTGTGTTAAATGGCCAACGGTTTGATTAAAATTTTATTTAATTCCCCTCCCATTATGGGTAGTATTTTCCTGTTTCTTTTCATTCCTGATAACTTTTTTTTTGTTTCCTAAATTTAAAGAAATATATATTTTATTATGGTAAATATATATGTTAAACAAAAAATTTGCCATTTTACCCTCTTCAGGGATACAACGTAAAGCCATTAACTACACCCACTGTGTCATACTACCATCACTACTATCTATTTTCAAGTTTTCCACCACCACAGGCAGAAAGTCAGTACCCTTTCTGCAGTAACTCCCATTCTTTCCTCTCCCAGTAGTTGGTAGCACTGATAAACTTTTATTTATATACACTTGTCTATCTAAGATATTGTATATAAGTGGTGTCATGCAATCAGTATTTGTTCCTTTCTTTCTGACTTACTTCATTCAGCATAATGTTTTCAAGATTCATTCATGTTCTGGCATGTATCAGGATTTCATTCCACTTTCAGAAAACTGTACCAGACTCACTGCCATCCAGTCGATTCTGACTCATAGTGACCCCCTTTGGGTTTCTGAGGCAGTAAATCCTTACGGAAGTAGATTGCCCAGTCTTCCTTCTATGGTGGCTGGTGGGTTTGAACCACCAATCTTCTGGTTAGCAGACAAATGCCTTAGGCACTACGCCACCAGAGCTCCTTTATGCCTGAATAATTGTCCAATGAATACATATATTCAGGGCTTCAAACAGGTTCATTCCTGTTTGACCCCTGCTGAGAATTTGCATTTCCATCCCAGATATACTGAATCAGAATGTACATTTTAACAAAATCCCTGGGTGATCCTTATAGATCATATGCATACATATGAATCACCCAGGGTTCTTGCTAAAATGTAGTTTCTGATTCAGTAAATCTAGGGTAGAAATGCAAATCCTTAGCAGGGAGGTCAAACTGTAATGAATTGTTTCAAAGCCCCAGATATACTCCATTTTGCTTATCCATTTATTTGTGGATGGACACTTGAGTTGTTTCCACCTTTTGGCTCTTGAGAATAATGCTGTAATTAATACTAGTATTTATATATTTGCTTGAGTCCCTACTTTCAAGTCTCTTGAGTATTTCAAGTCACCTAGGAGTGGAGCTGCTTAGTAATATAGTAATTCTATATTTAACTTTTTGAGGAACAGCCAAACTATTTCCATAGTGGCTCCATGATTTTTTAGTCCCTCCAGTAAAGTATTACCAACATTTGTTTTCTATTTTTCTGATAATAGCCATCTTAGTGGCCATGAGGTAATATCTTATTCTGCTTTTGATTTGCATTTTTCAAATGACTAATGACTTTGAACATCTCTTCATGTGTTTCTTGGCCATTTATGTGTGTATGTGTATATATATATATATATAGAGAGAGAGAGAGAGAGAGAGAGAAACATCTATTTAATTCCTTTGCTCATATTTTATTTTATTCTTATTATAAAATATTGAAAAAGAAACAAATATTAGTACAATGAACCCCCATGTGCCCATAACCTAGCTTCACAAACTAGTAATTAATGGCTAATCTCCTTTCCTTCTTTCTTTTTTAAATCCCTAGCAACCTAGGTTGTTCCCATCTTTTGGCTATTGTAAATAGTGCTGTGATGAACATGGGTGTGTATATATCCGTTCTTGTCCTGGCTCTCACTTCTTTAGGATATATATCTAGCAGCTCTGGTGGTATAGTGCCTAAGGCACTTGCCTTCTAACCAGAAGGCTGGCGGTTCAAACCCACCAGCTACTCCTTGGAAGGGAGGTTGGACAATGTACTTCCATAGTGACACTGCCTTGGAAACCCAAGGAGGGCTCGCTATGAATTGCGGCCAACTCAATGGCACATAACAACAACAACAACAACAACAACCTAGTAATGGAATGCCTGGGTCAAATGGTATCTCTAATTCCAGCTTTTTAAGGAATCACCATACCACTCTCCACAGTGGTTGTAGCATTTGACAGTCCCACCAGCAGTGTATGAGAGTCCTAATCTCTCCACATCCACGCCAGGATTTGTTATTTTGTGTCTTGTTGAACTTTGGTACTAGTGCTGGGGCAAGATGATATCTCTTTGTTTGATTTGAATCTCTCCAATGGCTAATGACCATGAACAATTCGTCATATGTTTGTTGGCTGCCTGAATATCCTCCTTGGTGAAGTGTCTATTTATGTCTTCTGCCCATTTTTTAATTGGATTGTCTCTTTGTTGCTGAAGTATTGGAGTTTTCTATAAATGTTAGGATAAGTCCCTTGTCAGATATGTCATTGATGAATATTTTTTCCCAATCTCTAGGTTCTCTTTTGACTCTTTTGGAGAAGTCTTTGGAAGCATGTAAAAATTTAATTTTTGGAAGGTCTCATTCATCTAGTTTCTCTTCTTCTGTTTGTGCATTTTGGGTTATGCTTGATAATTTATACCATATATTATGGCCCCTAAATTTGTTTCTAGTTTTTCCATGAAGAACTTTATAGTTTTAGGTTTCATATTGAAGTCTTTGATCCATCTGGAGTTGGTTCTTGTGTACAGTGTGAGGTACAGATCTTGTTTCAGTTTTCTGCAAATGGATATCCAGTTTTGCCAGCACCATTTGTTAAAGAGACCATCTCTTCCCCATTTAATGGATTTTGGCCCTTTGTCAAAGATCAGTTGACCATAGGTTGATGGATCTATTTCTGGGTTCTCAACTCTATTCTGTTGGTCTATGTGTCTGTTGTTGTACCAAATACCAAGCAATTTTGACTACTGTGGCTGTACACGGTTTTAAGATCCGGGAATGTGAGACTTCCTTCTTTGTTGTTCTTTAATAATGCTTTGCTTATCCGAGGTCTCTGCCCTTTCCATATAAACTTAGTGATTAGTTTTTCCATATCCTTAAAGAATGCTGATGGATTCTAGATTGGGATTGAATTGAATGCTGCCATTTTGTAGGTTTAAAAAGCGGCTTGATTATTTTTAAAGAGACAGCGCTCTCGCAGATTCCTGTGGTGGTAGGACTTAAGAGTTAACCTAAAAATCACCCTGC
>NW_006921797.1:4085594-4103400 GCF_000298275.1 Orycteropus afer afer | reverse complement strand
CTGTATGAAAAGTGAATTTACTCTGTAAATCTTCACCCAAATCCTAATAAAAAAAAGAAAAAAAGTAAAAGCAAGCAGACAAAAAACACACCACATAAACTCATAGGAACAATTAGCAAAATAAGAAAAATAAAATAAAAAAAAAAAACCCTCAATATCTGAGTAGTGGGTAATAAGAGAAAAGAGTTCGAGTCAGAGAACAATGAAGAAAACGGGAAAACGCAGAAAGTAAAACAAGTAATGGGGAGAACCATGAGAAAAAAAAAAAGGGAACCAGGAACAGGGAAGAGAGAAAAAGCTGAAAACTAGAACCTGGGAAAGGAAGAATAAAGAATAAGAATAAAATGTATGAAAAAACTATAATTTTAAAATAGACAAAAACAATCAAACTGAACAAAAAGGAATAAAAAATGCACAGGGTGGGGCAGAGCACCCAGGCTCCGTTGGAGCACACAGACTGGGATGGAATTCCTGCTGGCCTAGAAGGTGGGTGGGAGTGATGGATGGATGCATTTCCATTCACAAAGAGGGTGTAGGATATAAGAGTAACAAGAGGAATATCGTACCTTTCCGGTCATTTATGTCTGGAATATCCTTGTAGTTCATGGTAAGTGGAGCCTATTCTTAAGTCCCTGGAATCTGAGAGAATGCTGTTGCTTTAAATATCTAAAATGGTCGAACCTCTTGTAAACTTTCAAAATGGCTGCACCCTCCTGACAGCCGAAAGTTCATGGCTCAGCCCGTCTCCCTCTTCGCTGCTTCCCCTTTTATTCACCAGCCAGCACTCCAGTCCTCCATGCAGCAGGGCCAATTTTTAGGTGAATTCTTAAGTCCTAACACAACTTGGCAATATCCAAGCTGTCTGTGCCTTCAGGATCATTGACAGTCCACAGCTCCATATGTCTCCTTTTTCAGTGTTTTCATGCAGGTTCTTCTACTAGTTGCAGTTTAGTTCAGTTCTGTATCCTTCCTTTCAAAAGTCAGAGGTTCAGGATTATCTTCTGTATCTGCGTTAATTGGTTCCCATTTTCTCTGTTGAAGAGGGTCTATGTAGTTTGTCTGGCTATTTTGCCATCTTACTGGAATCCTGCCTAATTTCAACTTTTTAGGAAAGCGCCATACCATTTTCCACAGTGGTTGTACCATTTTACAGTCCAACTAGCAGTGTATGAAAGTTCTAATCCCTCCACACCTTTGCCAGTATTTGTTGTTTTCTGTCTTGTTGAACCTAGCTGTTATCACTGGAGTGAGAAAATATCTCATTGCTGTTTTGATTTGCATCTCTGTACTGGCTAATGATCAGGAGCGTTTCCTCATGTCTTTGTTGCCTGCCTGATTATCTTTGTTAGTGAAGTGACTGTTCATATCCTTTCCCCATTTTTCAATTGGATTGTTTGTCTTTTTGATGTTGAGGTGTTAAAATTTTATGTAAATGTTATAGATAAGTTACTTGTCAGATGTGCCTTTGCCAATTTTTTCCCAGTCTCTAAGTTCTCTTTTTACCCTTTTAGAGAAGGGGTTTGTCTTTTTGTTGCTGAGTTGTAGGAGTTCTTTATATATTCCAGATATTAATCCCTTATCAGATATAGTTCCAAAATATTTCCTCCTATTATGTAAGTTGTCACTTCAATTTCTGGACAAAGTCTTTTAAGACACATTTTTTTTTTTTTTTTATTTTGATGAAGGCCAATTTATCTATTTTTTCTCTTGTTGCTCATAGTTTTAGTATCATATCTAAGAATCTATTGTCAGAAGCAAGGTCTTGAAGTTTCACTCTGATGTTTTCTTCTAAATCTGTTATCATTTTAGTCCTTATATTTAAGTCATTGATCCATTTTGAGTTAATTTGCATATATGAGGTGAGATATTGGTCCAATCTCATTTTTTTTGCAGTTGGATAAGCACTGTTTATTGAAAAGACTCTTCTTTCTCTGTTGAATGGACTTGATACTCTTGTCAAAAATCAAGAGGCCACAGATGTATGAGTTTATTTCAGAACCCTCAATTCTATTCCATTTGTCTAGAAATAGATCTATTCTGTACTATGCTGCTTTGATTACTAAAGCTTTATAATATGTTTTGAAATCAGAGAGTATGAATCCTGCTTTGTTCTTCGTTTTCAAAATATTTTGGCTATTCCAAGTGTCTTTCATTTTCACATGAATTTGAGGACAGGCTTTTACATTTCTATTGAATAGCAGTAGTGAAAGCAGGTATCACTGTCTTGTTCCAGATCTTAAGGAAACACTTTCAGTCTTTTACAATTGAGCATACTGTTAGCTGTGGGTTTTTCACAAACACTTTTATCATATTGAGGAAATTTCCTTCTATTTCTAGTTTTCTCAGTGTTTTCATCATAAAAAGGTACTGGATTTTGTCAAATGACTTTCCTGAGTCAATTGAGATGACCACATGGATCTTTCCCTCCACCCTGTTAATGTGGTATATGACATTGTTTTTTAAATTTTGACCCACTCTTGAATTCTTGGGTTAAATCCCACTTGGTCACAGTGTATAATCCTTATAATATGCTGTTGGATTCAGTTTCCTAGTATTTTGTTGTGGATTTTTGTATTTATATTCATAAAGGATATTGGTCTGTAGTTTTTTTCCCTTGAGGTATCTTTATCTGACTTTTGTATCAGAGTAATGCTGACTTCATAGAATGAGTTAGGAAGTTCTCCCTCCTCTTCATGCTTGGTGACTTCTGACTAGCTATCAGACATTATGTATTTTACTTTGTTGGGTGTTAGATATTTTTACATTTCTATAAACATTGTGGTGCTCTGTTCTGGGCATACCTAAATTACTTTGAAATGGTTTGATCCTTGCTTTTAAAAGCAAACTTTGATAAAGGGAATCAGAGCACCATTTAATCTAGGGATAATTTTTCTCCACTATTAAGGAGCTCTGGTGGGTCAGTGGCTAAGGCCTTTGACTACTAACCAAAAGGTTGGTGGTTCAAACCCACCAGCTACTCCATGGAAGGAAGACTGGGCAATCTACTTCTATAAAGATTTACCACCCTGGAAACCCAAAGGTGGTCACTATGAGTCAGAACTGATTTTATGGCAGTGAGTTTTTTTTTTTTTAATTGAGGTAAGACATTACTTAGCACTCTAACATAGAGGTTGGCAAACTTTTCCTGTATAGAGCTAAAGAGCAAATATTTTAGACTTTGTGGGCCATCTGGTCCTAGTTAACATTACTCAACTTTGTCATTGTAGTTTGAAAGCAGCCATAGAAAATATGTAAATGAATTGGTGTGGCTGTATTCCAATAAAAACTCTATTTGCAAAAATATGTGGTGGGTTAGTTTTGGCTCAAAAACCATAGTTTGCTGAATCCAAAGTGATGAACATGTTTTACAAAGTGCTGTGCTCTGTACCAACAGATACAGTACCAACAGACACTAGTACTGGAACTGTGTGAGTTAGGAGTTCTGGTAGCATAGTGCCTAAGGTATTTGACTGCTAACCAGAAGGCTGGTGGTTCAAACCCACCAGCCACTTCTGGGAAGGAAGGTTGGGCAATCTACTTCTGTAGTGATACTGCCTTGGAAACCCAAGGAGGGGTCGCTATGAGTCAGGTCTGACTTGATGGCAAACAACAACAACAAGTGATGAACATGCTTTACAAAGTTCTCTGCTCTGGATATTACCAACAGGTACTAGTACTGGACCTGTGTGAGTTCCAGGAATTATTATTCCCTTGAGTCCTTTTGGGTTGTTTCCTCACTCTTATTTGCTCATCAGTACTCAACTGAATACATGAGAAGGATTTTCTGCAAATCCCTGAAATTTTCTCTTCATGCAGCTTTCTCTCACCCATACCCTGCCCTGTGAACTGTAGCCACCTTGGCTTCCTTGACCTCCCAGTTTTATTTCCTCAACTCAGATAGATTGCCCTACTCTTCCTGGACTCCCTCTCTCAGTGCTCCACAGAGTAAAGTGAGCGATCATAGGACTCATCTCCTTTGCTTCTATGTCTCAGGGACATTGTCTTTTCTGTCTGATGTACAATATTTTGAAAGCTATTCCTTTTCTGACATTTCAGTTGTTTTAAAAGGCAGGATATTTCTAATGCCTGTTGTTTCATCTTTTCTGGAACACATAATATTAATATAATGTGTTTATCCATAGATATATTGAAGCAATTTCCTCCAGGTTATTTTCCCCTAGAACTCAGAAATAGATTTTTTTTTTTTTTTTCTGAAAACAAATCTAATCAGAATCAGCATAGTACAGATGGATTTAGGCATCTACATACAGCCCTATGTTATAGGATGATCAGTAAGTTATTGGAAAAGATTGGGGAATTCCCAGGTCCACTCAAGAACACTATAGTAGGAGGAGGGGGAGCAAGAAGGAGAAGTGAGTGGAGGCTCCTATTCAATGCCTCAGCATCTAACCCATTAAATAATGAAGGAAAACAAACTCCAAATGAGATCTCAAAATTCTGGATGACAGATGAGTAGAGTTAGGGTGAGTCCAGAAGTATGGACAAGGAGAAGTAGAGACAATGCAGAGGCTAGGAGAATCTACTCACTAACCCTGCTCATTGAAGCTATTTTGGGATGGGGCTGAGTAAAACCTCAAATAAGGAACAGAGAAAAGGAGCTAATTTTAAAAAGCTGTAGCCCAGTTTTCTTTAAGGCAGCTCAAACTGGACATTGGAGTTCATGGGCTACACAAATGGGAAGGGGTGAAGGGAGACAATGGCACTATAAGAGAGTGCTCTTGAATTTTGCTGAAGACCAGGATGGATGGGCACTAGGACTAGGAGGAATATCAAGGGCAGCAAAGTGAAGGGAATACTTCAGCCTGACTGGGTGACCAAAGGAAAAAAATCTACAGTGAGACAGCACCACTGGTGAACCTGTGCAGAGGAGCATGTGAAGGGAAGGCATAGAGAGTCCTCCACCTTTGCTATAAGAAAACTGAGTGTTACTGCTTATGTCCCTGCCTGCAAACAATTAGCCATCCCTTCCACATATGCTTACTGAATTCCAGTGATCAAATATCCAGAAGACCTGAACAGCACTGAAAAAACCCTAAGAATAAAGTGCCCTCTAGTGTTTCTCAGGAGAAGACTCAAAGCTCACTGCTGCTGGGCTGATTATAACTCATAGCACGACCCTGTGAAGCTGAGTGGAGCTGCTCCACAGGTTTCCCAGGGTTGTGAGTTTTTGTGGAGGTGGGTTGTTGTATCTTAGTCTTGCAGAGTGGCTGATGGGTGTAGTTCCTGGACTTTTATTTTGCAGCTTGGCACTTAGCCCCTGTGCCACTAGGGATTCCAAATTGGAAAACTTTGCCACAAAAACAAGAATACAAAATTTAAAGTGAAAAAGCAAAGGTAACAAAATGGCTGAAGTTCAACAAAAATTAGTAAAACACACAAAATCACAAGACAATGAGGATGAGTTACAAGTTAAACATGAAGAAGAAGAAATTTCTCCTATGGAGTCCAGAATAATGCAAAGAATTGATAATTTTCAGACTGTGGTGCTAAATATGGTTAAAGAAATAATAATGATAATAATAAAAAAACACAGAAGACAAACTAGTGGTGATCAGGAAACAAATGGAGGAACAAAATGAGAGACTCAATATGGAAATTGTAAACATCTGAAAAACAAAAGAACTACTGGAAGTGAAGAATAAAACAACCGAATTAGAAAAATCAAGAGAAACACTTAACAATAGAGTTGAACAGACGGAAGACAGAATAAATGAACTAGAAGATGAAATAACTGATCTTATCAAGTGTCACGAAACAGGAGAAAAGAACAAAGAAAAGTAAATGAAGTCAAAGGAAATACAGGATTTAATTAAGGAATCTAACATTAGAATTACTGGAATCCCAGAACACTGTCATAACAATAAAGGCATAGAAATGATTTTCCATGATAATCAGAGAGAATTTCCCAGGTGTGATCAGAAAACCAAGTTTGCAAATAGAAGAAGCTTCATGAAACCCAATTAAAAGAGACAAAAAGATTAACTCCATGCCATATCGTAATATGTTTCTGAAAACCAAAGACAAGCAGAGAATTCTGAAAGCACCAAGAGAAAAACACAATATGACATACCAAGAGATTTTCGTAAGAATCAGTGTGGATTTCTCCCTAGTAACTCTAGAAGCCAATGGAGCAAGTTATAGAAAGCACTGACAGAAAACAATTGCCAACCAAGAATTTTTTACCCTGCAAAGTTGTCATTCAAAAATGAGGGGGAAATCATAACATTCACAAATGAACAGAAGCTCTGGGAATTTGCCATCACCAGACCAGATCTACAAATATTACTCAAAGGAGTATTCTAAATAGAAAAGAGGCAAGAGCATAAAATAAATATTCATTTATACACATGGGTTAAAAAAAATTACAAAAAGCAAAAGATAGAGAGATAGCAAACTAACAAACAAAAAAACTGCAATAAAAGCAATATTAAGGACAAAGTATATGATATCAGGAAATAAACTCAATAATTCCCTGGAGAAGGGTAACATGCTTGATAATGTAGAGGGTGAGTGAAAGAAGGGAAGCCCCTTAACAAGATGGACTGACACAGTGGCTGCAACAATGGACTCAAGCATAGCAAGTTTTGTGAGGATGATTCAGGATTGGGCAGGGTTTGTTCTGTTGTACAAAGGGGAGGAATGAGTCAGAAGTGACTCAATGGCACCTAACAACAACATACTCAATAATTAAATCCTGCAAGCTATATAACATCAAGTTTATAAAAAAATAGCTGTAAAATAAATTTATCAAATATAGGTAGTATATTGATATTAATGGAGACACACCAGCAGAAATGGAGGAAAGTGGAACATATCAGATATAGATTTCTTATGTTAAGGTTGTATATAAATTGTTGTTCATATGTTAAATATTGTTGCAAGTTGTGTAATATAATATATATGGTAAACACTAAGAAATCACCAAAAACAAACATTCAGAAAAAAAGAAGGAAGTAAGCAAAAAGCTCATCACAAGAAACCAGCCAAACACAAACAAAAATAAAAAAGTAAGAACAAAGAAACAGAAGATATGAAACTTTCAAAAAACAAATAGCAAAATGGGTGAAGTAGACATTTCATTTTCAGTAATAATCTTAAATGTAGATGGCTTAAATACCCCATCCAAAAGACAGAAAGTGTCAGAATGGATTTTAAAAAAAAGAGAACATGATCTTTCCTTTTGCTGCCTATAGGAAACACACCTTTGACATATGGACACAAAGAGACTGAAAATAAAGGGATGGAGAAAAACATTCTATGCAACCAGCAAATAAAAAAGAGCAGAGGTGGCTATATTGATATCAGATAAAATAGGCTTTAAATAAAAATCTGTTGCAAGAGATAAAGAAGGACATTGCAAAAAAGAAAAAAAAAAAAAGAAAAATACCCAAACCCACTGCCATCAATTTGATTCTGACTCATAGCAATTCCTATGGGGTTTCCAAGGCTGTAAATATTTATGGAAGCAGATTGCCTTGTCTTTCTCCTGTGGAGTGGCTGGTGGATTTGAACTGCTGACCTTTTGATTTGCAGCCCAGTGATGTAACCACAGTGCTATCACAGCTCCTTAAAGAAGGATCAAAAAACCCAAACTCACTGCCATTGAGTCAATTCCAACTCATAGCGAAACACTTTGGGTTTCAGAGGTGTTAAACCTTTATGAAAATAGATTGCCCAGTCTTCCTTCTGCAGAGTGGCTGATGGGTTTGAACCTCCAACCTTCTGGTTAGCAGTTAAACGCCTTAGGCACTATGTCACCAGAGCTCCTTTAAAGAAGGACTTTACTTAATAATAAAAGGGTCAATCCAGTGAGAAGGCATAGCAATTCTAAATATATATGCATTTAACAACAATGCACCAAAATACAGGAAACAAATACTAATATGAAAGGAGAAATACACAACTCCACAATAACAGGGGACTTCAACACATCACTTTCAATTAGAGACAAAACATATAAAAAGATCACTAAGGACATTCACATGTTGATTTGTGTGAGGGGAGGGATGATATGGGAAGTCAATGTTCATTGATGGTTACTAAGGGTAGGGGAAGTATGCTCAATATAGTAGAGACTAGCTATGTTTTGTAATGAGAAAAGTGATACCAAATGTGGATGTAGTGAGCACAGCAAAACCAAAGCAAAAATGAGCATTTGAACTCATATTGTTGGGTATGGGCAAACTGGTATATGGGTAGATGCAGATGTGCACATAGATGAGAACAGATAAAAGTATCTATGTTGTTGTTATGTGCCGTTGAGTTGGACCCGACTCATAGCGACCCCTCCTTGGGTTGCCGAGGCAGTATCACTACGGAAATAGGATTGCCCAACCTTCCTTCCGAGGCGTGGCTGGTGGGTTTGAACCGCCAGCCTTCTGGTTAGCAGTTAAATGCCTTAGGCATTATGCTACCAGAGCTCCTAAAAGTATCTATAGGTATGTGTAAATGCAAAATATTTAATGTAGGCACATACATTCATTGAAAACACAAATACGGATTCTCTTCAAATATAACCAAACACCTTCCAAAATTGGTTTTGTGGGTTGGAAGGCTTAGTACCATAGTCTCATGGGACAATTCAGTCAATTGGCACTATATAGTTTACAAAAATCATAATCTGCATTCTAATTAAGGGTGAGTAGCATCTGGGGTCTTCAAAGCTTGTGAGTGGCCACCTAAAGCACAACTACAGATTTCAAGTCTCCAGGAGCAAAACAGACAGTAACCAAAAGAGCAGAGAAGAAACAAGTCTACAACCTCATCGACTCTCAGACCAGAAGAACTAGATGGTGCCCAGCTACCATCACAGACTGTTCTGATCAGAGGCACAATAGTTGGTCGCAGATAGAATGGGAGGAAAATATGGAGCAGAACTCAAATTCAAATATCTTCTTATTTTTTTTAAAGCTAAGAAAACCGTAACTGTAGAGAACAGAAGACTCTCTGAGACTATCACCCTGAGAAACTCTTTAAACCTAGAACAGAGCCTATCCCCTGAGATAACCGTTTAGCAAAATAGCAGAGTGGCACACAAAATAAAGGATTTTTTATTTATAAGATCAGTTCCCTAGTTAAAAACCATCAGAATGAGCTCAAAAGATCAGTAATTACTCAAAGGCAAAGATGAGAAGATTAGAGAACAAGGAAATGAGGGTACTGGGAAGGGAACCAACTGAACACGAAGAGACACTGACCCCTGTCATCAAACTAGTACCACTGAATAATTTGTATGGAAATAGTCAAATGAGAACCTAACTTGCTGTGTAAACTTTCACCCAAAACTCAATAAAATATTACTTTGGAAGGAAGACTGGGCAATCTACTTCTGTAGAGATACTGCCTCGGAAACCCAAGGAGGGGTTGCTAAGAGTCGGATATGACTCGACAGCAGTGAGTTTGTTTTTTTGTGTTTAATGTAGAAAAAAAGAAGATCACTATATAGTGTATCTGCAGGAATAGATAACTAAAGAACCTGTTGATCTCTATTAGGTAAAGTAGAGGGTCAGCAAAAACAAGGGTAAGTCTTAATAAGAGGGAGTGACACAATAGCCAAAACAATGAACATACCAATGATCATGAAAATGGCGCTGGACCAGGCAATGTTTCTTTTGCTATACATATTGTCACCATGTGTAAGAGCTGACACAACAGCAACAACAGCAAAAAAGCTACAGTATGATCAATTAAGGTATGTATGTCTATCTGAAGTAATTATGATTTATATTTATATACTATGATCTGCAATGTCTGCCTTCCACCATAGATTTGTAAGCACTTTGATGGGAAAGGCTTGTTTTTCACCATCAGCATCTAGCATTGTAACTGGAACAGATAAGCATTAAAATAAATGAATAGTCTCTTCTTAATTGGTACATAAAGGAGAAAGTAGATTGTAAAAATTCTATAGTATCTTCAGTATTGTACAAAGACATTCTGTAATCAAATTATTGAGTATATTTGTCTTATTTTAGCTCTATCCTTTCAGTCTATCTAACTGTGTCGAACTTTCAGAGGTTGACGAAATTGTCTTTGGTCTGATTCTGCTCATCAACAATACACAGAGTCTAGCAATGTGGTATTACTTTAAAAATACCAATGCCTGGGTCACATTGCCAGATATTCTGATTAAATTGTTCTGGGGTAGGGCATAATAATGTTTTAAAATTTCTCCAGGTGATTCTAATGTACCCACAAGTTAAACATAAAACTAATTGAAGTCACATCCCATATGAGAGCAAAACAACAAAAAATCAAATGAGGGCCATTTTAAAATAAAAACAGTGGTGTAACACATCTTGTTCAATGAAAAACAGCATCTGCATCTAGTGCTTGATGCCCTGAAGCAGTATCAAGTTTTGCCCCAAAATTGCCTTTGGAAGGAAGCAAACAAACTTGGACATACAATGGAGTGTATTTGAAACTGGTCATCTTTTTTAAGCAGATTATAGTTTTGTAAAAGGCTCCCATTCCAAATATTTATTTAATGCTGAATGGTCTCCAGTTGGGTGGCTCATCTATTTAATTATATTGAAGACATTAAGGAAGATGGATTTGCATTTGTCTTGGTGCAGGGTGATTCATTTTGTAGGTACCAGAGCAAAAGTTCACTTCAGGGAATGTCAGGAAAATGAGTATGGCTATTCGGAGGAATGTTGGACAATCTACTTCTGTAGTGATACTGCCTCAGAAACCCAGGGAGGGGTCGCTATGAGTCGGATCTGACTCGACAGCAATGTGTTTGTTTTGTTTTTTTTGGTTTATAAGGAAATTGGTTCTATGGCAACCTCAATTACTTCCACTCATGGTGTAAATAGTAAATGTGCTCAGTTGTTGCCTAAAAGTTGAAAGTTAGAAAAATCAGGTCTTGAAACATTATGGAGCACAGTTCTACTCTGACACCTATGGAGTTGCCATGAGTCAGCTCAAAGCAACGGGTTTTCACACCTCAACAGCAAAATTGAATGAAATGCGTTCCTCTGAACTTCTATGCTTCTGTTCAATGCAATTATTTTTCATTGAATATATACTCTGTGCAAGCATTGTGCTAAGGTTTCAGCAGATGATCTCATTTTATTCTCACAACCATGATTAAATCCACTCACTGCCATCGAGTCACTCTGACTCATAGTGACCCCCATTGGGTTTGCAACACTGTAAATCTTTATGGAAATAGGATGCCTCATCTTCCACCCATGGAACAGCGGGTGGATTTGAACTGCTGACCTTCTGGTTAGCACACAAATGCTTTACCCACTACTCCATCAGAGCTCTTTATTCTCATTTTAGCAATGAGGAAACTGCAATTCAGAGGCCTCCAGATATAAGTTTGAAATAAAGATTCAATAAGCCAAGATGCCTTTGAGTCCAGAGGTTACACTCATTTTCTTTTATTTCATGGAGATGTTTATTAACTAGATATCCCTTCCCTTTCCATGCATGTGTTTATGCTATAGAGATTATTTTCCCATCTACAAATACTGATATGAATTTTGGCTCCAGAATGTAACAAAATGAATAAATGCTTGGGATGAATCTTTTATTCTTTTATAAGCGGTAGCACTTCATTTTCCAAGTGAAAAAGAAAGAGCCTTTCAGAGGATTGTACATGTGACCATATTTTCCTATACATATTTAGAAACTCAAGGGGAAAAAAATGGTGGTCTTGAATAGCACTCAGCCTCAGCTCATTTGCCTTTGTGCTCCAAATGTCAATTTGTTCCCAGAAGAGATGTTTTTGAATAGAACCTTGGGTTGAAAAGAGTCATGGGTTAAATTAATGGCACAGTTGAGTATTGAATTTGGTCCTGATGGGGAGAAGAGAAATTAACTCAGTCTTGTTCTCTTACTCAGTTTTCTCTGACTGCTTCTCTTCCTCTTTTCTCTTTATCTAGAGTGATTAGATATTTTTCACTGAGGAAGGTGAATAGTCAGTTCTGACACAGCTCCCTGGACTTTCTGTCCCTAACATCTAGAGTCACAATGACAAACCATTGAAAATGTAAATACCTAGCTTTCCTGTACTTACAAATCATGTCTCTCTCTCTATAATCATCTCTGAATTACTTTCACAGCCACAAAGTTCTGCCTCAGTGCAAATCTTTTCCTCCAAGCAGCACTTTTAAGAACTTGAGGAATTGCTGAAGGTAGGGGGAAAATTTAGGAGATCTGGAGTCTAATTAACTTTTCCTCTAATTAACTCTGTCACCATTCCTTTGTGAATGCTAGTGAGACTCTCAGAGCTAAAGGAGATACTCAGGATGGCAGCTGCCCAAATCCAAGAAGTTTGCAAGATTTTTCCCTTTACCAGGATTTTAAACCAAAAATCATCACAGGAATATGGGTGACATAAGGGGAAAGAGGATGCTTTTTAAAATATACACTGTGTTTTATCTTTCTCCACAGTACCAAATAACCTTTCACTATGGAAGGAAGGATGGGCAATCTATTTCCGTGACACTGCCTTGGAAACTCAAGGAGGGGTCGCTATGAGTCGGGTTCAACTCGATGGCAGTGAGCTATCAGGATAGATCAATTTCTAGAAAAGGGCGTGATGGTTGATATAGAGTCAACAAAAATGGCACAAACCCTCAATGAGATGGATTGACGCAATAGCCAAAACAATGGGCTCCAACATATCAACCATTTTGAAGATGGTAATATTTTGTTCCGTTACACATAATGTTGCTATGAGTCAGAGCCCACTCAGTGGCTACAAACAACAATATGTTGTTGCTCTTAGTTGAGTCAGCTCCAACCCATAGTGACCTTATGTACAAGAAAATGAAATATTGCCCAGTCCAGCACCATCCTCACAATACAATATATTATTATTTTCTCAATATCTCCATGACCTCTGTACTTCCTTTCTATGACATTTAGAAGATCACCACTGGATAGATGATAATTTTTAAATGCAAGTCACCTCTTTGTCTCTTTCCTTACTCCTCCATTCTCTCTTTCACTCAATAAAATTTATCTTCCCATATCCCTGGGTTGTTGTTCATGAAGTCTGAATTAACTAGAAATGTTCAGTTCTTTCTTCTTTATGTACTGAAATCCTCCCTAGCCTATGAGACATATTTCAAATGTCATCTCCTCTAATAAAGTGTTTCTCACAAAATGCCTTCAATAAATAGTCACTGATGAATTTTATGGCTTATTCTTGCTATACTTTTCTAAAATAAATGGAACTTCTATTTAGTTTCATCATTTCTTCCAACTCTCACTCCAACTCTTTCCCCAAGTTTCTGAGTAGGTTACAATACTTGAGTGTGATGTTTCCATTCAAGGAATCTCTTTACTCTCCATAATCTTTTTGACTCCTTGATCGACTCCAGTCAGACTTCCCATGTTGATATCTCAATGTCTTTCCTTTGAAATCTTCTCTATAACACATTCTCTCATTTTCTTTTGCTCTCTGTTTCCATGGCCTCAATCCTAGTACACAACATAGTTGTTTTTATTAGTGTTCCCTTTTCAATCTTTCTCCCCTTTCATTCCTTCTGCCTAAGGCAAAATTCACCTGCAAGTGTAGTTTTTCTTTCCCAAAGTTACTTTTCTTCCCAACAGTTGATCATGTGTTCAACTCACCTTGGCTGGGCATGCTTCTGAAATATTGCCTCCACCTTCTTATGCTCCCAACCATTCCCTGCAAACAGCACACTTGATTTTATGGCTAGACTGTGGTTGTTCCTAACCACTCCTCATCCCAAGCTTTGCCTTCTAAAAACTACTGCCACCTCTTGTGTATGCATGGGCCAAGTGCTCCCAGTGGTCTGCCTCCTCCTGCAGGGCTTATCCTAATGGAGCTGGGATTGATGCCCACCCTCAGAGGAACCACATAAGAGCTCAGAGCCTGGGGCAAAGCATGAGTTCAGCTGTGTCCCAGTTCTAATGCCTTGCAGCTGCTCCCCTTCAGCTGCTATGGGTCCCCTGGTCCAACCTGCCACCCAGTTTCTTAACTACTTGATGAGATAATTTTTGGTTCTAAATTGTCTTTTTGTGTTAGACGCTTCTTTGAGCTGCTCATTACTGTCTTGTTTGCCCTTCTTTCAGACTGACCACAGAGGCCCCGAGCCCCATTGACTGACCTGCCATCTGGACAGCTGCCATCTCTTTCTCAGGCTGCCTATCTGAGCTGCAGATTCCCTCTGTCTGGTCTCTCTTCCTCTTTCTGAGACTATGGTTTGCTCTTGCCTTTACTAAGCACCTAGTCCTTTAGGCCCTGCCAGATTTCCTGGGCCTCTGGCTTCCACTGCTAGAACAAATCCTCACCCCAGAACAATTTAACAACCGTATGTTGAGAACTTATTGATTACAAAGCATTATGAAAATGGTAGCAGAGATAAGTAAGTTCTCTCAAGGAACTTAAAATCTAATAGAAGGATTGTCATATAAATGTATTTGTGAAGGGCAGACCGTGATGAGTTCTCCAAGGAGATGCAGGAAAGGGAAGTGTTGAGTGCATGTGTGTGTGTGTGTGTGTGGGGGGGCAAGGTGGTGGTGATCAGAACAGTTTGCTTGGAAGATGTGGCATATAGTGATTTGAAAGTGGTTAGAATCAGCACATTTAGAGGGATACTGATGTTCACTTTGGCCAGGATTGCATTTTCCCTCCATCAGGACACTAGTTGAGATAAACCCTACATCAATACAATTTCCAAATGCCCCTGGGAATGGTAACATCCTTCTATGCAAGCCAGTGATTGGGTGTCCTATGAGAAAACATGAAAAGGTCTGCTAACCTAAAGTATTTGTACCTACAGAGCATTTGGTAGGAAGCCACTGAAAGTCATTGAGCATAGGATGACTGAATTCAAGATGCACATTAGAAGTAATTGGAATATTACTCTGGCAATGAACAGAGGGCAATAAACAGAAGAAATTGGATGTAGGGGGAAGAGTTAGGAGCCTGTTGTAGTCCAAATAAGAGATGATAACAGATTATGTTGGATACAGCCCAGACATCTCCTGTATCGAATATGGTTACTGATTGGATATGGGGGTCACAGGAGATATGAGTCAACAATGAGCCCCAGGTTTTCAATCTGATGACTAGGATCATGACAGTTCCATATATGGAGCTAGGGAAGTCAGAAAAGGTCCTAGTTACAGGGAAAGATGATGCCTTCAGTTTGAAGCATGCTGTGTTTGTGTAGCCCAGTGGGATGTGAATGACTGGGGTGGTGCTGCCAAAGACCAGGAGTGACTTAATGAATATGAATGATGCTACTTGAAAGGCTATTTTTAAAGGCCTTCACAACAAATTGCTTCTTAAATAAGCCCATCACACACATCCACCTCCTAGTCACTTTGTTTGCCTCAGCAACCCTCTTCATGTTATTTTCTTCTTTTTAAAAAAATATTGAATAAATAAACTTCATCTCAGTTCAGGTCAGAATGCTCCCCAAATCGAAATTAATATTTTGAATTCGTTAAAGACTGCACTTTTAAATAAAATATTAGGTAATGGATGTACCAGGAATGAACTGAAAAAGATGCAAGGGTTTCATACTGATTTCAGTGTTATTCCCCAGTGTCTCCCATGAAGGAAGGTCACGAACAACAAGGCACCGGCACATTGGATCCAGAATTGCTAAAGTAAGTTTTCTCCTCCTGCGGAGTCCCTGTGGACGCTGAATCCGGCTGAGCTGTTCAGGGTTTCATATTCTTCCCCTAAGTAAATTAAATCAGGAGCATATCTCATCACTGAGGCCTGCACAAAAGCCTGCTATACCTTTTTGGCAAGCAGCGCTTGAAATGGAGCTTTTAAAAATGCTGAAAGCCTGCCTCCTTCAGCCATCTGTGTTAGCCTGCCAGCTGCGTCCAGGGCTGAGCCTGCGGGGCGGGGAGCGCAGGGCCATGGGGGCAAATTTCATCCGCATGTGAGCCAAATCGAGACCAAATGGACGCTTGTCAACATTTTCTCTCTTTTGCCCAGTAACTTGATGCAATTCTCCCTTGGAGCAGCCAGTGCTGCTGTTGGATATCTGTGTGGAAAGAGAGGCTATCTACCTTACCCTCTGCCCCCAGCCCCACCCCCGCTTCTTTTTCCAAATTTGAATGTGCCTTAAATGTGAGGGTAAATGAATACAGATAGGAATGTGTTGTGAAGATACAGTAGGGAAGCCTTCTGTGGCTATGAGAGCCGATATAAATGCTGGCTTAATTAAAAAATCAATCTTGCTGTCCGACTGATGGATTGCAATCCTCCACCGGAGGTGGGAAAGAGAGTCGAGTCATGACGACATAATTTTTTCCTATTACTAAAGGGAGGCCTAATGTACATCTCTAAGCAATTCAGCGTGAAGAACTTGTTAAAAACATGCCACCTTTTCCCTCTTGTTAATTGAATCTTTGGGGGAGGGGAGGATGGAGTAACAGCAATTTTGTGAGAACTTCTTACTATTTTTTTTCCCCTAAGGATATCTGAGTTCTGAGAGGTAATTTAATATCTATCTTCAAAGAAATGAAAATGTTTTTATAAGAAGGATGGCAGCCTGTGCAACACATCCACAGAACATTGCCTTAAGACAGACTTTACATTCCTATAGAAAAGAATTCACTAACTCAGAAAAGGACAGTGAGGATGGTTGCACACCATAAAGAATGTAATCCATGGCACTGAATCATACATGTGAATATTGTTGAACTGGCAAATGTTATGTATATTTTTACAACACTTAAAAAATGCTGTTGTTGTTATGTGTCGTCCAGTCCACTCGACTCATAGCGACCCCTTCTTGGGTTTCCAAGGCGGTATCACTACCGAAGTAGATTGCCTAACCTTCCTTCCGAGGAGTGGCTGGTGGCTTTTAACTGCCAGCCTTCTAGTTAAAAATACTCATTAAAAAAAATAATTCACATTGTTGATGATCCATTGACACTTGTTGGTGTGCACAATGTGATTACAAAAATACACTGTGCATATAGAAGTCAGATAATATTGCCTTCTTTGAAATAGGAAAACTGGGAAAATGGATGTCTGGTTTGAAAACACTTGGTGTGAAAGCTTTTGCATTTCCCATGGTACTATTCGGCCTTTTAATGAAGGCTATGGTAGTAGCCGATCTGTTTATATTTTCTCCTTCTTTCACAATATTGGTTTTGTGACAATCTCTGATCTGCCTTTAATGTCCTACCCTGGGCCCATCCTTGATTCAGAACATAGGTCTTAATCGAATAGCATTCTACAACTTCTGATTTGAATTTGTCATCCTTCAATCTTGAAAACACAAAGCATTTCTGTCTCAACTACAGAGTCCCATCGATTGTCCTTCTATTGCTTTAGCTATTTTCTTCTTTATTTGCCATTTCACAGATCTATAAAATGCTGCAACTCTCGCTCTCTTCCACTAAGGATGATCTCTACTGATGTTTTCTGCAGAAAATCCTCTTAAAAATGCCTGTTGCAACTGTAATGGGAAAGATTTTAAAAACTCCTGCCTTTAAGGAGACTAAGGAAAAAAAAAAAAACTATGTTTAAAGAGTTCCTGGAAGACTCTCCCCCATTATTTAGAAACTCTCCTCGGATCCTTTCCTGTCTCGCAATATCTGTCATTTCCCACACTTCTATTCCAGCTATCTCCTACTCACATAGGTCTTAATCTTGAGCTACAAAGTATTCTCCACTGTTTCAGTGACATTTTGCTATTCAACCATATCATGCACACTTACATGTGGATTATGTTGTTGTTGTTGTTGTTGTTATGTGCCATCGAGTCATACCTGACTCATAGCGACCCCTCCTTGGGTTTCCGAGGCAGTATCACTACGGAAGTAG
>NW_006921797.1:4073206-4074369 GCF_000298275.1 Orycteropus afer afer | reverse complement strand
AAAAAAAAAGTAGGGAAGGAGAATAATAAATGAAGGAAAAAAATGGGAAAAATGCAAAAAGAAAAGCAAGGAATGGGGTTAATCATGAGAAAACAGGGGGTAAAGAAAAAAAAAGACCTTAAATTTTTTTTTTTTAAAAAAAGAGTTTCAACCAGGCACAGGGAAAAGAAAAAATGCGAAAACTAGGACCTGGTCAGGGAGGATTAAGAATAATAATAAAACGGACAAAAGTATTAATAATATTAGTTGTTTTAAAACAGACAAATACAAGCAAACTAATCACCAGAAAAAAGAAAGTGAAAAAGAAAAAAATTAAAAGAAAAAGTAAAAAACAAAAATAAAAATAAAAAAAGAGAAAAAAAATCAGTGGCGGACAGGGTAGGGCACCCAGGCTCCGTCTGAGCACACAGACTGTGATGGAGTTCCTTTGGGCCCAGAAGGTAGGTGGGAGTGGGGGATGGCCACACCTACGTTCACCAAGCAGGTGTGGGATATAAGAGTAACAAGAGAAATATCATACCTTTTCAGTCTTGCAGGTCCCGAGTGTCCCTGGGGTTGCTGGAAAGCAGAACGTGTTCTTAAGCCCCAGGAACCTGCGAGAGCTCTGTCTCTTTAAATATCCAAAATAGTCAAGCCGCTTTTTAAACCTTCAAAATGGCGGCATCCTCCTGACTGGCAAAAGTCCACAGCTTGGCCCACCTTTCTCTTCACCTTCTCCTTTTGTTTCCCAGCCACCATGCACAGTCCTCCGTGCAGTCCCTGACTAGCAGGGTGATTTTTAGGTTAATTCTTAGTTCCTACCATCACTCGGGTATCTCCAAGCTGTCTGTGCTGTCAGGATAGCTGCCAGACTGCAGCTTCATATGTCTCCTTTTTTGGTATTTTCACACAAATTCTTCTGCTAGTTGGGATTTAGTCTACTTCTATATCCTTCCCTTCAAGGTTCAGGAGTCCAAGATTATCCTCTGTGTCTGTGTTAATTGGTTTCCTTTTTCTTGTTGAAGAGGGTCTGTGCAGTCTTTCTGCCTAGTCTGCCATCTTGCTGGAACTCCAAAAGTCTTTATGCCTTTTGATTTAATAATTCTGCTTCTAGGAATCTATCCAAAGTTGTGTAAATTTATATGCAAAGGTATTTATTACACTGCTTTTTTTTTTTTTTTTTT
>NW_006921797.1:4065973-4073106 GCF_000298275.1 Orycteropus afer afer | reverse complement strand
CAACCTTCCTTCCGAGGAGTGGCTGGTGGGTTTGAACCGCCAGTCGTCTGGTTAGCAGGCAAGTGTCTTAGCCACTATGCTACCAGAGCTCCCACATGTGGATTATATTTGTAGTATTTAATCATTTCCAAAAAGCCTGCGGCCAAGACCAAGCTTATTAGCGAAATGGAACAGCCATTCTTTGGGCAGTGTTCATTACAAACTTCATTTTATGAGAAGCATAGTGAGACCTGCTTCTTAAAAACAATAAGTGAAATTATGTGTTGTAATGGTCAAAGATTTGTAAGAATAATTAAATTACACTGATAGCTCTAAAATCTCACTTTCTTATTGTAGGCAATCATTTTAGCTTAATAAATTAATGATGCAATGTTACAATTATTAAAATGATTTTTGAAGGCAGACCCAGAGCACACATCAGCCATCACTTAATCAAACCTAGATCAAAACCAAACCAAACTCACTGCCATTGAGTTGATTCCGACTCATAGAAACCCCCATTGGCTTTCCAAGGCTATATATCTTTATGGAAGCAGACTGCTACATCTTTCTTCCACTAATCAAACACACCCACTTAAGAAACAAACAAGCAAGCAAACAACAACAACAACAACAAAAAGCAAAGGTCTAAAGAGACAGAAATGCAAGCTGGATTCAGAAGAGGACTTGGAACTAGGGTTATCATTGCTGATGTCAGATATATCTTGGCTGAAAGCAAAGAATACCAGAAAAATGTTTACCCGTGTTTTATTCACTATGCAAAGACATTCGACTGTGTAGATTGTAACAAATTATGGATAACATTGAGAAGAATGGGAATTCCAGAACACTTAATTGTGCTCATTAGGAACCTATACATAAAACAAGAGGCTGTCATTTGAGCAGAGTGAAGTTTAAATTCAGGAAGTGTGTGCATTAGAATTGTATACTTTAACCATATTTATTCATTCTGCATGCTGAACAAGTAATCCAAGAAGCTGGACTGTATGAAGAAGAACTTGGTATCAGGATTGGAGGAAGACTCATTAACTACCTGTGATATGCAGATGACACAACCTTGCTTGATGAAAGTGATGATGACTTGAAGCACTTACTGATGAAGATCAAAGACTATAGTCTTCAGTATGGATTATACCTCAACATACAGAAAACAAAACTTCTCACAAGTGAACCAATAAGCAACATCATGATAAATGAGGAAAAGGGTGAGGCTGCCAAAGATTTAATTTTATTTGGATCCACAATCAAAATCCATGGAAGCAGCAGTCAAGAAATCAGATGTCATATTTCACTAGGCAAATCTTCTGCACAATATTTCTTTAAAGTGTTAAGAAGCAAAGATGTCACTTTGAAGACTAATAAGAGCCCAACCCAAGCCGTGGTATTTTCAATCATCTCATATGCATGTGAAAGCTGGACAATGAAAAAGGAAGACCAAAGAAGAGTTGATGCCTTTGAATTACGGTGTTGATGAAGAATACCATGGACTGCCAGAAAAATGAACAAGTCTGTCTTGGAAAAAGTACAGGCGGAATGTTCCTTAGAAGCAAGAATGGCCAGACTATGGCTCACCTACTTTGGTCATGTTGTCTGAAGGGACCAGTCCCTGGAGAAGGATATCATGCTTGGTAAAGTGGAGGGTCAGGAGCTCTGGTAGCATAGTGCCTAAGGCACTTGACTGCTAACCAGAAGGCTGGCAGTTCAAACCCACCAGCCACTCCTAGGAAGGAAGATAGGGCAATCTACTTCCGTAGTGATACTGCCTTGGAAACCCAAGGAGGGGTGGCTATGAGTTGGGTCCAACTCCATGGCACATAACAACAACAGCAATAACAAAGTGGAGGGTCAGTGAAAAAGAGGAAGGCCCTCAAGGAGATGGATTTACACAGTGGCTGCAATGATGGGCTCAAGCATGGCAAGGATTGTGAGGATGGCCCTGGACTGGGAAGTGTTTCGTACATACATAGAGTTGTACATGGTGTCACTATGAGTCAGAGCAAACTTGATGGGACCTAATAACAACAACAACAAAGAGGGGAAGTAGCTTGTCTTAGGTCATGCATATGGAAACATGCAAAAGGAAAACATCCTATTAAACCAGTTTTTATAAATTCAGTCAACTCCAATTTATGATGATCCTATGTGTGTCAGTCCATGCTCCGTATGGTTTCCAATGGCTAATTTTTGGGAAGTAGATTATCAGGCGTTTCTTCCAAAGTGCATCTGGGTGGACTAAACCTCCAAACTTTCATTTAGTATTTGAGTGTGTTAATCATTTTCATCACTCAAAGACTCTTGCAATTCTGTATGGAGCTCTTAATTCAGATGTATAGGATTTCTCCACTCTGTGAGCCTCTAAGCTTGGTGCTAAAAGGCAGGGAAATGCCTTAAGTGTAGGAAGCAGAAGGAAGAATGAGTAATCCAAGAGTCTTTGAGAATTTTACGTGTTTTAAGCAAAAAAAAAAAAACAAGGAGAGCAATAAAATATTTATGTAAATATTTTGTACATTATAGACTTTTACCACTACCTATGTGGAACACAGTTGCTCTGGTGGCATAGTGCCTAAGGCATTTGACTTATAGACAGAAGGCTGGTGGTTCAAACCCACCAGCCACTCCTCGGAAGGAAGGTTGGCCAGTCTACTTCCTTAGTGATACCGCCTGGGAAACCCAAGGAGCGGTCACTATGAGTCGGATCTGACTCTACAGCAGTGCAGTTTTTTATGGCTATATTGAGGTGGTGCAGTACCTGAGGCATTTGACTGCTAACTAGAAGGATAATAATAGCCAATTGTTAAGCTGTATATAATGAATAGATTTCATTGACAATGGGCTCAAGTACCGCAAGGATCGTGAAGCTGACGCAGGATCGGGAGGTGTTTCGTGCTGCTGTGCATGGGGTCGCTATGAGGCAGAAACGACTCAACAGCGCCCAACAACAAGAATAGATTGAAAAGAGATGATTGTTTGGATTTCATTTACTGTGAGGGCTGGTAAAGCTCATTAAAAAAAAAAAAAAAAAATCACTGCCACCCATCCAGTCTATTCCAACTCATAGCGACCCCCGTTGGGTTTTTGGGGTGGTAAATCTTTATGGAAGTAGATTGCCCAGTCTTCCTTCTGCGGAGTCGCTGGTAGGTTTGAAGCACCAACTTTCTGCTTAGCAGTCAAATGCCTTAGGCACTACGCCATCGGAGCTCCTTAAAGCTCATAAAGTATCATTAATTCTTGCTAAAATTTCTTCTTTAAGTATTGAGGTCTATAAACTAAAACTTACTGCCGTCAAGTCCGATCTGACTCAAAGCGACCCCTCCTTGGGTTTCCAAGGCGGTATCACTATGGAAGTAAATTGCCCAACCTTCCTTCCGAGGAGTGGCTGGTGGGTTTGAATCGCCAGTCTTCTGGTTAGCAGTCACATGCCTTAGGTCTATAGACATTTAAAATATATTAAAATTCTGAGGCAAATTAGCCACAGATTTGTGACACAATAATATTTTCAAATGGTCCTAATATTATAGAGTGCTGCACTCTCAGTTATATTTCTTTATATTTGAACAATTCCATTAAAAGTCATAGGATAGGGATTCCTATCGTAAGCTGCTCATTCTTTGGTTTTGAAGGAGACATTTGGGTGTACTCACTTTGTGTTGTCAGTGTACTCACTTTGTGTTTTCAGTGAACACACTTTAGGTAATAATGATGGCAATAGGGTATTTGAGTATAAGGAGGTAGGGTCTGGCAAAAACATAACCTGTCAGAGATCAAAACTGGATTGCTTTAGGAATCTTGAATAACTCTCTGTATGGTCTGCTGGCTAAGAGATTCTGAGACCAACCTTCTTAGGAATAATTCTTAACCTTTCTGGAACTGGTGGAGAACGTTCTTGTTAGGTTGGAATTTTCTTCATCTGTGGTTTTCTGTTTATTTCTAAGTAATGTCAGAACATCATAAATCAAGAAATCAGGCAACATACCCTTTGAGTATCCTCACTATGCAAACATGGATGCTTTGGTGTAAAAGGAACATCAATTACCCCTGGAAATTGTAAATGAAGGCTAAATCGTCCCACAACATTTTTAATCCCATCTGTAACTGAATCTCCATTCTCCTTCTTAATGTCATTCACGACACTTGATTGTATTACTTGAAAAATCACTTTGAAAGCTTATGAAAATGTCATATAATAAGTAACTTAAGAATGGGCCAGACTTCTGGGTGGCACAAACATTAAGTGCTTGGCTAATAACCAAAAATTGGTGGTTTGAATCTACCTGGAGTGCCTATGATGAAAAGACTCTTAATCTTTCTGAAAGGTGGTAGCCATTGAAAACTATATGGTGCATTTCTACTCTGAAATACCTGGAGTTACCATGAGTAAGAATCAACCTGACAGCAATTGGTTTGGTTTGGCTTATGAATGGGCCAGATACTGTCATGTACATTTTCCAAGGAACTCTTCTCCAACACCAGTGAATGAAGCATGAGAGACATCATTGTCCCCATTTCATAGATAAGTAACCTTAGGCATAGAAAAGTTTATTAATTATATATACAGTATCACATAGAAAATACCAGCAGGATTTGACCCTATGGTTGTTTGCTTCTAAAGTCCAGCTTCTTTTCACTACAGCATTACTTTCCATGAATATCCTTAGTGACTTTTCTATAATTCCCTCATTCTTTTAGAAAAGTGACTGTAATACTGGGAGATTTTGGATACCAGAGCAACATTGAGTAGGCAAGGTAAGATTGAGGCATTTATAGCATCAACTACAGATTTCATAAATAGCCAAAATTGACAGATTTTACTGTGGACAGATGGTGGTTTTGGCTAGGATTAGCTTGATTCCTCGAAGGTAATTTTGTGCTACTGATGTTGGTCTCTCCGTCACTCCCTTGGGCTGATTTAGCTTGGAGTGGGGAGGAGGAGGGTTCATCTGCTTGATCTGCCTTTTAATACAGGTATTAACACCCTGTTCATTCCAATGACTTCTGACTGCATACACATTCCTGGTCCCAAAAGGTGTTTGCTTTTTTTTTTTTGAGGGAAATTAGCTCTCTTTTTGTTCATTAATTCAACTCACTGACATGGAGTAGGATCTAACTCATAGTGACCCCTCCTTGGGTTTCCAAGGCAGTGTCACTATAGAAGTCGATTGCCCAATCTTTTGTTCATTATTTTCTTCTAATTGTTTTAAAGACTCCAAATCCCCAGTATGAAAGAGCAGTGGAGCTCCAGAGGGCATCCCAGTCCTTGTAGTGGTTCCTGCTCTGCCTCCTCTGTCTCTTGTCCTGGCTTCATTCATCAGCACAGCAGCCACGCAGCCTCCCAGAACAAGGCCTGCCGTGACCACTCTTCTCCTGCGATAGGTGCTAGTGCTGCCCACTGGGCCTGGGTGCTTGCAGTTTCTTGATTCCTGGTTCCAGAGTTGGCAGTTGCACATGATCAGGAAGCTGCTTTGTTCCTACAGGGTGGCAGCAGCCAGGGCCACCACCACCAGCCATGCTCCAGCACCTGCACACACAGTCCCCATGGCCATCTAAGCATAGACCTCTGTCCATCTTCTTTCCCCTGCCACGTGCTCTCTGACCAGCCATGGGCAAAGTCCTGAACCAGCTTCTGCCACAGCTTCCACTCTTGCCCAGTCTCACACCCAGAAAATCTGGCCTCCTGTATCCAGTGGAGATAGCTCTTGGACTTTGTAGGGGAGATTCTCATAAGGTTTTTACTATAATGGGCTTTACAGGGATTTAACTATGGATTGTACAAGGACTGCCTATATAATAATATGGTGTCGGAACAATGTCCAAATTGAAATAATGTCCTATTCCACAGAACGTGTAGTGGACATTCAGCAATGTATACCTGTATTTCAAAGGGGCAAGATTAATATGAAAGAAAAATTAACATACTTTATGTTCATCTTTCCTTTTAAAAATATTGCCACAAAGGGACCTGGAGTATAGGTTCAAAAGAAATGTAACTGAGGTTTCTATCTTCACTCAGGGATTATTGATACTTGTGGCCAAGGTAGACCCAGTTTATTTTGAGATCAGATCCACAATTGCTAAATGAATTATACTTTAGACTTCCAAACAGACCCAAACCTATTTGGCCAAGCACTTTTTCACTTTATATTCTTGTTTCTTTAAAGGAAATATAGTCCATATGTTTCAGATACATTTATACTTAACTCATCAAAGTGATGTTTGACAATAGACATTTGATGTCCCCCAGAAGATTCCTGAGGTACTTTTCATAAGATTAGTTCTTATAACTGGGAAATAATGTTATGTCTGGAAAGAAACAAAGTTCCCAAAGGATTCCAGGTCAGTTCAAAGTTCCATTCAAAAAGGTTACAGGAGACGAGTTTGGAAGAGTAATTTTGTATAATTCACTACTCTCTAAAACTGCTAGTGGAGATTACTTGATAAGGGGTCACTGGACTCCCAAAGTACTTGGTTTAATGTCTATTACCAAAGCACAAATAAATAGATTCATAGATAAACTGTTATATTTATCAAAATGTTCAATCTCAGATTTTAAATATTATGACCTCTGAATACATAGTATAAACTTAAATATTTTATTATGCAAAAATTGACAGCAAATAACAAATTGGTTAATGATATTTGCAACAAGATTATTATGCGAAGATTATTAAATTTAATATGTAAAAAACATATTTAAGAAAAATAACAATAATGTGAATATTCCTCTAGAAAAATTGACTCCAAATAGAAGGACACACACACACACATACATTTGCACAAACATAGGCAGTTAACATATGAAAAAAATATTCAATTTTATTACAGTCAACTGCATGCCAATTAAAACAATGAGAAATAATTTTTAAACTAGCAAATTGGCAAAATGAAGTTAAAGCATTAAATACTAGTAAGGTTTTTTTTTTTTCTTTATGATCTTCTATTTGAAGTATACACTAGAACGATTTTCCTAAAAACGCATTAGACTATATGCGTCTACATTCTTAAAAGTCTTTATTCCTTTTTGTCTTTCTTTCTTTTTTTTTTTTTTAATTGTGATTTGGGTGAAGATTTACAGAGCAAATTCACTTTCCATACAGCAGTTCACATATACTTTGTCTCATGTCATTGAGCACAGTTTA
>NW_006921797.1:4054053-4061758 GCF_000298275.1 Orycteropus afer afer | reverse complement strand
CCCTCTTCTTGACTTTTTACAGTAGCAGTCTCATACAATATTTGTCCTTTTGTGATTGATTAATTTCACTCAGTAAAATGTCCTGGTGGTAGTTTCAGTGGTGTGTCAACTTGGCTGGGCTTGGCTGAGTGGCTGGGCAGTTGGTGGTAGTTATTCCCCATGATGAGACTGGCAATCAACTCCATGGTGGGATCTACCACAAGCAGCTGAGTAGCTGTTTTAGGGATGTGGTATGCTTCCTGTATATAAGAATCAGCTTTGGGAATGGTTCCTAGCTTATGGCACGCTTGAACCCTACATGCATCCGAGTCATTGTTCAGCAGCCTGCCATGCTCTGCCGATCTTGCGACTTTTAGCGGACTTGAAGTAAGTGCCTACCATGTGGTTTGGTAATATCAGGATTATGCCTTGTTACTTGTTACTTGTTGGGTTTGTCAGCCTCAGCAGCCAGCAGCTGGGTGAAGAAAAGCCTCTGACTTCAGTGGGCCAGGCGCAGGAGGCAGAGCTGAAGCTTAAGGTTGAGGGACTTTTACCCAGCCCCTAGAGCCTGGCAGTTTGAACTCAGACTTAAAGTCTTCAAATTGTGAGAATTAACTCCTGTTTGTTAAAGCCATCCCATTTGTTGTATCTTCTGTTGGAGTGGCACTAGGTAACCAAAACAGTCCTCTAGGTTCATCAGTACTATGAGATGTATTACAGATATGTTGTTGTTCTTTAATATTGCATCCTATTCCATTGAGTGTTGAAGTATACACTGGAATGATTTTCCACTGTGTACCAGTGTCTGTTTAACCATTCATCTGTTGATGGGCATTTAGGTTGTTTCATCTTTTTGCTAGTCTGAATAGTGCTGAGATGAATACAGGTGTACATATAGCTGTTGATTTCACAGCTCTTACTTCTTTACTAGGATGTATACCTAGCAGTGGGATTGCTGGATCATATGATGTTTCTATTTCCAGCTTTTTGAGGAAGTACCATACTGTTTTCCATAGTGGTTGCACCATTTTAGAGTCCCACCAGCATTGTATGAGGGTAATTGTCTCTCACACCCTTGCCAGCATTTGCTGTTTTCTATTTTTTTGTACTTTGTTATGAGTGCTAACATGAGATGAAATCTCATTGCTGTTTTGATCTGCACCTCTCTAATGGCTATGATAAGGAGCTTTGGTGCTTGCAGTGGCTAAGGCATTTGACTGCTACCAGAAGGCTGGTGGTTCAAACCCACCAGTTGTGCCATGGAAGGAAGAGGGAGCAATCTATTTCTGTAAAGATTTACTGCCTTGGAAACCCAGTGGGGGTCTCTATGAGTCAGAATCAACTTGATGACAGTGGGTAATGGCTATGATCACAAGCATTTCTTCATGTGTTTGTTAGCCTCATGAATGTCTTTTTTGGTGAAGTGTCTGATCATGTCCTCTGCCCATTTTTCAATTGGATTATTTGTCTTTTTGTTGTTAAGATGTTGAAGTTTTCTATAAATTTTAGAGATTAGCTTCTTGTGATACTTCATTGACAAAAATTTTCCCCCAGTCTGTTGGTTCACTTTTTGTGCTTGTGATGAAAACTTTTGATGAGCATAAGTGTCTAAATTTTAGGTGGTCCTAGTCATCTATTTTGTTTTCTGGTGTTTGTGTATTTTCAGTTATGTTTGATAAGGTATTTATGCCATGTGTTAGGGCCCCTAAGTTTATCTCTACTTTTTCTATGATGGTCTTTATAGTTTTTGGTTTTATATTCAGGTCTTTGATTCAGCTTGAGTCTCTTTTTGTACATTGTGTGAGATATGGGATTTGTTTCATTTTCTCCAAGTGGATATCTAGTTTTATTAAACAGACCACTTCTTCTCCTATTTAATGAGTTTCAGCCCTTTGTCAAAATTCAGCTGTCTATAGGTGGATGATTTATTTCTAGTTTCACAAATCTGTTCCATTGGTTTATGTGTCTTTTGTTGTACCAGTACCAGGCTGTTTTAACTACCGTGGCTGTATAATAGGTTTGGACATCGGGAGTGTGAGACCTCCTACTTTGTTTTCTTTTTTAGTAGTGCTTTGCTTATCCAGGATTTCTTTCTTTTCCATATAAAGTTGGTGATTAGTTTTTCCATATCTTTAGGGAATGATGATGAAATCTGGATCAGGATTGCTTTATAACTATAGATTGATTGCTCTGGGTAGTACTGACATTTTCATGATGTTAAGTTTTCCTGTCCATGAGCATGGTATATCCTTCCATTTATATAGGTCTTTTGTGGTTTCTGGTAGTGTTTTATAATATTACTTTTGTCTTTTGTATCTCTGGTTAGATTTATTCCTAAATCTTTAATTTTTTTAAGTGTTTATTGTAAATAGTATAGTTGGCCTGATTTATTAGAGTTCTTCATTATCATAAAGAAATCTGACTGTTTTTTGTATGTTGATCTTGTACAGTGCCATTTTGCTGAAACTTTCAATTAGCTCAGTAATTTTCCTGCTGAGTCTTTGGAATGTTCTATGTATAGGATCATATCTGCAAATAGAGTTAAGTTTACTTCTTTGCCAATTCAGTTGCCTTTTGTTACCCTTTCTTGCCATTTGCTCTGACTAGGACTTCCAATACTTTATTGAATAGGAGTAGTGGTAAAAGGATAAAGGGTATCCTTGTCTGTACTTGTTCATAAGCAGGGTTGTTTCAGGCTCTCTCCATTGAGAATATTTACCATTGGTTTTGTATATGTATCCTTAATTATGTTGAAGAATTTCCCTTCTATTCCTATTTTGTGTTCAGCAGTTTTATCAGGAATGGGTGTTGGATTTTGTCAAATGTCTTTACTGTGTTGATTGATATGATCATGTGGTTCTTTTCCTTTATTTTATTTTTGTGGTGGATTACATTGAATGTTTTTATAATGAATCCCACTTGGTCATAATGTATTTTTATTTATTTATTTTTAAGTTGTTGCATTCTGTTGGCTAGCACTTTTGAATTATTGACTCTATGTTTATACCAACCAAAAACCAAGCTCACTGCCAAAGAGTTGATTCCGACTCATAGCAAGCCCCTTTGGGTTTCTAAGGTGGTAAATCTTTATGGAAGTAGATTGCCCAGTCTTCTTTCCATGGAGTGGCTGGTGGGTTTGAATTGCTAACCTTCTGTTTAGCACTCAAATGCCTTAGGCACTATGCCACCAAAGTTCCTTTATGAGGGATATTGTTGTTGTTGCTGTTCTTATTTGCCGTCAAGTCAGATCTGACTCATAGCGACCCCCCCTTTGGTTTCTGAGGTGGTATCCCTATGGAAGTAGATTGTCCCATCTTCCTTCCGAGGAGTGGCTGGTGGGTTTGAACTGCCAGCCTTCTGGTTAGAAGTCAAGTGCCTTAGGCACTATGCTACCAGAGCTGGTCTATAATTTTCTTTTTTAGTGGTGTCTTTGCCTAGCTTTGGTATGAAGGTTATGCTCACTTCATAAAATGAAATTGGGAGTATTCCCTCCTTTTCTATATTTAGGATTAGTTTGCATAGAATTGGTGTCAGCTTTTCTCTGAATGTTTGGTAAAATTCACCAGTAAAACTTCTGGGCCAGTACTTTTTTTTTGTTGGGAATTTTTTTATTATCTGTTCAGTTTCTTCTTTTCTTACGGATCTGTTCAAATTTTCTACTTCTGTCAATGTTAGTTTAAATATGTACTATGTTTCTAGAAATCTGTCTATTTCTTTTAGATTTTCAAATTTGTTGGAGTCTAGTTCTTTATTGTGTCCTGTTATTATCTTTTTTAATTTATGTTGGCTCTGTTGTAATTTTGCCAATTTCATTTCTTATTCATGCTATTTGCATCATCTCCTTCTTTTCTTTTGTTAGATTGCCCAGTGGATTGTCAATTTCATTAACTTTTCAAAGAACAAACTTCTAGTGTTGTTGATTCTTTCTGTAGTTTTCCTGTTTTCTGCTTCACTTATTTCTGCTCAAATCTTTATTATTTCTTTCTGGTGACTATAGGCTTATTTTGCTGGTTTTATTTCTAATTGTTGGAGATGTTGGATTAAGGCATTGATTTTGGCTCTTTCTTCTTTTTTGATGTGTTTACTTATTGGTATAAATTACCCTTTGAGTACTGCTTTGGCTGTGAACCAAAGATTTTGGTATGTTGTGTTTTCATTCTCATTTGATTCAAGGCATTTTTTAAATTTCATTTCTTATTTCTTCTATTACCCAGTGAGTTCTGGTAGCATAGTGCCTAAGGCATTTGACTGCTAACCAGAAGGCTGGCGGTTCAAATCCCCCAGTCACTTCTCAGAAGGAAGACTGGGTAATCTATTTCCATAGAGATAATGCCTCAGAAACCCAAGGAGGTGTTGCTATGAGTCAGATTCAACATGACGACAGTGAGTTTGGTTTGGTTTTGTCTTTATTAGCCAATACTTTTAAAGCACTCTGTTATTCAGCTTCTGTGTTGTGTTAGGCTGGGTTCTCTAGAGAAACAAAAACTAGTAAAGCTTATATCTATCTATCTATCCATCCATCTATCTATCTATATATGTATATATATGTTGTTGCTGTTGTTGTTGTTGTTGTTTGCCGTCGAGTCAGCCCCGACTCATAGCGACCCCTCCCTGGGTTTCTGAGGCAGTATCACTACAGAAGTAGATTGCCCCATCTTCCTTCTGAGGAGTTGCTGGTGGGTTTGAACCACCAGCTCTGGTTAGCAGTCCAGTGCCTTAGGCACTATGCTACGAGAGCTCCCCCACACTTATAGAAGCTGGCAAGTCCAAAGTTCCTGAATCAAATGTCAAGCTGGAGGCTTTTCCCAACTCTTGCAACCACAGGGGCTCAGGAGCTCAAGGCTGGCAGGCAGTACACTGGCTGTTGACTCCAACGAATGACGAATCCAAGATCTGCGGGCCAAATGATGGACTGTTCCCTCACGGACAGTTGTAGGCAGTGCAAAAGAATCCCGATCCACAGAAAATGTCTCTCGTTCCAGGATGTCCTTGGATATACTGGAAGCAGCCCACACCCCTAGGGAAACTCCCTTTCAACAGATTGCCTGCTCAAAACATAATCACCTGATCCCATCATGGGAATAACCACATCACAACAGCTTAAACCACACAGAATTGTGGTCCAGACAAGTTGACACACAGCTCCAACTATCACATGTGTATTTACTTCTTTTTCTTTCATCGATCTTCTTATTGTTGATTTCTAATTTTATAGCACTATGATCTGAGAAGGAGCTCTGGTAGCGTAGGGCCTAAGGCACTTGACTGCTAAACAGAAGGCTGGTGGTTCAAACCCCCCAGCTACTCCTCAGAAGGAAGGTTGGGCAATCTACTTCGGTAGTGACACTGCCTTGGAAACCCAAGGAGGGATCACTATGAGTCGGGTCCAACTTGACGGCATATAACAACAACAACAACATGATCTGAGAAGATGTTTTGCATTATTTCTATGTTTTAAAATTTATTGAGATTTGCTTTGTGGCCTAATATTTGGTCTATTCTGGAGAATGTTCCATGTGCACTAGAAAATAATATATACTGTGCTGTGGTTGTGTGAAGTATTCTATACATGTCTATAAGGTCAAGTTGGTTGATTGTGTTGTTTAGTTCTTCTACATCTTTATTGAGTTCCTTTTTAGTTGTTCTATCCATCATTGAAAGTTTATTATTATCTATTATTATAGAATTGTCCATTTCTCTTTTTCAATTCTGTTGAAATTTGATTAGGTATTTTGGAGCACTTTCATTGGATATATAGTGTTTATTATGGTTATATCCTCTTATTTGACTGATTTTTTTAATCATTATATAATGTCCTTCCTTGTCTCTTATGGTAGTTTGTATCTTAAAGTCTGTTTTATCAGAAATTAATCTTGTCACTTCAGCACTTTTTTGTCCTCACCATTTGCTTGATATATTTGTTTCCAACCTTTGATTTTTAGTCTATCTTTGTCTTTGTGTCTAAGGTGTGTCTCTTGTAGATGGCATATTGATGGTTCATATTTTCTTATTGATTCTGCAACTGCCTGATGCTTGATTAGTGTATGAAATGCATTTACATTCAGTGTAATTATGACAAACATGAATTTGTAGCTGTCTTTTTTGTGTGTGTCTGTATTTTTTTTGTGGTACTGCTGATTCCATTGTTTCATATAATTTTCTATGGTGAACTCATTTATTTATGGATTTTCTTATCATTGCTTTAGTTGCTATTGTTTTGTTGTTGTTAGCTGCCATTGAATCTGTTCTGACTCATAGTGACCCTGTGTACAACAGAACAAAATACTGCCTGGTCCTGTGCCATCCTCACAATCATTACCATGCTTGAGGCCATTGTCACAGCCATTCTATCTATCTCATTGAGGTTCTTCCCTTTTACACTGACCCTTTACCAACTATGGGAGCTCTACTGGCATTGTGCCTAAGACATCTGACTGTTAACCAGAAGGCTGCTGGTTGAAATCTACCAGCCACTCCTCAGAAAGAAGATTGGGCAATCTACTTCCCTAGAGATACTGCCTTGGAAACCCAAGGAGGGGTCGCTATGAGTTGAATCGACTCCACAGCAGTGAGTTTGGTTTTTCTTAGTTTTACCAAATATGAGATTCTTTTCCAGGGATTGGTCCCATCTGACAACATGACAAAAGTACAAAGTATGAAATCTTGATGTTCACCCTTTTAAGGAGCATTCTGACTGTACTTCCTCAAGGACAGATTTGTTCATTCATCTAGCAGTCCATGGTGCATCCGATGTTCTTTACCAGCACCACAATTCAAATCCATGATTTCTTCTGTGGTTTTCCTTACTCATTGTCCAGCTGTCACATGCATATGAGGCTATTGAAAATACTGACTTGGGGCAGGTGAGCCTTAGCCTTCAAAGTGATATCTTTGCTCTTTACCACTTTAAAGAGGTCTTTTGTGGCAGATTTGGCTAATGCAATATATTATTTCTGTATTTATTATTGCTACTCTTTTAGTATTTGCTAAATATTTATGACTTTCCTCTTTTTCATTTTGATGAAAGCACCAGAGGAGAGAAGGGAGCAGGAAAACACCAGGAGTTGAGTGTGTCCTTTGAACCCAAGGTCTCTGCACTGAGATCTTCCCAAGACCAAGAGACACAGAGATAGAAAGGCTTCCGCTAGAGCTAGTGCTCTGAATTTTGTTTTCTATCCTCTTCAACCGTCAGAGAATAAGCTTATGATTGTTAAAGCCATCCACTTGTGATATTTCTGTTACAGCAGCACTAGATAAGTAAGACAGCTTGTGACTTATTTTGTTTCAGAGTTTTATATATGTGATCAAATTGCCTTCACTCCTGCATGGTTTCTGCTGAGAAAATAGAGTTTAGTCTTACTGGGGGCACTTTGAAGGTAACTTTTGATTTTTTTCTGAGTTGCTTTCAGGATTCATTCTTTGTCTTTGTTTTTGGAAATTTTGATTGTGATATATCTTGGTGATTTTCTTTTGAGGTCTATCTGTTTAGTGTTTATTGAACTTGAATGCATATCGTCTTGTCTTTCATCATATTAGGGAAATTGTCTTCAAACAAGTCTTTGACAATTTACTCTGCAGTTTTATGTGTCTCTTGCTGTTCTGGAATGCTGATCACATATGTCATATGACACGTATGTCATTTGTCCTTTTTTTTGAGACAGTTTTTTTTTTTTTTTTCCATAAGAAAGTCTTTCTGGATTTGCTTTTTTTTTTTAAAAAAAAAAAA
>NW_006921797.1:4053296-4053953 GCF_000298275.1 Orycteropus afer afer | reverse complement strand
CTTCACCCAAATCAATACTTATCTCTATCTATCTAACAGTGTTCCCTTCCCTCCTCTTCCCCCCCTGGTAACCAACAAAGAAAATTTCCTTTCATATATAAACCTTTCCTTGACTTTTAAAATAACAGACTAATACAATGTTTATCCTTCTGTGATTGACTTATTTCACTCAGCATAATGTCCTCCAAGTTCATCATGTTATCATTTCCTTTGTTGCTGTTGTTTTAGTATATGCTGAATATTTGTGCTTGTCCTCTTTTTTAATTGCGATGTGAAGGTTTATCATTTTTCTTTGAGGATACCCTATGGTTTATAATTTTATCTCCAAGTTTAGAACAGTCCATTCTATCTTGCAACTTTCTTAACTTCCTCACCATTTACAAGTTCTGTGACTACACAGTATTTTCCCTCTTTTTGTTGTAGTTGTCCTCACTTGCCAATTGATGTCTCTGGTTCCCTGTTTACAATCTTGTAAGCTCATTTTACTTTGGATATCTCCATAATTGTAGTTTCTGGGTTGTGTCACCTTGTGTATTAATGGTCAGTTATTATTTGCTATTTTTTTGGTTCTCTGTTCAAAGGACTCCCTTTAGCACGCCTTGTAAGGTTGGTCTGGTTTTAACAAATTCCCTTAATTTCTGCTTATCTGGAAATCTC
>NW_006921797.1:4048307-4051174 GCF_000298275.1 Orycteropus afer afer | reverse complement strand
GTGGTTTGGGTGAAAGTTAACAGAGCAAATTCACTTTCCATACAGCAGTTCACATACACTTTGTCTCATGACATTGACTGCAGTTTCCCACAATGCAACAGCTCCCTCCCACTTCCCCCACCATATTTGCCTCTTCCCTGCATATTTCCCTCCCATGCACTCCTGCTCCCTGAGCTGTCTCCCTGTGTGTATACAGCCCTTCTATTCTCCCATGATCGATCTCTCCAAGGAGTAAATCTACCTAATGTAAATGTTCAGCTCACATGCCTGTCTTTTGTTTTGCTGGAAGCCACAGGAGTGGGTTCAATTCCAGACCTGAAGGGCAGTTAGCGGCCATACTCTCAGAGGTTTCATCAGGGTCTATCAGACCAGCAAACTTGGTCCCCCCCCCCTTTTTTTTTAATGATTTTGAGTTTTGTTTCACATTTTTCACTCACTCTATCCAGGATCTGCTACATAGATCCCCTACTGAGTGGTTGACAGTGGTAGCTGGGCACATCTAGTTCTTCTGGTCTCATAGTTGTATAGGCTGAGGGTTGCATGGTATACCAGTCACTTGGACTAATTTTTTCCATGAATCTTTAGTTTTCTTCATTCTTCTTTGCTCTGGATGAGGAGAGATCCATTGTTGCATCTAGATGCCTGCCTACAAGCTTTTAAGATTCTAGTCACTACTCAACAAGGTAAGATGTGGAACAATGTTTTGTGTAGTATGTTATGCCAGTTGAGCTTGATGTCCCATACGATTATGATCCCAAGCCACAGGTCCAACTACTCCCTCCCTCTGGGTATCTGGCTGTGGCCAAGAAGCTGCAACCTTGTCCCTTGTCAGCTCTACTATATACCTGGGAATTCATACAGAACATAAAAATACACTTGTAGAAAAATTGTCTGCCAACCCTATATATGGTCAGGGAACACTACCCTCTGCATAGACATACCTAATAGTTCAGCCTGCTTACCCATCTATCCCCCATAGTTTGCCTTCACTGACAACGCAGTACTGTATGTGCAAAAGCGTTCATATTTGTTGTCTGTACCTCCCATGTACCTCTCTGTGTCTTTCTCTTCCTCAGTATAACTGTGTTGATCACTCACATTTGGTACATTGCCCTTCTCTTCACTCAAATCAATACTTGTCTCTACCTATCTAACAGTGTTCCCTTGCCTCCTCCCCCCACCCCTGGGAACCAACAAAGACAATTTCCTTCCATATATAAACCTTTCCTTGACTTTTTACAGTAATGGACTAATACAATAATATTTGTCCTCTGTGATTGACTTATTTCACTCTGCATGATGTCCTCCAAGTTCATCCACGTTTTGAGGTGTTTTGCTGATTCTTCATTGTTTTTTAGGGTTGCATGGTATTCCATTGTGTATATGTACCATAGTTTGGTTATCCACTCTTCTGTTGATGGGTACCTAGGTTGTTTCCATTTTTTGGCTATTATAAAGAGTGCCGTGATGAACATTGGTGTGCATATATCTGTTCTTTTCCTGGATCTCACTTATTTAGGACCCATATCTAGTAATGGAATGGCTGGATCAAACAATATTTCTAATTCCAATTATTTAAGGAATTGCCATACTGCTTTCCACAGTGGTTGTGTCATTTGACAGTCCCACCAGCAGTGTATGACAGTCCCAATCTCTCTGCATCTTCCTCAGCATTTGTTATTTTCTGTCTTGTTGAACTTTGCTAGTAGTGCTGAAGCAAGATGATATTTCATTGCTGTTTGATTTGCATCTCTCTAATGGCTAAGGATCGTGAACATTTCTTCGTAAGTTTGTTGGCTGCCTGAATATCCTCTTTGGTGAAGTAGACACTTCATGTCTTCTGCCATTTTTTAATTAGATTATTTGTCTTTTGGCTGTTGCGGTGTTGGAGTGTTCTATAAATTCTAGAGATAAGTCACTTGTCAGATATATCATTGTCGAATATTTTTTCCCAATCTGTAAGTTATCTTTTGACTCTTTTGGAGAAGACTTTGGAAGTACATAAGAATTTAATTTTTACAAGCTCCCATTCACCTAGTTTCTCTTCTGCTGTTTGTGCATTTTGGTTTATGTTTGATAGTTGATTTATGCCATATATCAGGGGGCTTAAATTTGCCCCTACTTTTTCCTTGAAACTGTATAGTTTTAGGTTTCATATTGAAGTCTTTGATCCATCTGGAATTAGTTTTTTTTTGTATAGTGTGAGGTACAGATCTTGTTTCATTTTTCTGCAAATGGATATCCAATTTTGCTAGTATCATTTGTTAAACAGAAAATTTCTTCCCCATTTAATGGATTTTGGCCCTTTGTGAAAGATTAGCTGACTATAAGTCAATGGATCTATTTCAGGGCTCTCAATTCTATTCCATTGTTCTGTGTGTCTGTCTTTGTACTAATAACAGGCAGTTTTGACTACTGTGGCTGTATAGTAGATTTGGAGGTCCAGCAGTGTGAGATCTCCTTTGCTCTTCTTCTTCAATAGTGCTTTGCTTATCCAAGGTCTCTTTCCTTTCCATTTAAATTTAGTGATTGGTTTTTCCATATCCTTAAAGAATGTTGATGGGATCTGGATTAGAACTGCATTGAATGTATAGATTGCTTTGGGTAGAATTGATATTTTCACAATGTTCAATCTTTCAATTCATGAGCGTGATATGTTCTTCAATTTACATAGATCTCTTATGGTTTCTTGAAGTAGTGTTTTATAGTTTTCTTTGTACAGGTCTTTTGTATCCCTGATAAGATTAATTCCCAAGTATTTTATTGTTTTTGGTAGCTATTGTAAATAGTGGGAGCTCTGGTGGCATAGTGCCTAAGGCATTTAGTCAAATGCTAACCAGAAGGCAGGCTGTTCAAACCCACGAACC
>NW_006921797.1:4046570-4047417 GCF_000298275.1 Orycteropus afer afer | reverse complement strand
GCACTTAACTGCTAACCAGAAGCAAGGCAACTCAAACCCACCATTCATTCCTTGGAAGGAAGATGGGGCAATCTACTTCTGTAGTGATACTGCCTCAGAAATCCAAGGAGGGGTCAATATGAGTCGGGTCCAACTCAACGACACATAACAACAACAATACAACAGTCTTGTTGATTTTTTCTATTGTCTTTCTATTTTCTGTTTCATTGATTTCTGCTTGAATCTTGATTATTTCCTTTCTTCTGGTGACTATAGTCTTTTCTTGTTCTTTTTCTAATTATTGGAGATATTGGTTTAAAGTGTTGATTTTGGCTCTTTCTTCTTTTTTGATATATGCATTTATTGCTACAAATTGGCCTGTGATCAGTGTTTTTACTGTGTCCCAAAGATTTTGCTATGTTGTGTTTTTATTCTCATTTTATTCAAGGTATTTTTAGTTTCTTCTCTTACTCAGTCTTTCACAAGGAGGGTGTTGTTCAGTTTCTATGTGTTTGCTCTTTTTCCGTTGATCTTCCTATTGTTGATTTCTAATTTGATAACATTGTGATCTGAGAAGATGGTTTGCAGTATTTCAAGGTTTTTAAATTCATTGAGGCTTGCTTTATGGCCCAAAATATGGTCTATCATGGAGAATGTTCCTGTGTATTGAAAAAGAATGCATATCGTGCTGTTGTTGGCTGAAGTGCTCTGTAGATGTCTATAAGGTCAAGTTGGTGTATTTTATTGTTTAGCTCTTCTGCGTCTTCATTGAGTTTCTTTCCAGTTGTTCTATCTTTCATTGAAAGTGGTGTATTAAAGTCTCCTACTATGACTGTGGGGTCATCTATTTGCCTTTTCAACTCTTTTA
>NW_006921797.1:4039382-4046217 GCF_000298275.1 Orycteropus afer afer | reverse complement strand
AATCATGTTATCATTTCCTTTGTTGCTATTGTTTTAGTATTTGCTAAGAATTTGTGCTATTCCTCTTTTATCTTTTCCTGCAAAGATTTACCATTTTTCATTGAGGTTACCCTGTGATTTATAACTTTCTCCCTGAATTTAGAACAGTCCATTCCATCTTGCCACTTTCTTGACATTCTCACTGTTTAGAAGTTCTGTAACTACACTATTTTCCCCCTCTTTTTGGTTTGTAGTTGTCCTCATTTGTCAATTGATGTCTCTGATTCCCTGTTTACAATCTTGTAAGCTCATTTTACTTTGGATACTTCCATAGCTGTGTTGATTTCTGGATTATGTCATCTTGTGTATTAATGGTTCGTTGTTATTTCTATTATTGATTCTCTGTTCAAGGGACACCATTTAGTATCTCTTGTAAGGTTGGTCTGGTTTTAACAAATTTCTTTAATTTCTGCTTATCTGGAAATCTAATTTCACCATCATTTTTTGAGGGACAGTTTTGCTGGGTACGTAATTCTTGGTTGGAAATTTTTCTCTTTCTGCCTTTTATATATTATCCCATTGCCTTCTCGCTTGCATGGTTTCTGCTGAGAAATCAGAGCTTATTCTTAATAGTTGTCCTTTGTATGTCATTTTTCCCATGCTGCTTTCAGGATTCTTTCTTTGTTTTTGGTTTTGATGAGTTTGGTGATGATATAAATCTTGGTGATTTTCTTTTGTGGTCTATCCTGCTTGGGGTTCATTGGATTTTCTGAATGGATATATTCTCATCTTTCATCATAAAATAAAGTTCTCTTCTAACAAATCTTGGGCAATATTCTCAGTGGTTTTATTTTTCTCTTCCTGTTCTGGAATTCCAATTACTTGTAGGTTTGATGGTATCCCACATGAATCTTAGGCTTTCTTCATTTTGTTTTGATCTTTTTTTTTCTGATTTATCCTTTTCCAAAGAAGTATTCAAGTATTGGTCTTCAATCTCATTAATTCTGTCTTCCATTGTTTTGATTCTACTCTTTTGCCCTTTCAATGTGTTATCTATTTCTGAAAATTTAGTATTCATCTTCTGGATTTCTATTTGTAGATTTTATGTCATTTCTAATTTTTCATTTATTTTGTAATTTTGTTCTTGCATTTTCTTCTGAAATTGTTCTAGGGTTTTGTCTGTGTTTTCCTTAATTTTGTAAGTGTTTTCCTTGATCTGTCTCTCAATCCTTTGAAGATACCTACACATAATTCTTTTGAATTCATATCAGGGACTTCCAATGTTGTTCTTCCTCAGGGATGTGTTCTGGGTCTGTATTCTGCTTCCTTGTTTCTACCACTTTATCTTGCTTCTTTGTGTTGACTGTGATGGTCTACTGTGTCCAAGACATTGTGATGTTGTTGTGTTTAGATCTCTGTTAACTGTTTGTGAAGAGCAGTTAAGGATGAGCCAGGCTCTTCTTAGTGGTCATTTATCATTGACCAATTGGTGGAGAAGGAAGTGGTGGCCCTCACTCAGTAAATGGAACAGTATGAGTTGTGGGTGTGGTTGTGTTGCATGGACATGGTTGTTCTCTCCCACTCAGTTAGTCATATGCCATTCATCTTGATAGTGTCCCACATAAATCTTAGGCTTTCTTTATTTCTTTTTTCTTCTTCATTTTTTCTTATTGTTCTTCTAACAAATTGTATTAAGAAATTTGTCTTCAATCCCACTAATCCTGTCATCCATTGATTCAATTCTACTCTTTTTATTCTTTTAACATGCTATCTATTTTTGAAATCTTAGCATTAATTTTCTACTTGCTGTTTTTATGTGGTTTCTAATTTTTCATTTATTTTGTCAGTTTGTTTCTGTATTGTTTTCCTGAATTCTTCTAGAGTTTTGTCTGTGTTTTTCTTGATCTTTCTCTCAGTACATTGGCAGTACCTAAACATAATTCTTTTCAATTCCTTATCAGGTAGTTCTGATGACATTTCTTCCTTAAAGAGGTTTTCTGACTCTGTATTTTGGTTTTGGTTCCTTTTTTGTACTACTTTATCTCTGCTTCTTTGTGTAGACTAGGATTGTCTATTGTCACCAATACACTGTGATGTTTCAGTATTTGTATATAAGTAATGTTTGTATGTTGGTGTGTTTCCCCAAAAGTTTTTTATTTTTTATTTTTTGCTTTATCTTGTTTTGATATATCCAAATGAATGTGGATAGTGTGCTACTCTGTTTGCTAATTTGACTGTGCTTAGGCACTAACCACCTGTTACTTGATGAATGGGATAGAGTATGAGAATATGTGCACAGTTCCTTTTGTTGCTCATGTAGAGTGTTTGAGGGCAAGTTAGGGTGATGTTGGCCATCATCTATCATTGATCAATTGGTATAGAAGCAGGTTGGTTTCAACCAATGAGTGGGTGTGAATATGTTTGAATCATGTGGGTATAGCTTCTGACTCCTCCTGGAGGAGAGGGGGAGGATACAACAACTCTAAAAAATGAAATAAAGAGAACAAAAAATGCAAAAAGCACAACAAAAAAAAAAATAAAAGAAATAAAAGGAGAAAAAAAATATTAAAAAGAGAAACAAAAACCAACAGTATTAAAAACAAAAAAATTAAAAAAGAAAAATGAGATAAAAAATGAAGAACAAAGAGTAAAAAATGAAAAAAAAAAAAAAATCCATGGAGGGGAGGGAAAGAAAAGAGAGCAAGAAGAAGGGAATAGTCAAGAAAAAGTAAGAAAAGTGAAAAATGAAAAACAAGGGATGGTATAGTAATTAATTTTGTGTGTCAACTTGGCTGTACTGTGGTTTTGAGTAGTTGGGCAGCAGGAAGTAGTTATTCCCCATAATGATAGTGTGATCACTTCCATGATGGAACCTTCTGTGAACAGCTAAGTTGTTGCCTTTGGGATATAGTCTGCTTCTAGTATATAGGGAGAAGCTTTGGCAATGGTCTCCAGCTTTTGACACATTTAGATCCTGGATTTGTGTGAGTCTTTGTCTCAGTATTTCCTGCTGATCTTGGGGATTGTTCCTGAACTTGAAGTAATGGCTTGCTCTGATGTCTAGTAGTCTTGGGTCTGTGCCACTTTTCCTATCGACCTTGGGTTTTCAGCTTCAGCAGTTAGCAGCTATGTGAGTCAGAAAAAGCCTACAGGCCTGGAACAGGAGGCAGAGCTGAAGCCTAAGGTCGAGGGGCCTCGATCCAGGCCCTAGAGATGGCATTTTGAACTTGGATTTCTAGCTTCCCAAATTGTAAGCTAAAGGAGAGAAACTTGTCTGTCAGTTTTTCTTACTGTGGTGGCTTGAGTGTTGTTGTGAGGCTGAAGGCTATGCTATTGGTATTTTAAATTGAGCAGGGTTACTCATAGTGGACAGGTTTCAGCAGAGCTTCCAGACGAAGACAGACTTGGAAGAAGGAAGAGGCCATTGAGCCTCAAACAATTGGTCAGTGAAAAACTTATGCATAGTAATGAAACACTGTCTGATATATTACTGGAAAACTTTACAATTAGCCCTGAAACATTGTCTGATATAATGCCAGAAGAGGAGCCCCTCAGGTCAGAAGGCACTCAAAATATGAGTGGAGAAGAGCTGACTCATTAGAGTAGAGCCAAATTTAATAATATGGACAGAGTAAAGCTTTTGCAGCAGGTATCCAAGAAAGAGGAGAGATGCAGGTCCCACCCCCAAGAGGCAGGAAAGCTGGGGAAAAAAAAGCTGGGAGGATGACAGACTGAGTGGCAGGGATCCAAGTAAGAGGAGGATGGAGTGGTTTCCAACAGCTAAAGGAGACAAACTTGTCTGTCAGTTTGTCTTACTGTGGTGGCTTGCATGTTGCCGTGAGGCTTGAGGCTGTGCCACTAGTGTTTCAAATGCCAGCAAGGTTGCACAGGTTTCAATACAGCTTATAGACTGAGACAGACTAGGAAGAAGGAAAAGGCCATCCACTTCTCAAAGAATTGGTCAGGGAAAACCTTATGAACAGCAGAGAAACACTGTCTGATACATTACTGTGTAACTTTATGAATAGCCCAGAAACACTGTCTGATGCAGTGCAGGAGGATGAGCCCCTTAGATCAGAAGTCTCTCAAAATACAATAAAATATAACTGGGAAAGAGCTGCATTATTAGTAGAGCCAACCTTACAAATATGGATAAAGTAAAGCTTTCAAGACCTCCACTTGCTAACATGGCGTGACTCAAATTGAGAAGAAACAGCTGCAAACATCTATCAATAATCGGAACATAGACTACATGAAGTATGAATCTAGGAAAATTGGAAGTTGTTAAAAATGAAATGGTATGGATAAAGATTGATATCCTAGGCATTAGTGAGCTGAAATGGATTGGTTTCAGCCCTTTAGAATCAGACAACCATATGATCTACTATGCTGGAAATGACAATTTGAAGAGGAAAGCTGTGACATTCATCATCACAAAGGATGTTTCAAGATCTGTCCTGAAGTACAATGCTGTCAGTCATAGGATAATATCCATATGCCTACAAGGAAGAGTAATTAATACAACTATTATTCAAATTTGGGAGCTCTGGTAGCATAGTGGATAAGACACTTGCCTGCTAACCAGAGGGCTGGCGGTTCAAACCCACCAGCCACTCCTCGGAAGGAAGGTTGGGCAATCCTACTTCCGTAGTAATACTGCCTCGGAAACCCAAGGAGGGGTCGCTATGAGTCAGGTTTGACTCGACGGCACATAACAACAACAACAACAACATTATTCAAATTTACACACCAACCACAAAAGCCGAAGATGATGAAATTGAAGATTTTTATCAACTTCTGCTGTCTGAATTGGCAGAACATGAAATCAAAATTTGTTAATTATCACTGGTGACTGGAATGCAAAAGTTGGAAACAAAGAAGAATCACCGATAGAAAATTTGGCCTTGGTCACAAACAATGCTGGAGATCACATGATAGAATTTTGCAAGACCAATGACTTATTCATTGCAAATACCTTTTTTCAACAACACAAATGGTGGCTATACAAGTGGACTTCATGAGATAGAGTACACAGGAATCAGATTGACTACATCTGTGGCAAGAGGTGATAGAATATCTCAATGCCTTCACCCAAAACAAAGCCAGGAGCTGATTGTGGAACAGATGATCAACTGCTCATATGCAAGTTGAACTTGAATTTGAAGACAATTAAAACAAGTCCACAAGAGCCAAAATATGACATTGAATATATCTCTCCTGAATTTAGAGACCATTTAAAGAATAGGTTTGATGCACTGAACACCAATGACCAAAAACCAGAAGAACTGTGGGATGACATCAAGAACATCATCCATGAAGAAAGCCAAGAAGTCATTAAAAAGATGAGAAAGGAGAAAGTTCGGGTAAGATGGCAGAATAGGCAGAAAGACTGCACAGACCCTCTTCAACAAAGAAAAGGGAAAATAATTAACACAGACACAACATAATCCTGGACCCCTGAGCCTTGAAGGGAAGGATATAGAAGTGGACTAAACCTCAACTAGCAGAAGAATTTGCATGAAAATACCAAAAATGGAGACATACAGAGCTGCAGTCTGGCAGCGATCCTGAGCAATCATGGAGGCACAAACAACTTGGAGATAGGCGAGTGGTAGTAGGTCCTAAGAATTAACCTAAAACTCAGCCTGCTAGTGAGGGACTACACGGAGGACTGCTCTGGTGGCTGGGGAATAAAAGGTGAAGCAGCAGAAAAGAGGAAGGAGGGCTGAGCTGTAGACTTTTGCCTGCCTGGAGGGCACAGCCATTTTGCATATTTATAAGTGACTTGACCATTTTGGATATTTAAAGAGACGGTGCTCTCCCAGATTCCAGGGGCTTAAGAACGGGTTCCACTTGCCAGTAACCCCAAGGATCCGGTCCTGGACAACTGAAAAGGTGCGACATTCCCCTTGTTACTCTTATATATCCCATACCCACTTGGTGAATGGAGGTGTGGCCATCCCCCACTCCCACCCCCCTTCTGGGCCTGCAGGAACCCCATCCCAGTCTGTGTGCTCAGATGGAGCCTGGGTGCTCTGCCCTGTCCTCCCCCAAGTTTTTTCTTTTTTTCTTTCTCTTTTCCAGTTTTTAGTCAGTTTTAAAACTGCTATTATGATTAATACTTTTGTCCTTTTTACTATTATTCTTTATTCTTCCCCTTCAAGGTCCTAGTTTTCAGCTTTTTTTCTTTTCCCTGTTCCTGGTTATTTTGTAAATTTAATTTAAAAATTATTATTTTTTAAATTAAATTTTCTCCCCCCTCTTTTTTTCAATCATGGTTAACCCTGTTCCTTTTTTAATTTTTGCATTTTTTCCCATTTTTTCTTAATTATTCTCCTTCTCTACCTTTTTTCTCTTACTGCCCTATCTCCAGATATTGCAGGTATTCTTGTTCTTTTTTCTTCTTCTATTTCCCTTTTTTCTTTTTTTGGGGTTACTATTCCTGTGGGATTACATGGTATACTTTTGTCCATGTGCTTTTAGTTTTTTGATGGTTATTTAATTCTAATTTTTGTCTAACTGAGTGGAAGACAGCAACAGTCCCCATAAGACACAACTATACCCACACCTCCTGCAACTTTACTTACTGACCGAGAGCCAGCAACTCCTTCTTCACCAATGGGCCAATGATAAAAAACCACCAACAAGAGCCTGAATCACCCTTGGCTGCTCTTCATAGTTAACAGGGTTCTAAATACATCAATTTCATGATGTCTCAGAGACAAACAGACCATCACACTCCACACAAAGAAGCATGATAAAGTGGTAGAAACAAGGGAGCAGGATACAGACCCAGAACACATCCCTAAGGAAGAAGCAGCATTGGAATTCTCTGATAAGGAATTCAAAAGAATTA
>NW_006921797.1:4036995-4038651 GCF_000298275.1 Orycteropus afer afer | reverse complement strand
AAATTAGGAGATTTCCAGATAAGCAGAAACTAAGGGAATTTGTTAAAACCAGACCAAACTTACAAGAGACACTAAAGGGAGTCCTTTGAACAGAGAATCAAAAATAGCAAATAACAACCAACCATTAGTACACAAGATGACATAACCCAGAAACCACAGCTATGGACATATCAAAGTAAAATGAGCTCACAAGATTGTAAACAGGGAACCAGAGACATCAATTGGCAAGTGAGGACAATTGCAAACAAAAACAGGGAAAATACTGTGTAGTTACAGAACTTGTAAATGGTGAGGAAGTTAAGAGAGTTGCAAGATAGAATGGCCTATTCTAAAATCAGGGAGAAAATGATAAATCATAGGATAACCTCAAAGAAAAATGATAAACCTTCAGATCACAATAAAAAAGAGGACAAGCACAAATATTCAGCAAATATTAAAACAACAGCAACAAAGGAAATGATAACACGATTCATAAACATAATGAGCTCAGCACAGAAAATAGTATGGAATAAAGGAACCAGGGACACCATGAAAAAACACATAAGAAAATGACAGCAATCAATTCATACTTGTCAATAATTACACTGAATGTTAATGGATTAAATGCACCACTCAAGAGATGGAGAGTTGTAGACTGGATAAGAAAACATAGTCCATCAATATGCTGTCTACAAAGACACAACTTAGAGACAGACACAAATATAGACTAAAAATCAAAGGTTGGAAAAAGATATATGAAGCAAATGGCAACTGTAAGAGAGCAGGAGTGGCAATATTAATTTCTGATCAAATTGACTTAAAGACAAAAACCACCATACGAGACAAGGAAGGACATTATATAATGATTAAAGGATCAATTGAACGTGAAGGTATAACCATACTAAATATCTATGGACCTAATTGAAATGCCCCAAAATACATAAATCAGACTTTAAAAGAGTCAAAGAACAAATAGATGACTCCACAGTCATAGTGGGAGACTTTAATACACCACTTTCATTGAAAGGCAGAACAACTAGAAAGAAACTCAACAAAGATGCAGAAGAGCTAAGCAATACAATCCACCAACTTGGCTTTATAGACATCTACAGAGCACTTCACCCAACAGCAGCACAATATACATTCTTCTCCAGTGCACACTGAACTTTTTCCATGATAGACCATATGTTAGGCCATAAAGCAAGCCTTAATGAATTTAAAAACATTGAAATACTTCAAAGCATCTTCTCAGATCATAATGCTGTCAAATTAGAAATGAACAATACAAAGATCAACAGAAAAAGATTAAACACATGGAAACTGAACAATACCCTCCTTGAGAAAGACTGGGTAAGAGAGGAAATAAAAATTGAAATTCAAAAATTTCTTGAATCAAATGAGAATGAAAACACAAAATACCAAAATCTTTGGGACACAGCAAAAGCAGTGATCAAAGGTCAATTTATAGCAATAAATGCACATATCAAAAAGGAAAAAAGAGCCAAAATCAACACTTTAAAGCAACATCTCCAACAATTAGAAAAAGAAGAGCAAGAAAAGCCTACAGTCACCAGAAGAAAGGAAATAATAAAGATTTGAGTAGAAATCAATGAGACAGAAAATAGAAGGGCAATAGAAAAAATCAACAAGACCAGAAGTTGGTTTTTTTTAAAAGAT
>NW_006921797.1:3986622-4033730 GCF_000298275.1 Orycteropus afer afer | reverse complement strand
GCAAATATGGGTATATGGGTGGATAGATGGGTGGACAGGCTGAACTATTAGGTGTGTTTATGAAGTAGGGAGTGTACCCAAGAACATGTATAGGGTTGGCAGACAATATTCCTATAAGTTTATGTGTATGATCTGAATTTCTAGGTGTATAGTAGAGCTGACAAGGGTCAATGTTGTAGTCACTGCTTGGTCACAGCCAGCTACCCAGAGGGACTGAGTAGTTGAATCTGTGCACTTGGGACCATAGTCTCAGGGGACATCAAGCTCAATTGGCATAACATACTACACAAAACATTGTTCCACCTCTACTTTGGCGAGTAGTGACTGGGATCTTAAAAGCTTGCAACCTGCCATGTAGATGAGACAATAGGTCTCTTCTTGTCCAGAGTAAAGAAGAATGAAGAAAACCAAAAATTCATGGAAACAATTAGTCCTAGAGACTGGTACACCATCCAATCTGCCACCTATACGACTATGAGACCAGAAGAACTAGATGGTGCCCAGCTACCTCTGTCATCCACTTGGAAGGGGATCTATTTAGGATGTCCTGGATAGAGAGGGAGAGCAATGTGGAACAAAACTCAAAATCCTTTGGAGAAAAAAAAAAAAGGGGGGGGTGGACGAGGTTTACTGGTCCGATAGAGTCTGATGGAGCCACTGAGATTATGGCCCCTAACTTCCCTTCAGCTCTTGAATTGAACCCACATTAGTGGCTTCCAACTGAACAAAAACAGGCATATGAGTTGAACATTTACCTTAGGTAGATACACTCCTTGGAGAGAATAATCATGGGAAAAAGAAGGGATGCTTATACATAGGGAGACAGCTCAGGGTGCAGGAGTGCATGGAAGGATGGACACAGGGTAGAGGTAACTATGGGGAGGAAATGGGAGGGGAGCTGTTGCATTGTGGTAAATTGTGGTCAATGTCATGAGACAAAGTGTACGTGAACTGCTGTGTGGAAAGTGAATTTGCTCTGTAAATTTTCACCCAAATCACAATTTAAAAAAAAAAAAATGAGAAAGGAAGAAAAGACCAAAATGGATGTCAGAAGAGACTCTGAAACTTGCCCTTGAGGGAAGTGTAGCTAGAAGAAATGAAAAAAATGACAAGGCAAAAGAGCTGAACAGAAGATTTCAAAGAGCAACTTGAGAAGACAAAGTCAATTACTATAATGAAATGTGCAAAGACCTAGAGTTAGAAAACCAAAAGGGAAGAACATTCTCAGCATTTCTCAAGCTGAAAGAATTGAGGAAAAAATGTAACACTTGAGTTGCAATATTGAAAGACTGTATAGGCAAAATATTGAATGTTGCAGGAAGCATCCAAAGATGGAAGGAATACACAGAATCGCTGTACCAAAAAGAGCTGGTCAATGTTCATCTATTTCAGGAGGTGGCGTATGTTCAAGAAGCTGCACTGAAGGAATTGGAGAAGAACAAGGTTCCAAGAATTGACAAACTGCCTATTGAGATCTTTCAACTAATGGATGCCCCACTGCAGGCACTCACTTGGTTATGCCAAGAGATTTGGAAGACAGCTACCTGGCCAAGTGACTGGAAGAGATCCATATTTGTACCCATTCCAAAGAAAGGTGATCCCACAGAATGTGGAAATTATCAGCCAATATCATTAATATCACATGCAAATAAAATTGTACTGAAGATAAATCAAAAACGTTTGCAGCAGTATGTTGACAGAGAACTTCCAGAAATGCAGGCTGGATTCAGAAGAGGACATGGAATGAGGGATATCATTGCTAATGTCAGATGGATCTTGGCTCAAAGCAAAGAATACCAGAAAGATGTTTACTTATGTTGTATTGACTATGCAAAAGCATTTGATTTTGTGGATCATAACAAATTATGGATAACATTGAGAAGAATGGGAATTCCAGAACACTTAATAGTATACACGAGGAACTTGTACACAGACCAGGAGGCTGTTGTTCAAACAGAACAAGTGGACACTCCGTGGTTTAAAATCAAGAAGGGAGTGTGTCAGGGTTTGTATCCTTTCACCATACTTATTCAATCTCTATGCTGAGCAAATAATCTGAAAAGCTGAACTATATGAAGAAGAACATGACATCAAGATTGGAGGAAGAATTATGAACTACCTGCAATATGCTGATGACACAACTTTGATGGCAGGACCCCCATTTGCTGATGTGGCATGTCTGAAGATGAGAAGAAACAGCTGCAAACATCCATTAATAATCAGAGCATGGTGTGTATGAAGTATGAATCTAGGAAAATTGGAAGTTGTCAAAAATGAAATGGAACACATATAGATAAATATCCTGGGCATTAGTGAGCTGAAATAGACTGTTTTTGGCCATTTTGAATCAGATAACCCTATGGCCTACTAAGCCAGGGATGATAAACTGAAGAGGAAAGGCCTGGCATTCATTGTCACAAGAAATGTGTCAAAATCTGTCCTGAAGTACAATGCTGTCAGTGACAGAATAATATCCATACACCTACAAGTAAGATGAGTTAATACTACTATTATTCAAATTTACACACCAACCACCAAAACCAAAGATGAGGAAATTGAAGATTTTTACAAATTTTTGCATGCTGAAATTGACCGAACATGCAATCAAGATGTGTTAATTATCAATAGTGATTGGAATGCAAAAATTGGAAACAAAGAAGAATCACCAGCTGTTAGAAAATATGGCCTTAGTGATAGAAATGATGTTGGAGATTGCATGATAAAATTTTGCAAGACCAACAAATTATTCCTTGCAAATACCTTATTTCAACAACACAAACAGTGACTATACACATGGACTTCACCAGATAGAGTACACAGGAATCAGATTGACTACATCTGTGGTAAGAAGTGATGGAGAAGCTCAATAGCTTCAGCCAAAATAAGACCAGGAAGTGATTGTGGACTAGACCATCAGTAGCTCATATGCAAGTTCAACTTGAAGTTGAAAACAATTAAAACAAGTCCATGAAAGCCAAAATATGACCTTCATTATATCCCTCCTGAATTTAGAGATCAGCTAAAGAATAGATTTGGTGTATTGAACATCCATGACCAAAAACCAGAGAAATTGTAGGATGACATCAGGAACATCATCCATGAAGAAAGCAAAAGTTATTAAAATGACAGTAAAGGAAGAAAAGACCAAAGTGAATGTCAGAAGAGACTCTGAAACTTGTCCTTAAACAGGGAGTAGCTAAACCAAACAGAAGAATCAACAAGATAAAAGAACTGAATAGAAGATTTCAAAGAGCAGCTAGAGGAGACAAAGTCAATGATTATAATGAAATGTGCAAAGACCTGGAGTTTGAAAACCAAAAGGGAAGAACATGATTGGCATTTCTCAAGCTGAAATAACTGAGGAAAAAATTTAAGTCTTGTATTGTAATATTGAAAAATTCCATGAACAATATGTTGAATGATGCAGGAAACATCAGAAGAAGATGAATGTAATATGCAGAGTCACTATACCAAAAAGAACTAGTAGATGATCATCCATTTCAGGAGGTGGCATATGGTCAAGAACCAATGGTATTGAAGGAAGAAGTCAAAGCTGCACTGAAGGAATTGACAATAAACAAGGCTCTGGGAATTGACCGAATACCCATTGAGATGTTTCTCCCATAAGATGTCTGGGGCTAGGTCACCTGGTTCCAGAAAAAGCTCCTGACATCCCACAAGGTGGCTGGGTTTAGGCTGCCTGGTGCTTGAAGAAGCCCTGCCAGCTTAAAGACTGGTGGGAGAAGGGCACCAGATCCTAGAACTAGTTATGTCTGCCTATAAAGTAATTGGGGCAGGATGCCTTATCCTAGATGAAGTTCTTGCTTCCCAGAAAGTGTCTGGGCACAGGGAGTCTGGACCAGGAACAAGACCCTGCTGGCCCAAAAGTTGACTGGAAGAAGGAGTGCCTGCTGGCCAAAGAGGCAGCTGAGAGCAGAGATCCTGGCTACAGAAACAGTTCCTACTGTCCCCAAAGTCACTTGGGCATAGGGCACCTAGTCCCAGAAAAAGTTTCCACCATCCCAAAAGGTACCTGGGCCTAAGGTGCCTGGTCCCAAAAGTTCTTGCTGTCCCCAAATGTGGCTAGGTTCAGGGGACCTGATCCTGGGACTAGTTTCTGCCTACCCATAAGGTAATTGGGTTCAGGGAATTCCTGCAGGACAGAAGATGGGTAGGATTGAGGGATGGCCACACCTCTTGTCAGCAGGAGGATGAGGGGAATGACGGGAACAAGGGGAATATCATCACACTTTTCTAGTCACCAGTCACCAGTGTCTGTTCCCATGAAGCCCTCAGCAAGCAGAGGTGGTTATCAGGTTGTTTCCCTGATCAGAATGCTGCTTGACAAAATCCAAAATGGCCATGCTGTCATGACGCCAGGCAACAGTCCACAGCTCTGTTTTTCTCCTTGTCTGCTATTTTCATTCATTTTTTTTCTACTAGTTGGTATTTGTTCCGCATATTTATCCTTCTCTCTGAAACTCAGGGTTCCAGGATTATCATGTGTGTCTGTTTCATTGGGTGTCTTATTTTTTTGTTGCAGAGAATCTGGGAGCTTGTCTGCATATTCTGCCATCTTGCCAGAACTTATGGATAGTTCTATTGTTAATAGGGAAAAATAAATAATCAACAGTCTAAAAATAGAGTTAAATAATTTATGGAACATTTCCTAGACCTTTTTTCACCACTCATGTCATATTATAGGGTTTTAATGTCATGGGAAAAAGCTATTATTGATATAAAAGAAAAAAACCAAGCAGAAAATAAAACTCCTTTATTTGATACAAATTTTGTAACATTAAGATCTATCATGCAAATGCAGGAAAAAAAAATTTATGAGAAACAAGTTGTAGTAGTTATTCCTTAGTTGTGAGAGTGTTCTGATTTTGATATTCTTCTTCATAACTTTCCAGATTTTAAAACTAATGTGCATATATTAAGCTTTTAATCATAAAGCAAAATAAATATTACTTAAAAATAAGGGGTAGATTTTAAAAATCATTTCACAAACTTTAAAGTGAGAGATTTAAATTCTTTAAATTTTCAGTGCATAAAAGTGGTGAAAGTAGTTAGTTAGTCAATAACTGAAATGAATGCTTTTTTGGCTTTGCAATGACCACCCTAAATTGAATACATTTTCCACCCTGTATTTCCATTAATGTAGCATAGACATTTTGATAGCTATGCCAACAGCTAAGGCTGGGCCATAATTCTCAGTGGCTTAGCAGTTATGATATAGTCATCCCCCATGATGAGATCCAATACGATTTAATCATCTTCATGATGAGATGTGCCATGAGCAGCTAATCAATTTAAAAGGAGTTTCGTCAGGGGTGTGATCTGCTTCCAATATCTATATGGACATCCTGCCAAAGTCCAGTGGCTTTCTGCTAGATCTGGATCCTGCATCTGGCTCATCAGCACCTCTGGTTTCTGGACTTGAACTAGTGGCCTATCATACTGCCTGCAATTCTTGGGATTGCTGCCTTTGCAGTCTGTGAGGCAACGATAGGCCATTTTACCTGGCAGTCTTGGATTTGTCAACCTTTGGAACTAGCAGCCTGTTTTATTGCCTGCTGATCTTGGCTTTGTCAGCCCCGGCAGCTACGTGCATCAGGAGAAGCCTCCAGATTGATATTTGACCCATGGACTTGGAACTTGCCAGCCTTTATAACTAACTGTATAACCATTTCCTTGAGATAATATATTTTTTTTCTCTCTCTCTGTCTCTATAAGCTTCACTGGTTTTGCTTCTCTAGGGAACATAGCTTAAGACAGGCATCTTTGAAAAATAGCCTATGTTTGGAATTCACTACCCCTTCTTCATATAAAAATGATAATCCCAAAGAAAAAAATGTTCACTCTATTTTATCAGTTAAGGCAAAAACAAACTTCCCATAATTAATATCAGGAGAAATTTCTATTTTTGGAATGTAATCTTCCTGGGAATTCTTTTAGTTACCTTAGTCTTTAGCTTGAAGGGGAAATAACTCTTTTTTGAATAAGCCAGTTATCTTAAAGACAACATCTTTTCAGAAGACATTTTTCCCATGAGTTAAGCTTGGTTGGCTTTATTTATCTACCTTATTAGGTAGAAGGGTTTGGATGCACATTAGAAGATGTGGTTGAGAAATTAAAAATCTATTACAAACAAATCTAGTCTGGAGAGACAGCATGATGTGATGGGATGAATGAAGGCCTAGGATTTCATTTGAGTTCTGTCATGTAACAGATGTGAGGGCTTGTGCAATCATGTTGTAGCTCCTGTCTTATCTATGTCACAGGGTTCTTATGAGGACTACATGGGATAATATATGTGGACTTTTATTGTTGCAATGCAATCTATGAATAATGATAATATAAACTAGCTTCTATCTTCTCTGAATAGTAGTGAGCTGGATCTGAAATTTCATGGTATTCAATAGTCCCTGAAATTTCCAATCTAAGTGTTCACAGATGTCCCTCAAAGTTGCGGTTTAAGCCTAAGAAATATAGATGCTATAATTTTATTTGCCAGTGGCCATACTCTTTAACCTATCTGGGAATCTGGAAGAACAAATATATATATATATATTTTATTGTGATTTGGGTGAAGATTTACAGAGCAAATTCACTTTCCATACAGCAGTTTACATATACTTTGTCTCATGTCACTAACCACAGCTTACCACGATGCAACAGCTCCCTCCCACTTCCTCCCCATAGTTACCTCTTCCCAGTGTCCATCCTTCCATACAAAAAATATTCTTTAAAATATATTTTTTTAAATTTATAGTAAACTATAAAAATAAAGAAACCTATTTCCATAAGCCACACATCTGTTTATTTTATTACCACATCACATCTGTATGCACCTTAATTAAAAAAAAAAACTCAACCAAATGAAATACAATATTTGTGAAGTAATCTGCACAAGCTCTTTCATAATAGGTTTGCAGTTTTGAAAAATTCAGAAGAGAAAATGATTTTGGATCAGAATAGATAATAGCAGAATCATGTTCTCACACAGAGGAGATATTAGTGGATGTGCTTAGAGAGGAAACCCTCATAGGGAAGTAGAATCTCCATTAGGAGAAAGTTCAGAATCACATTTCACAAAAATCACATAATGGGGTTTTAAAAACCAGACGTTAGAATTTAGACAGCCTGGGCAAAGGAAAAACTAAAGGCAATTAGTTTAAATTCATGGAATAATAGAGATGTCTTTATTTAAAGCTCAAGGACCCTCAGGGAAACTAGGGCTCTAATGCAGGTAAGAGAGTGGAAGAGACAAGAAGGTATCCTGGTGATACACTCTGCCCAGTATCTCTACAGCAAATACCAGAGAAACCACATGAAGCAGATACAGATGATAATCCTGGAATTCTAAGCATCAAATTAAAGGATAAAGAATTGAATTAAATACCAACTGGAAAAAGAAACAGAACAAAAAGAGTGATTGAGGAGAGACACTAAGTGGGGTATGACACAGCATGGCCATTTTGAGACACAGAATGTAACATGCTCAGGTGAGGATAAGCCAACTTCAAGGAATCCTCAGTAAGATGAGGATACAATGTAAACAAATCCAGAGTGAAGCAAGGTGAGCAGAACACGAATTATATCTAAGAGAGGAAAGTGCAGCAGAGCAGGCAAGAATTCCAGTAGCATGGGTGACCCTAGAGTGGGGAAGCAACCACTAAATGGGGATAAGACCACTCATCAGTAGTGGTCCTTAAGGCTGAGGGCCCATGTGTAAGGGAAATCCTGGAGGTGGTGGCTGGAGATACTGGGCTCCATTGATAGAGTTGCAACACGATTGAATAATAAGCTGCACTCACTCAGAAATGCATTAGGCCCACACTTGTGAAAGGAAACCTCAGAAGTGCATTCTCCTTCCTTCCCCCTACACCTTCCCAGTGACCAGGGGTGAGGCTTTTCCTGTCTACACCAATCTAGAGGCCAATGATGACCTCTGCCACCTCTCACTTACCCAGTTCACTTAGACCACCTGACCTCCTAGCAGCTACTAACCACACAGCACCCCCAGTGGACAGTGCTGTTCACCTGTGGAATGTGCACCACATGCCCAGTGCCCATGTAGTTAACAGGGCACAGTTTTGAAGACCACACACCATATGCCTATAGCCTCTACTATCAGGGGTGCACACATATGCAGACTGCATACCAAGTGCCCACTGCCTCTATGGGCACAGGTGCACACAGATTGCATGCCATGCACATGCTGTCACCATTTCCCCAGTGACTGGGGGCATGTGCTAATGCCCATCACAAGACAGCCACCTGCTGACACTATGGCCAGTGGGAAATACCCCAGTGGATAAGACACTGTCTGCCCACCACCTTATAGGCATGGGTGACTGCTTCACACCAAGATATTTTTTTTTTATCTCCTCTTTTTTTTCCTCTTCTTTTTTCTCTCTGCCCCATCTGGTGGAAATATGACATTGTTTCCCAACTAGTTAGCTACACCTAACACACTTACCACCTACTGCCTGACCCAACAGGTGAGTGCCACCACCCTCTCCTGCATCATTGTATTATCAGTGACAGATGGTTTACAAGATCTGCTCAACCCACCTGGAGCTAATTTATATGACTAACAAACAGAGACCTGCACCTGCACTTCCATCAATTATTCCACTCACCTAGAGACAAGTGGGAATATCCTAGTGCTTCCAAAGCCAGGATATATCAAAACAATGCAAAACAAAAAAATAAAAGTGGAAAAAAAAACAAAAACACATGATCACCAAATAAACACAACAATAGCAAAATGTCTCAGAGACAACTGACAACTGCAAATCAAATAAAGAAACAAGACAAGATGGATGAAGCAAATGACAGGAATAAAGAACCAGGAAATCTCCCTGGGGAAGTAATGGTACTAGAACTACCTGATTAAGAATTCAAAAGAATGATATATTCTCTCTCTATATATAGAAGTTCCTTGATCTAACCATAGACATGATCAAAGAAAACACAAAACTAGAAAAATTAAGGAAAACAATATATGAGCAAAAGGACAAAATAAATAGATAATTAGAAACCACACAAAAACAACAATTAGATATAAACATTAACATTTCAGAGATTGGTAACATATTGAAAGGACAAAGGAATAGAATCAAATCAATAGAAGGCTGGATCAGTGAATTAGAGGACAGATACCTTGACATCAATTTATGTGAGGAAAATATCAAGATGAAAAATTTACATGTGATTGGAGTTACAGAATAGGAGGAGGCAAGAAAAAAAAAATTCCAGAGAGAATTGTTGAAGATTTGCTAGCAGAAAACTTCCCTAATATCATGAAACACAAAAAGATATCCATCCATGACATTTAACAAACTTCATACAGAATAGACCCCAAAAGAAAGTCACCAAGACATATGTGTTAGATTGGGTTCTCTAGTGGCCGAGAAATTCAAGGCTGGCAGGCAGTACACTGGTTGTTGACTCCAATGAAAGATGAATTCAAGATCTCCAGGCCGAGCAGTGGGCTGCTTACTCACGGAAGGTTGTAGTCAGCACACCAGGGTCCCAATTCCTCAAAGAATGTCTCTCTTCCCAGGATGTCCCTGGATATCCTGGAAGCAGGCCACACCCCTAGGGAAACTCCCCTTGGGCAGATTGGCCACTCAGAACACAGTCATCTGATCTCATCATGGGAAAAACCACACAGAACTGGGGTCCAGCCAAGATGACACACAGCTCCAACTGTCACGACATATAATAATCAAACTTTCCCAAACGAAAGATAAATAAAAATCCAGAACAATTCAGGAAAAAGCAAATTTTATCTACAAATTTTATCCAATTAATACTAATCTCTGATTTCTTGGCAAAAACCATGCAGGCAAGAAGGAAATAGGGTGGTATATATAAAATTCTGAAAGAAAGAAAAAAAAATGTATATAACCAAGATTATATATCCACCAAAACTGTTCCTCAAATTGATGGTGAAATTGGGACATATCTAGATAAACAGAAATTAAGGGAATTTGTTAAAACCAGACCAACCTTACAAAAAGTGCTAATGGGAGTCCTCTGACAGAGAACAAACCACGGCAGATAACAACCTGAGATGAAGACACATGACAATATCACCCAGAAAACATCCCAGAAGTAGAATTCTCAAAAATTAAATAAACTTACAAGACTGAAAATGGGGAACTTGTGAATGACAACAGTTACAAAGCGAAAGGAGGGAATAAATGGTATAATTACAGACTTTTCAAATGGAGAGGCAGTAAAGGTACAATCAAGGTAGAATAGACTGTTTAAAACTTGTTGTTGTTAGCTACTGTTGAGTCGGCTCTGACTCATAACTACCTTATGTACAACAGAACGAAACACTGGCCAGTCCTGTGCCAGCCTCACAATCCTTACTATACCTGAGCTCATTGTTGCAGCCACTGTGCCATTCTATCTCATTGAGGGCCTTTCCCTTTTCTGTTGACCCTCCACTTTACCAAGCATGATAATCTTCTCCAGGGAATAGACCCTTCTAACAACCTGACAAATTAGGTGAGACGAAGTCTGGCCATTCTCACTTCCATGGAGCATTCTTGTTGAACTTCTTCCAGGACAGATTTATTAGTTCTTTTGGCAGTCCATGGTACTTTCAGTATTCTTTGCTAACACCACAACTCAAAAGTATCAACTCTTTTTTAGTCTCCCTTATTCATTGTGCAGCTTTCATAGGCATATGAGGTGACTAAAAATGCCATGGCTTGGGTTAGGCGTACCTTAGTCGTCAAAGATATATGTTTGCTCTTCAACACTTTAAAGAGGTCTTTGGAAGCCGATTTGCCCAGTGCTATATGTCATCTGATATCTTGACTGCTGCTTCCATTGGTGTTGATTGTGAAATTCAGTAATATGAAATCTTTGACAACTTCAATCTTTTCACATTTATTGTGATGCTACTTATTGGTCCAGTTGTGAGGATTTTTGTTTTCTTTATGTTAAGATGTAATCCATACTACAGGTTGGTGTCTTTAAACTTCATCAAAAAGTGATTCAAGTCATCTTCACTTTCAACAAACAAAGTTGTGTCATCTGTATATCACAGGTTGTTAATGATTCTTCCTCTAATCCTGATGCCACACTCCTTTTCATATGGTCCAGCTTCCGGATTATTTGTTCAGTTTACAGATTGAATATGTATAGTGAAAGGATACAACCCTGACACACTATCTTCCTGATTTTATACCATGCAGTATCCCCTTATTCTGTTTGAATGACAGTCTCCCGGTCTAGATACAGGTTCCTCATGAGCACAATTAAATATTTTGGAATTCCTATTTTTCTCATTTTTGTCCATAATTTGTTGTGATCTACACAAATGGTTTTGCATAGTCAATAAAACACAAGTAAACATCTTTCTGTTATTCTTTGCTTTCAGCCAAGATCCATCTGACATCAGCAATGATATCTCTTGTCACATGTCCTATTCTAAATCCAGTTTGCATTTCTGGAAATTCTCTATGAATATACTACTGTAGCCATTTTTGAATTATCTTCAGTAAGACTTTACTTGCATGTGATATTAATGGTATTGTTCTGTTGGATCACCTTTTAAACTTAGGAAGATAAAAATAAATTACAATGTAACAATGAAGAAATTTAATTATAATAAGAAATATAATATAAAACTAAATAAGAAAGAAGAAAATCATAAAAACTCAGTAAGCACAAAATTAACAGCAACAAAGAAAACAAAAAGAAATCTGACAACAAAATGAATTCAGCACATAAAAATATACAAAGCAAAGAAATTATAAACCCCACAATAAAAAACACAACAGAATGACAGTAGCAGAGTTATACCTATAAATACTTACACTGATTATAAATGGATTAAATGTACCAAAGAATGAGAGTAGCAGGATGTATAAGAAAACAGGACCCATTTATATGTGGCCTACAAGAGACTCATCTTTGACACAAAGGTAAAATAAATTAAAAATCAAAATGTGGAAAAATACATCAAGTAAACAGCAATAAAAAAAGAGCAGGCATGGCAATATTAACCTCTGATAAAATCAACTTCATAGTAAAAACCAGCATAAGAGAAAAGGAAGAATATTATATAATGATTAGAGGATCATTTGAACTAGAGAACATAACCATAATTAATATCTACTCAACTAATGTAAGAGCCCGAAAATACATAAATCAAACATTAATGGAACTGAAAAGAGAAATAAATAACAGCACAGTAATAGTAACAGTCTTTCACACACCACTTTCAATGAATAACAGAACTAGAAAGAAACTCAACAAAGATACAGATCTAAACACACAATCAAAGAACTTGACCTCACAGACCTCACAGATATATACCTCATAGAGCACTCTACCCCCCCCCCAAAAAAAAACACAATACACATTATTTTCCAGTGCTCATGGATTATTCTCCACAATAGACCATATGTTAGGCTACAAAACAAGCCTCAACAAATTTAAACACATCAAAATAATAGGAAACACCTTCTGGGATCAGAATGCTATAAAATCAGAAGTCAATAGGGAGATACTTCTATGCCACCAGACTCCCAATAGGGAGATGAGGGGCAAAATATAAAATACTTGGAAATTGAATAACACCTTGTTTAAATATTACTGGGTAATAGAAGAAATAAAAAGTTAAATATAAAAATTCCTAGAATCAACACGGCATACCAAAATGTTTGGGACACAGAAAAAGCAGTGTTCAGAAGTCAATTTAGAGCCATAAATGCACACATCAGAAAATAAGAAAGAACCAAAATCAACACCTTCACTCAACAATTCTAACAATTAGAAAAAGAACAAGAAAAAAGCCTACAGTCTCCAGAAGAAAGGAAATAGTAAAGAGTTAAGCAGAAATAAGTGAAACAGGAAAAATAATAGGAAGAACCAACAAAACTAGAAGTTGGTTCTTCAAAAACATTAACAAAATTGACAAACCACTGGCTGGAAATTTTATTTATTTATTTTCCACTGGCAAATTTAACAAAGGAAAAGAAACAGAAGGTGCAAATAACATGGTTAGGAAATGAAATGGGCAATGCCACAAAAAAACAAAATAAAAGGGATAATAACAGAATACTATGAGGAAATATACTCTAACACATTTGAAAACCTAGAAAGAAAGGACAAATATCTAGAAATACACAACCTACACAAACTAACACTGACTGAGGTAGAAAATTTGAACAGACCAACACAAAAGAAGAAATTAAACAGATCATAAAAAACTCCCAACAAAAAAAGGTCCTGTCCCTGATGGCTTCACTGGAGAATTCTATCAAACATTCATAAAGGAACTGATATCAATTCTACTTAAACTATTGCAGAACATAGACAAGAATGGAATACTCTTGAATTCGTTCTATGAAGCAAGCATAACCCTGATACAAAAGCCAGGCAAAGACATCACTAAGAAAGATAATTATAAACCAATATCCCTCAAGGAAATAGAGGCAAAAATCCTCAACAAAATCCTAGCCAGTAGAATCCAACACTATATCAAAATATAATACATTGATCAAGTAGGATTCAAATCACGTATGCAGGAATGGCTCAACATTAGAAAAACAGTCAATGTAATCCAGTACATAAATCAAACAAAGAAAAGACCCACATGGTCATACCAATTGATGCCAAATGGTATTTGATAAAATCTAACTCCCATTCCTGATAAAAGCTCTCTGAAAATGGGAATAGAAGAGAAATTCCTCAACATAATTAAGGGCATACACACAACACTAACAGCCAACATTGTTCTCAATGGAGAGAGACTGAAACCATTCCCCTTGGAAACGAGAGCCAGAGAAGAATGTCCTCTATCACCACTGCTATTCAAAATTGTATTAGGAGTCCTAGCCAAGGCAATAAGACAAGAAAGGGAGGTAAAAACCAACCAAGTTGGCAAAGAAGAAGTAGAACTATTCCAATGTGCAGATGATATAATCCTATATGTGGAAAATCCCAGAGACTCAGTGAGAAAATGGCAGGAACTAATTGAAAGATACAGCACAGCATCAGAGTACAAAAATCAGTCAGATTCTTCTATACCAACAAACAGAACTCTGAAAGGGAAATAAGGAAAACAATACTATTTACAATACCTCCCCAAAAGATAAAATTCCTTCTGATGAGTGGCTGGTGGGTTTGAACTGCCAGCCTTCAGGTTAGCAGTCAAGTGCCTTAGGCACTATGCTACCAGAGCTCCCAAGAGATAAAATACTTAGGAGTAAAAGTGACCGGAGATACAAAAGACTTCTACAAAGAAAACTATACAACACGAAACTAAAAGAGACATAAATGGAAGAACATACCATGCTCATGGATAGAAAAACTTAACATTATGGAAATTTCATACTACCCAAAGTGGTATGCATATATAATGAAATCCTGATCCAAGTTGCATCAATATTCTTTAAAGAGATGGGAAAAACTATCATCATATTTATATGACAAGGAAAGAGGCCCCAGATAAGCAAAGTAACTTTAAAGAAGAACAAAGTAGGAGAGACCTCATGCTTGCTGACCTCAAAACCTATGATACATCCACAGTAGTCAAAATAGCCTGGTACTGATATAACAATAGATAAATAGAATGGAATTGAGAGGCGAGAAGTAAATCCATGCACCTCTGGACAGCTGATCTTCAACAAAGGGCCAAAAGCCATTAAATGGGGGAAGAGTTAGTCTCTTTAACAAATGGTTCTGACAAAACTGGATATACACTTGCAGAAGAACAAAACAAGATCTACAACTCACACCACATAGAAAAACTAACTCAAAATCAATCAAAAACCTAAAACTACAAAGATCATAAAAGAAAAAAAATTGAAGCAAACTTAGGGGCCCTAATTTATGGCATACATAGCCAATCAAACATAACAAAAAATGCATAAATTGTGGAAGATATACTAGATGTCTGGGACATCTGAAAACTTAAATATTTGTGTGCCTCAAAAGACTTCTCAAAAAAGTAAAAAGATAACCTACAGAGCTCTGGTAGCATAGTGCCTAAGGCACTTGACTGCTAACCAGAAAGCTGATGGTTCAAACCCACCAGCCACTCCTCAGAAGGAAGATGGGGCAATCTACTTCCATAGTGATACTGCCTCGGAAACCCAAGGAGGGGTCGTTATGAGTTGGGTCCAACTCTACAGCACATAACAACAACAACAGATTGTGAAAAAATATTTGGCAACAACATATCTGACAAGGGGTTAATCTATAAAATTTATTGAAACTTAACACATCAACAACAACAAAAAAAACCAAAAAACAAACACTGTTGTCAAGTCGAACCCAACTCATAGTGACCCCTCCTTGGATTTCCAAGGCACAATTAAAGAACAAGCAGAAGATGTGACTAGACACTTCATTAGAAACATTCAGGCAGCCAACAAACCCATGAAGAAATGCTTGTAATCATTATCCATTCCCACCAAGCTCACTGTCATTGAGTACGGTCCAACTCCCAGTGACCCAATAGGAGTCAATGCCTAGAGTAGAAATGCCTCATAGTGTTTCCAAGGCTGAAAATCTTTATGGAAGCATATTGCTTTATCTTTCTCCCATGGAGTAGCTGGTGGGTTTGAACCACTGACCTTTGGTTAGTAGCCAAATGGTTTAACATAGAAAGAAATATTCTTTGATGGTTACCAGGGATGGGAGGGGAGAGGAGGGGAGAAAAAAATAATTAACTAGATAATAGACACCTATTGATTTGGATGAAGGGAAAGGCAATATACAATAAAGAGGTCATCAGCACAATATCACCAAGGCAAAGGAAGACACAGAGAGGTTCACATTAGTTACAGACAACAAAGGTAAGTATTATTACATACCCAATTCTGCAATATAAGTAATAATAAACACTAATCTACAAATGGGAAATCTTGTAGTGTAATGCCTAAGGTACTTGACTGCTAACCAGAAGACTGGTGGTTCAAACCCACCAGCCTCTCCTCGGAAGAAAGGTTGAGCAATCTACTTCCATAGTGATACCACTTCAGAAATCCAAAGAGGGGTTGCTATGAGTCGGGTCTGACTCGACGACACATAACAACAACAACAGTCTACAAATGGATATATAATAGTAATCAACAAGGGGGTAGGAAAGCTGAACAGGTAAGTTTAGGTGAACGGAACTGTACTCGTGACCATAAATACAGGTTTGACAGAGGATATTTCTACATATATATTGTATGTGCTGCAAATATATTCATGTATATAATAGAGCAAAGAGGGAAGAGAATGCCAACTAATCAGTGTTAAAGGAATAATTGCAGTTAGAAAGCTACCATTTGGCAACCTTTATAATAACTAATTAAGCCAAGAAACATCTATGGATGTTAAAGCTAAATGAGTGAAAGTTTGATGAACAAAATATTTACATAGTCTCAAAGAAGTATCTACTTATAAAATATTTATTAATTAAAAAGAAAAAAAAGAGTAACTTTTGCAGAAACCCAGCAACTACCATTTTAATCAAATTGTCAAACTTAATCTTGCCAGAAAAGGAACAAACAGTAATTGTGACCCCTTGATAGAATGAAATAGGGGAACACAGCATCTGACATACTACTTCTGACATATTACTGCCAAAAATGTATAGTCTGAGGAAATATTAGACAACCTCAAACTGGGGAACATTTACAAATAACTGGCCTGGGATTTTCAAAAGTGTCAATGCCATGAGTGACTGAGGAACTATTCTAGATAGAAGGATACTAAAGACAGACAATTAAATATTTGATTCTGGATTTGATCCTTTTGCTATAAAGAATTTTATATTGTGACAAGTAGTGAAAAGTTAATGTGATCTGAGATTAGCTGGTAACAATGTATCAGTAAGAAGCCCATGTAAAACTCTGAGTAGTGGAGGAGAAAAATTTGAAATACACCAAACCAGAACTTATTGTATGAAAAGTTCTTATAATGGTGGTGTTGTTTCTTGTTAGATGTTGTCGAGTTGTTTCTGACTCATAGCGACCCTATGCACAGCAGAATGAAACACTGCCTGATCCTGCACCAGCTCCATGATCCTTGCTACACTTGTCGCAGCCACCATGTCAATCCATCTTGTTGAAGGCCTTCTCCTCTTTCATAGACCCTCCACCTTACCAAGCATGACATCCTTCTCCAGGGAATGATCCCTTCTGACAACATGACCAAAGTAGGTGAGACGAAGTCTGGTCATCCTCTCTTCCAAGGAGCATTTTGGCTGCACTTCCTCTAGGACAGATCTGTTAGTTCTTTTAGTAGTCCATGGTAGTTTCAGCATTCTTTGCCAGCACCACAACTCAAAAACATCAATTCTTCTTTGGTCTTCCTTATTCATTGTCCAGCTCTCATATGCATATGAGGCAATTGAAAATATCATGGCTTGTGTCAGGTGCACCTTAGTCCTCAAGGAGACATCTTTGCTTCTCAGCACTTGAAAGAGTTCCTTTGCAGCCGACTTGCCGATTGCTATACATCGTCTAGTGTTGGACTGCTGCTTCCATTGGCGTCGATTGTAGAACCAAGCAATGAGAATTCTTTGACAACCTCAATCTTTTCTCCATTTATCGTGATGCTGCTTATTGGTCCAGTTGTGAGGATTTTTGTTTTCTTTATATTGAGATGTAATTCATACTGTAGACTGTACTCTTCATTCTTCATCAGTAAGTGCCTCAAGTCATCCTCACATTCAGCAAGAAAAGTTGTGTTGTCAGCATATCACAGGTTGTTAATGATTCATCCTTCAATCCTGATGCCATGTTTTTCTTCATATTGCCTTTCTTCATGAATTATTTGCTCATAGATTGAATAAGTATGGGGAAAGGATACAACCCTGATGCACTCCCTTCTTGACTTTAAACCATGCACTGTCCCCTTGTTCTGTTTGAACAACAGCCTCCTGGTCTATGTACAGGTTCCTCGTGAGTACAATCAAGTGTTTGTGAATTCCCATTCTTCTCAATGTTATCCATAATTTGTCATGATCCACACAATCAAATGCCTTTGCATAGTCAATAAAACACAAGTAAACATCTTTCTGGTATTCTTTGCCTAGAGCCAAGATCCATCTGACAGCAGCTATGATATCCTTTGTTCCACATCCTCTTCTGAATCCAGCTTGCACCTCTGGAAGTTCTCTGTCAATATACTGCTGCAACCATTTTTGAATTATCTTCAGTAAGATCTTACTTGTGTGCAATATTATTGATATTGTTCGATAATTTCCACAATCTGTGGGATCACCTTTCTTTGGGATGGGTACAAATATGGATATCTTCCAGTCAGTTGGCCAAGTAGCTGTCGTCCAAATCTCTTGGCATAACTGAATGAGTGCCTCCAGTGGGACAGCCATTTGTTGAAACATCTCAATGGGTATTCCTTCAATTCCTGGGGTCTTGTTCTGCACCAATTCCTTTATTGCAGCTTGAACATCCTCCTTCAATACCATTGATTCTAGATCATATGCCACCTCCTGAAATGGATGAAGATTGACCAGTTCTTTTTGGTACAGTGACTCTGTGTATTCTTTCCATCTTCTTTTGATGTTTCCTGCATCATTCAATATTTTGCCCATACAATCTTTCAATTTTGCAACTTGAGGCTTAAAATTTTTCCTCAGTTCTTTCAGCTTGAGAAATGATGAGTGTGTTCTTCCCTTTTGGTTTTCAGACTCCAGGTCTTTGTACATTTCATTATAGTAATTGGCTTTGTCTTCTCAAGCTGTTCTTTGAAATCTTCTGTTCAGCTCTTTTATCTTGTCATTTCTCTCATTTGCTTTAGCTACTCTTCACTCAAGGGCAAGTTTCAGAGTCTCTTCTGTCATCCATTTTGGTCTTCTCTTCTTTTCTCATGTTTTTAGTGACTGCTTGCTTTCTTCATGTATGATGTTCTTGATGTCCTCCCACAATTCGTCTGGTTTTCAGTCTTTCAATCATTTGTGTTCAATGCATCAAATCTATTCTTTAGATGGTCTCTACAATGGTGCAATTTGTAAGTAGAGGATACGATTCTTGTCAAGGTCCAGTCAAAATGCTAATTATCTCCCATCAGATAAGATAACCTAAAACTCATAACACTTGGTAAGACATCAATGACAAACTGGTTAATGAGTGTTGTCATTTCAAAGAAGGTTTAAGAGTAGTCGCAGTACAAGAAAACTTGAAATGTTCTGAAATCTTTCAGCTCATATATGAAAGAAATTTGATAGACTTTTCCCCAAATTTGAAAAAAAAAAATCACAGATTTAAGTGCATTACCAGTAATGAGGTAAGAAGCTAAATGTTTCTAAACTATAAATAATAAACATGTTTTTAAAAATTGGATCACGTCTGCTGGGGGACAAACTGAATACTCTTTGTTTGCTGTACATAGAAATGACCTTACAACATCCTTGATAAACAAAGAAGCACTCTATGAGAATTCAGCCAAGATCTAGGCAGGTAGTTAGTAAATACAAGTATTATGGCATTTTGTGGATCTTGTAAATTTGTAATATATTTCCATTTAAAAATATGTTATTTATTATATTTTTTCCTCATTCTAAATACTTTTGTATACAATTTTTTATCCATTATTTTGAATTCATATCTTTAAGAGAGCCCCACCACCACCCCTACCAATTGTATAAGCTTCAAGCCTCAGGAAACCTGGATCTGTCCTCATTTTTAGCAACAGTACTTCTATCCAGAGTTTACTCATGACTGAACATAAAGAGCTAGAAGTGAGCTTTGGGCTAAGATAGGATAATAAATATTTCATTACTAGTAATTTTTAGGATAGGAATAAGCTGAAGATTTTGTGTGCAGAGGGAAAGGAGCTAGGTGTAAGAGAAAGATAGAAGATACTCATGTAAACATGGATACTTGTAAGAGCAGGTCTAGGTGACTGTGGAAAAAAATGGGTTAAGATAGAGTGACAAGAACAGCTTCCAAATCAAGTGCAGACAGGGAAGGAGGGAAGACAGGGAGGAACTCTGAATTAGTGTGGAGGAACATCAGGGAGTCTATCCCTTGGAGCCTTAATCTTGGAGTTCACTTAGGAGGCCAGGTTATCATCTCAGATATCAGGGATGGGGTGGTGTTAATTGTTCCCAAAGCCTGAACAGGTCAGTATTAACTGCTTTGCAAAATGAAATTGTTAAATACCAGTGATGGATGTTTTTTCATTCTCCCAAGTTTTACCCATTAGTTCTAAGACAAGGTACCAGAGATTTAGAAGTAGGAGTTGTCTAAAATGAAGATCTAGTTAGGGGATAACCCTATAGTCTTTTCTGTATTCTAGTGCCAGAATGATTAGAAAACACAGTTGCATTAGTAATATAAAGTTGGCAAGGAAACTCTCAAGTGAGAAACTTGAGTTGTTGTCTGAAGAAAAGAAACAAAGATTTATTTATATATGGCTTTTTTTCCACAAAGGATTTAAGGCTGCTTAAAAGAATGCATGCAATAAAATAGCAAGATGTGAGACATAAATAAAAAGTCAAGGCTGGTGAGAGCATAAAATATAGACGAGAAGACTTCAGATATGGCTTGTCAGGGGTCTTGAAATAAGTGAAGGGTTGTCACGTGGAAAAGCATTTAGGGTTATTTGGTATGTAGGTCCAGAGACATGGGTCAGAGGATACAATGAATCAGATACCAGCATAAAATAAGTCAAAGTTCTACTAAGTGCAACTGCTTCACAGTAGAGTGGAGGATGTGAGTTCCTTCTTTGTCATTATTGTTATTGTTAGAAGCTAATGAGGATGGCTGCCCCATGCACAATGGAAACAAATGCTTCCCAGTCTGTTGTGAATAGTAGGTTTTCCATTGGCTGATTTTTGGAAGGTGATTGCCAGATCTTTGTTCCTAGTGTGTTTTAGCCTGCACACTCTACTGTAATCTGTTCACATTATAGCAACGTGCAAGCGTCCACTGACAGATTGGTGGTGGCTGCACATTTGGTTCATTGGCTGGGAATCAAGCAAGGGTCTCCTGTATGGAAGCTGATGATAATTCCATAACCGAACTACCACTGCCTGCAATGTTGTTGTTGCTGTTACTCCAGAGCCATTGAGTTGGTTTCAACTCATAGCAACCCTATGTCAACAGAATAAAACACTGCCTGATCCCATGTTATCCTCACAATTATTGATATGTTTGAGCCCATTGTTGCAGCCACTGTGTCAATCCCTCTGGCCTGCTATGGGAATTAGCTGATGCAATGGGTAAAGATTGACCTCTGACATGCCCTTTGGGTCAAAGTCTAATGATTGTCTGAAAGGAACAGTTCTAAACAATGCCTTATAAATAATTAACTCTTCTAAAATACTCTATGCAATAATAACTTCTTGCCAACAGTCATTCTAAGTATCTCTATATGGTAGTTAAGTTTGTGTGTCAACTTGGCTGGGCCTGGTTGAGTGGCTGGGCATCTGGATGTAGTATTCCCCATAGTAAGATTGGTAATTAACTCTATGGTGGAATGTATTGGATCACCTTAGTAGCTACTTTAGGGATGTGGTCTGTTTCCTGTATAGAAGAAGCAGCTTTGGGAATAGCCTCTAGCTTATGGCACATTTGACTCCTGCATGTATCCATGTCGTTGTTCAGCAGCCTGCCATGCTCTGCCAATCTTGGAACTTTCAGTGGACTTGAATTAATGGCCTGCCATGTGGTTTGGTAATATCAAGACTGTGCCTTGTTACTTGTTGACCTTGGGCTTGTCAGCCTCAGCAGCCAGCAGCTGAGTGAAGAAAAGCCTCCAATTTCAGTGGACAGGGAGCCAGAGGCAGAGCTGAAGTCCAAGGTTGAGGGGTCTTCACCCAGCCCCTAGAGCCTGGTCCTTTGAAATCTGACTTAAAGCCTCCAAACTGTAAAAGAATAAACTCCTGTTTGTTAAAGCAATGCCATTTGTGGTGTCTTCTGTTAGAGTGGCACTAGGTAACCGAAACACTCTATGATCTACAGAGTTGTCACTCTCCTTTGAAAGGCTGCTGAATATTGCAAACCAGACATTTCTGAACCAAAAATGAGTAAGCTCCAAATGGGAGCAGGGGTGGAGTGAAAGGAGGGTGGATTTTATCAGCTCATCATGTCCCTGCTCCCTGGGTCATCATTCAGCAATTTGAAGAGCTAGTGGTATCCATTCACTGAACATTTACCAACAAATGGATATTGATCTATCCTATGTCAGTCCCAGTGCTACATCCTGGGTGGATCATAGTAAGCAAAGCAAGACATGATCTCTGCTTTCAGAGTGCTTGGTGCTTACTGGGAGAGAAGACATTAATCAAAATAATCACACATCCATATGCTTACAAATTCTGATAAGCATTATGAAGGAAGGGAAATGTATTCTACAAGACTGGTTAGCTGTAAGACCTGAAATAGCACAAAATAGAAACATGTGTTCACTGATGTCAATTAAATATAGGAAAGTGGAGTACTCACAAGAGCATTCAGGTCAAGGGGACGATGTATGCAATAGCCTGAAAATATGAGGAAGCATGGAACATTTGAGGACCTGAAACCCAAAATGACTGAGTCAAGCCTAGAGACAGATGGAGAGAGGGGCATGAGGAGTCAGGGAGAGCAGATCCAGGGTGTGGTCACAAGGTCCACCAAGGATATTTCTCTTTACCCTAATGGTGCTCGGAAACCCTTATTGGGTATTATCAAGGGAGCAATTTTGCTGGATTTTTTTTTTTTTTTTTGGTTATTGTTTTGCTTTTTGTTTTTAAATAAAACTACTCTAGCTTCAGAGTAGAGAATTAATTGAAGGGAGGGAGGCAAGAATAGTTAGGGGAAGATTGCTAAGTAGGCTGCATGAGTGCTCAAGGTAACAGTTGATAGTGACTTGGACAACAGTTTTGGTGCCAAAGATAAAAAGTAATCGGTTTCCTGAAGTAATTGATTCATGAGACAAAAAATCAGTAGGATTTGGTGATGGGTTGGATAGGAGTTGGAAGTGAAGGAAAGGGTATCAAAGATGACTTCCTGCCACCACAAAGATCAATGTTCCATTCACTGATGTTGTTAAGTGCTGTCAAGTCAGCTCCATTTCATAGTGACTCTATGTGCAACAGAATGAAACATTGCCCGGTCCTGTGGCAATCTCACATCCTTGCTATATTTGAGTCCGTGGTTGCAGGCACTGTGCCAACCTATCTCATTGAGAGTTTTCCCCTTTTTGCTGACTCCCTGCTTTGTTGCTGTTGTTGTTAGGTGCCATCAAGTTGTCTCTGCCTCATAGCAAACTTATGTACAACAGAACAAAACACTACCTGGTCCTGTGCCAGTCTCACGATCCCTACTATACCTGAGTTTATCATTGCAGTCACTGTGTCAATACATCTCATTGAGGGCCTTCCCCTCTTTTGTTGACCCTCCACTTTACCAAGCATGATATCCTTCTCCGGAGAATGGTCCCTTCTGACAACATGACCAAAACAGATAAGATGAAGTCTGATCATTCTTGCTTCCAAGAAGCATTCTGGCTGCACTTCTTCCAGGACAGTCTTGTTAGTTCTGTTAGCAGTCCACAATACTTTCAGCATTTTTCACCAACACCATAACTCAACAGCATCAACTCTTCTTCAGTCTTCCTTATTCATTGTCCAGCTTTCATATGCATATGGGGCGACTGAAAATACCATGGCTTTGGTTAGGCGCATCTTAGTCTTCAAGGAGACATCTTTGCTCTTCAGCACTTGAAAGAAGTCCTCTGCAACAGATTTGCCCAATGCAATACGTCTTTTGATGTCTTGACTGCTACTTCCATTGGTGTTGATTGTAGATACAAGTAATATGAAGTCTTTGACAGCATCAATCTTTTCTTCATTTATTGTGATGCTGTTTATTGGTCCAGTTGTGAGGATTTTTGTTTTCTTCATGTTGAGGTGTCATCCATACTGCAGAATAGAGTCTTTAATCTTCATCAGTACATTCTCCAAGTCATCCTCACTTTCAGCAAGCAAAGTTGTTTCATCTGTGTATCTCAGGTTGTTAATGAGCCTTCCTGCAATCCTGATGCCACATTCTTCTTCATATAGTCCAGCTTCTCAGATTAGTTGCTCAGCATACAGATTGAGTAAGTATGGTGAAAGGATACAACCCTGATGCATTCTCATCCTGATTTTGAACAGTGCATTAACTCCTTGTTCTGTTCAAACAAACTTCCTAATCTACAGAGCATGATATCCTTCTTCAGGGACTGATCTCTTCTGACATTATGACCAAAATACTTGAGACAAAGTCTGCCCATTCTTGCTTCTAAGGAGCATTCTAGCTGCGTTTCCTCCAGGACAGATTTGTTCATTCTTTTGACAGTCCGTGATATTTTCAGTATTTTTCACCAACACCACAATTCAAATGCATCAATTTTCTTTGGTGTTCCTTACTCATTGTCTAGCTTCCACATGCATATGAGGCTATTGAAAATACCTGTCAGGGACACTGTAGTTTCCAAGTGACAATCTTTGCTCTTTAACACTTTTAAAAAGTCTTTTATAACAAGTTTGCGCAATGCAATATGTTGTCTGATTTCTTGACTGCTGCTTCCATGGGCATTGATTGTGGATCCAAGTAAAACAAAATGTTTAATGACTTCAGTCTTCTCTCCCCTTACCATAATGTTGCTTATTTATTCATTCATTGATAATGAACACCAAAATAGGGCTGTTCTGAGGCAACTGGTGGAGAAACACAGGGACCTGTTCTGGGTGCACTAGTTTAATCTACTTAAGTCAATTCAGTTCAATCCAATGCTTTCCAGTTAAATTAAATTTACTTATTGTGCATTCCCCTAACAAGACTCTGTGAATGATCCAGACAAAATATAAGGGGCTCTCAGGAGGTTACCGGTCATCTCTTGTACTAGGTAAGTACGCAAATAACCAAAGAATCCTGCAGAATGTGAGAGGAGCCTACAGAGAAATACAAAATGTCATTGGACTACAGAGGTTAGGTGCATATCAAGGGGGCTTGCTAATGGATTGGACTTTGTTTATCTAAAAAAGGAAAAGACTCTATGGGGCGCCCATGAGGTTATTCGATACAGGGTGTTGTGAATGTGAGAGAATTTTGAGATTTCCCTCTGGTCTACTCTGACCAAGCCCCGAGAACTGAAGTATATACATTTGCTTCCTAGCCCTACCTCCTCTCAGATTCCTAGGTACCTCCCAAAGGACACTGTGCTTGTGTCCTCATTGTATGGCTAATAACTACTGTCTAATTATCCCATCCTTGTTTTACAAGAGCTAATTAGAAAGTGTCTGACAGCTTGGGAATTCTCTGACAAAGGTAGTGCACAAATCTAGTCTATGTGTCTGGGGATGATGTTCTGGCCACATTGCAGTCCCTAGTTATAATGTGGAAGTGGAAACCCCACCCCTGCACCTTACCTCCAGCAATACCAAGCATCCTTACACCACTTGCCAGTGACCTCTATGTGTCCCATCTCCCAACTCCACTGACAATCTCAATGTAAATACAATTGTCTAATTGCAAAACTTCTGGGAGAAATCTTGTGCTTTTATCTAATTCTGAATCTTAATAATAGTAATTAACCCTTACACTCCCTATCCCACTTTCAAAATGCATTTCTCCACATTTTTCATTTAATGCTCACATAATCTTGTGGGTTGGGTATCATTAAGATCTTCCCCAGGGAAGCTAAATCCCAAGTGAAACAGCTTTGCAGTGGCTGAGCTGGTACTCTGCATTTCATGCTCTTTCTGTTCTTCTGGTTAAAAACAAACAGATCTGTGTTGGGAGGGGGAGCTGGAAGCTTTCATGAGCAGAGAATTTTCTCATTATCCTTTGAAGTCACACAACACAAGCAGCTGTCAGTTTCTTCCCATTTATTATTACCTCAGCTGTTTGTACAATGACTGAGAGTACAAAATGTAGAGGGACATAGGTTTCTATTTGAATATTGTTCTTCAACTAATCGCATGTGATTTTGAACAAATTATTAAAAATTGGGATATTAGCAGCACCTAAATCAAAGGATTATTGTGGGGAAAAATGAGTTAATATGTATAAGCCAGGAGTCTCTGGGTGGTGCAAATGGTTAACACAGTTAGGTGCCAAATGAAAGGTTGGTGGTTTGACTCCACCCAGAAGCACCTTGGAAAAAAGGCCTGGTGATGTACTTCCCCAAAACCAGCCATTGAAAAACCCACAGAGCACAGCTCTCCTCTGACACACATGAGGTCACCATGAGGAGGAGTCGACCTGGTGGCAACTGGAATGTATAAACCAAAGTTTCTGAAACATAATCCTTTTATATTTTTAATTTGATGATGATGTTGTTAGAGTTTGATTCCAGGGCCCAACTTTCTTGTTGACCTCAATCTGAGCAGAGAATGGGAACAATTTTGAAGTGCATGCCCGCTCCAGGGTGATGTGAAATGGGATAAAAGGTTGTGTTGAGATAGATTCTGAAGTTTCATCTGGGTTTAGCACAGTTTTGCCACATGTGTGCTGCATAATTGCTTCTACATGTGTGCTACGTAATTTGCTGGGCCTGCCGCGGTCTGTGCCTTTGCTTCTTAGCCTCATTGTTGGCCTTAGGCATTTGCTTCAATTCTTTTGTCAGGACCAGTCCAGCTAAGTTCAGATTAAGTGCAGTTTCCATTTCACAGGGACACTGCTTGCTTGGGTGAGAGGGAAGAATTTAATGAATAGGAGCTATGTATGGACAGGCTCTAACGAGAGGGGTTAACAGGCCAGGGATTCAAAAATAACTCCACTGCAGCAACTCTGGTGAGCCAACACATGCTGTATATTTCCATCCAAATCAAAGACATTCATTTTGAAGACCCTGAAACAGCTGTAACTTGAGATTCCCACAAATGGTTGGAAAACTGTCAATCCTTTCTGAGTGGCAGTAGATGTAGAAGTAAGAATGCCAGTAAGAATGTGAGACTAATTCTGAGAAACAGGACCTGGCTTAGCCTTCCAAGAAGCCAGCATTCTTTATTGCTCATCTGGCTCTGAAATGTTTTGGGGACAGTATTTTTATGAAGTGTTCTGATTAAACATTTGCTCATTTCTCTCAGGGAAGAATTTCAGAAATACTATGATTGTTATGAATGGTCTCTCAGAATCAGGTTTATCAAAGATTCTACTCTGTGATCTGCAGAGAATTCTAACAGTGTGCTGTGTTTTGCTTTTATTTCTAATAAATTTATCAATGTCTTTGGTTATTCTGTGCCTGATGACAACAACAAGTATTCATGAATCTGTATCAGCTAAAATTCTGCAATTTTATGTTAATTTACTCATGTCTTTAGGTGTTTGAAGCAATTAAATAAGACCTTGATGAATTTAGAGGAAAGGAAAAAAAAAAAGCTTTGATATTATGAACGGTTATGTGGTTGAACTGCAGGCACTAAGATAAATTAGGTTTTTGTGCAACTATTAATTTGTTTATAGGCTTATTAGATATTTTCCCATTTAGTTACATTTCTTCTTAGGAAATAAGAAATCTCTTCTTGACTGCATTTTTGATTTATTCGGATGTTCATTTTAGCTTGTGACTGCAACTAATCCTCATCTTGGCTAATACACATATGGGTGTCCAGTTGAGGATTTATCAGGGAGGTGTGGAAGTTTATTTTTGGTGAGTCAGGGCAGCCACGGGGAAGGTCCTGTCCAGCACCATCAGGTGTAAGGCGGCCCAAGTAGGGAGGGAGGGGTGTCACTGGAGACAGTGACCAAAGGGTTCACTATGTAGGCCCTACAGAACATAAAAAAAAAAAAAAATTCATGGCCGTTGACTCCATTCTAACTGACAGTGACCCCGTGTGACAGAGTAGAACTGTTGTACAGGTTTTCCTAGGCTGGAATCTTTATGGAAGCAGATCATCAGAGCTTTCTTCTGATGATGTGGTGAACTATGGGAAATTGTTCACTGCAGAGTAGCAGGTAAACACAAGTAAGCCTGTGCTTACCTTGTGTATTGGGTAATTTGCCCCATTGATAGGGCAGGAATTTGAAGGAAGTGCAGAGAAGACATTCAGTCCTCAGATTGGGAGATGCCAGAACAGAGACAGCACTCAGGCCCAGAGACATGAAAATGGTGGCAATCTGGGCACAGCCAAAGATGCAATAAAGGATGGGGCAGGGTTGCCAAATTTAGCAAATAAAAAGATAAGACATCCAATTACATTTGAGTTTCAGCTAAATAAGGGATAATTTTCAGTATAAGTATGTCCCATACAATATTTGGCCATATACTAAATATTTGTTATTTATCTGAAATTCAAAACTGGATGTCCTGTCCTGGTAACCCTAGGGGTGTGTGTGTGTGTGTGTGTGTGTGTGTGTGTATGTGAGGGTGCACAGGTCAGGATTTGGACACTTGAGGAAGACTCACTGAACTAGGAATGATGGAGGGGTCCAGCTGTGGGAAGGTAGAGGAGGCAGAGAATGATAAAGAATGGCTAATGTGTGTGCGTGTGTGTGTGCATGTGTGAGAAAGAGAGAGAGGGATTCAGAGAGATTAAGAGAAAAATCCTGAATAATTTTACATTGGCTTGAGAATGAGAACCCACTTTTTTTTTTCATAATATTTAATTACCTTTTCTTTTTTTTCTCTTTTAAGAACTAATTGCACTTGGTCTGTGTCAGAGAAAGGATATTTGGATAGTTTGTAATAAGAAACTAACAGAACTTTGTGTCTTCAAAGCAATGCTATTACATTGAAAATGAAAATTTCCTACAAATTGTTTGCCTAGATAACATTGGACACATGGATCTTTGTAAACTTCTGAATGATTGGTGTTCTGTAGAGAAAGGGCCTCATGATTGACTGAATTTTTCAAGTTTTATTCTAATATTCTGGAATAGTATAGAAAACCAAAGAGGCTCACCTCCAAGAGGTAATACACAATGATCACAAGGTGGGAGATTTCCAAAACTACTTCTTGAGTTTTTCCTGATCTGTTTGATTTATCTTGGATATTTCAAATCATTTTATTAATCTTTGATTCCCTTTCTACCCCCTGCTGAATGCTTAGCACAGTGTCTGGTACATAGTAAGTGTTGAATAATCTCTTCTTGGGTAAATAACTATATTATCCTCAAATAATTTAATATCCATTACAAAGATAATGAGGAGGAGAGATAATAAAGGAGGAACTCTTTATTTCGAATGGAAGAGAAGGAGAGAATAAATGTATATTGTTCTTGTTGTTGTTGTTATGTGCCATTGAGTCGGACCTGACTCATAGCGACCCCTCCTTGGGTTTCCACCCCTCCTTGGGTTTCTGAGACAGTATCTCTACGGAAGTATATTGGGTGTGCATTATGGGGCAGACACTGGGCCAGGCAGTATACATTACTGCCCCACTATGCAGTATTTGAGGAGCTCTGGTTGGCATAGTGCCTAAGGCATTTGACTGCTAACCAGAAGGCTGGTGGTTCAAACTCACCAGCCATCTTCATTGTTTCCATGCAGGCTTTCTGGACTGAGCTGCAGTAATTGTTAATGTTTTGTTTGTTTCAGATCACTTTGGGTTTTGATGAAAGCCAGAATTCTCTCCCAGAGACATGCACATAGACAGAAATATTCCCAATTTTAAAAGCAATGTAAGTTCTTCATGGATCCTTGATTATGAGCCTCACAATCAGAAAATATCTGATTTCTTCTCTTGGAGTCAGAATCAGCCTGAAACCAGTACAACCACAAGCCACTTACTTGACAGTCCATCTAGGAACATTCTCTAATGGAGGCTTAAGGATCAGATAGCTTTTCTTCACACAAGATGTGCTCAATTCTCAGTTTTTCATCAATTTGGGAACACATACTAGTAAATGTATAACCCACTGATCATAGATTTCGACTCACAGTGAGTTCATGTGTTTGTTGTTAACAGAGTAGAACTGTTCCACAGGGTTTTCTTGACTATAATCTTTATGGAAGCAAATTCAATGTCTTTTTTCCATGGTGCTGCTGGGTGAGTTTGAACTGCCAACCTATAGGTTAGTAGATGAGCTCAAACTGTTTGTGTCACCAAGGGATCTTAGTAAATATATACTGGCGTAATTTTCAAAGAATATAGATTTTATAATCCTATTTCTCTTCATTCATTGATTTGAACATTTTTTTTTTTTTTAAATCACCTAAATAAAATGATGTGTTCGAAGTATAGTAGTGAATAAGAAAAATAGTCCTTACTCAGAGGTAGATTCACCCTAGATCCCCTCATCAGCACAGCCCCTTCCAAGGTCTTGGCAGTGTATTCACATAGTCACACATTTTTTTTGTAACTTTGCAAAGTAAGATATTTTTCTTAAAGAATCTGTTCAATCCCCACTGTTGAAGCTTTAGGCACTTTTCTCCTGTCACCCTTCCCCGTGGAGCTATGTGTAATAAAGAAAGATCAGTATTCAGTAAATCATTATCTATGTTTTGCAAACCCTCCCCACAAAAGCAAAAGCAAAAACAAAAACAAAGCAACTGGTTAAACCAGCAGATTGCAAAGGCCTGTATCAACAAACTTCACCAGTTTGCATTTGTTACTTGAGCTCCTTCCAAGAACTTCGTCCATTCCTTACCTGATTTCATACCTGACTTTCAGATCTTTACTGATCATTTGCATCCCTGATTCTGCTTTTTAGTCAGATTTTCCCCCAGATGTTAGTGTTCTACCATCTCCCCTGGAATAGCTCATACTTTTTCATTATCAGGGAGAAACTCAGATAGTGACTTGGCTCAATGTTGATTCCATCTGTGCCTTCTTATTGTATGATATGTAACAGATGATGTCTCACCAATTGTCTCAGCTACCTACTGATGCTGTAAGAGAAATACCATAAATGGGTGGGTTTAACAAACAAATTTATTTTCTCACAGTTTAGGAGGCTAGAAGTCTGAAGTCAGGGTGCTGACTGTGGAGGAAGGCTTTCTCTTTTCTGTAGGCTCTGGAGGAAGGTCTTTGACTCTTTGAGCTTCTGCTTGTGGGTGATCTCTATTTCTTTCCCCTTATCTCTGCATCTCTGCTTGGTTATTTAATCTCTTTTATATCTCAGAATAGATTGATTTAATACTCATCATACACTAATCCTGTTTCATTAACATAACAAAGGCAACCCATTTCCTAGTGGGATTATAACCACAGGCAGAGAAGTTAGGATTTACAACACATGTATTTTGGGGACACAATTCAATCCACAACTTTTCACTCTTTGACCACCCAAAATTCATGTCCTTGCCACATGCAAAGCATATTCATCCCTTCTTGACATACCAAAAGTCTTAAATTAACCCCAAGTCCAAATCTTATCTTTTGAACCATCTAAATCAAGTATTGGTGAAATTTTAGGCATATTTCCTCCTGGGTCAAAATTCCTCTTCATCTGTGAACCTGTGAAATCTATTCTGCAAGTTGTCTATTTCCAATGTACAATGGTAGAACAGGCACAGTATAGAAATTTCCATCATAAATGGGAGAAATTGGAGGGGAAGAAAGGATAATGAACACCAAGCAAATCCAAAACTAGCCAGATAATTCACATTACCTCTCAAGGCTTGAAAATAATCCTCTATTTTCTGGGACCATATGGGCAATGGCCTTGCCCTCCAAACTCTGAGTATTGGCTGTGCTCTCAGGATTCTGGGTGGAAGCTCCTTGGTGCTGGGGCTCCAGGCTTCAGCTCCACCTTCCAGTCCCACTCTGTTTTCTCTGCTGCTTGTCCATCTGAGTGGCGATCCCTCCTCCTGGCCCTCAGCAGGGTATGGTAGCCCCATCCCCTCAGCTATCCAACTCTGAAACCTAGGAGATTGTTGTCTCACCCTTTGAGATCCTGGAGATGGTGCCCCCCACCCTTTGAAACTGAGAAGGCCCTGCTTCCTATGCTCCTTCTCATAGTTCTGCTGATCTCCAAGCTGCTCCAGGGATGATCCTTTTATTTTTCTAGAAGGACAAGTGTAGCTCCTTTGACCCACTTCCTACCTGTAGAATTCCAAGAAGTAGACAGAGTTCTTTTCTTTCCTTCTTTCTCTCTTCTCTTCAGTCTAAGCTGATTAGTTTTCTGCTGTGGTTGTTGGTTAGATCCCTCAGTGACAGACTTAATCTATTTAACAAAAGATTGTGTAGACATGTCATTAGTGAACATTCTAGGACATGTGTCCTTAACTTGTACCACAGAATTTTCCAAATCTTTCAGTTTTGTTTTCATTTTGCACAGTTCATTTTTAAGTTCATTTCTTTCCTTTCACATTTTACTATAAGCAACAAGGAGAAACCAGGTAGCCCCTTTAAGATCTTACTTAGAAATCTAAGCAAGATTTCTAACTTGGATAGCTAAATATCCAAGTTAATAACTTATAAGTTCTACCTTCCATCAAACATTTGAACATAATCCAGAAAAATTCTTCGCCACTGCATAAAATGCATCACCCTTCCTCCATTGTCCAATCGCATGTTCAAAATCTTCTTTTAAAACCTCACTAGAAGCACATTTAATGTCCACATTTCTAACAACATTCTGTTGCTGATACCATATGTATTCTCTAAGATGATAGACCTTCTCTACAACTCTCCTTGCTTCTTTCTTAGCCCTAACCAAAATTGCCTTTGATGTACATAATTTTACCAACAGTCTCCTCAAGGTAATCTAGGCTTTTACTATTAGACACTTAAAAACTCTTCCAGCTTCTACTCATTACTTAATTCCAAAACCACTTCCACATTGTAGGTGTTTGTTAGAGTAGCACCCTTGCTTCTCCATACCAAATTCTGTCATAGTTTTCTAGTACCGCTATAACAGAAATACCACAAGTGGATGACTTGAACAAACTAAATTTTTCTTTCTCACAGTTTGTTGTTGTTGTTGTGTGCCATCTAGTTGGACCTAACTCATAGCCACCCCTCCTTGGATTTCTGAGGCAGTATCACTATGGACCCATCAGCCACTCCTCAGAAGGAAGATGGGGCAATCTACTTCCGTAGTGATACTGCCTAGGAAACCCAAGAAGGGGTCGCTATGAGTTGAGTCTGACTCAACGGCACATAACAACAACAACAACAACATCACTGTGGAAGTTGATTGCCCACCTTCCTTCCGAGGAGTGGCTGGTGGGTTTGAACCACCAACCATCTGGTTAACAGTCAAGTGCCTTAGGCACTACATTACCAGAGCTCCTTTCTCACAGTTTAAGAGGCTAGAAGTCTGAATTCAGGGTTCCGGTTCTAGGAGAACTCTTACTCTGTCAACTCTGGGGGAAGGCCTTTATCTCTTTGACTTGGCTTGGCATCTCTCTTCCTCCATCTCTGCTTCTCTGCTTGCTTGTTTAATCTCTTTTATATATCAAAAAGAGATTGATTTAAAACATATCCTACATTAATCCCATCACATTAACATAATAAAAGCAACGCATTTCCAAATAGGATTATAAATACTGGCATAGAATTTAGGATTTACAATAAATAATTTTAGGGGACATAATTCAATCCATTGCATCAATTATAACTGCACAGACATATATAGACATTTAATGTGGGGACAAATTTAATTCATGTAATCAGTGAGGTCAATTGCAGTGGCCTTGGGTGACCAAGAAACCTGGAAATGATTGTCAAATTTTATTATACATGCTTATTAAGTGAAATAAATATAGAATGTATTTTAGATGATAAAAAATTTTTGTGTTTAAAATGTAAAAGTCAATTATCCATAAAATTCACTGATGTGTACCATTTCGTTTTTTGATAGTGCTAGATAAATAAGGATTTAAGAAATTTTCAGAATCACAACATGTTTTTTTATCTGCCTATGGCTAAAGCACTTGACTGCTAACCAGAAGGCTGGCGGTTCAAACCCACCAGCCACTCCTCAGAAGGAAGGTTGGGCAATCCTACTTCTGTAGTGATACTGCCTCGGAAACCCAAGGAGGGGTCGCTATGAGTCGGGGCCGACTCGACGGCACACAACAACAACAACAACAACAACACTAAATCAAACTTAAGGCACTTAAAAGCAGACTTCAAATTGAAGGTTGGGCAATCTACTTCTGTAGTGATACTGCCTTGGAAACCCAAGGACGGGTAGCTATGAGTCGGGGCCGACTAGACGGCACACAACAACAACAACAACAACAACATGGTCTCATACATAGCTGCGTATCTAGGGTTTAAAAAACTACGTTTAGGGAAATCAGTAATAAGCCTTTTAACGTTCCTATCATCTATCAACCTGGAAAGTTTTCTTCATTTTTTAAATTTTTATTTTGGGAGGCCTTTCAGATTTGTGTTTCTGTAAACTAGAGAGGGGTGGTGGAAGACAGACAAAAGAAGGAAGAAGAGCTGATGGGTCACGGTCATGGGGAAATAGAAGCAAAGACGGGAAAGCCAGAGGATCCGGGTGGAGGTGGGAGTGGAGAAGGTGAAGCTAAACAGCTTCTGCTGTCAACCCTGACCTATTTTCTCAAGCCCCCAGAAGCTATCCCTGTCCCTGCTCTCAGCAACAGTGACACTGCCTTCAGGCAGCTCTGTAGTCAACCCACACTGAATGCTAGCTGTCCCTGCCATTTTCTAAAATGTCACCAGAGAAAGAGACATTTCCACCTACCTGGAGTACACACGCGCCACTTGTGGATAAGTGGGCACTTGGTACCATTTTCATAGCTTCAAAAATTTGTCACAGATGAGTCACAATTTTTTCAAATTCTCTGGCATGAAAAGTCATAGATCGAGGTATATAGAAATGATATTTTTAATGTGATGTCCTTTCTAAGTGGCAGTAAAATGCCTTTTCTTCCATCAGGAGACACATGTTTTGAATTATTTTTGCAGTCATAAGGGCAGGTCTGTAAAAGACTATACCTGAGAGCTTCATCAATTCCTCAAAATATTGGGATAAAGACATAAAGAGAAAGAGGAAGGGAACAAATACATATTGAATTCTCACACATACTTTACATAATTAGCTGGAATAAATCATAATTCATCAACTCCAGTACTCAAGCGATATAAACTTTCTTATGTTATAAAATAGCTTAATTTTATTTTAAACTTCTGTCTGGTACCAGTAACTTATTCTCAGTTAATTCAGGGTTTCTGCCTCCCTTTTTCCTTGAGTGGCATCTATGTTCTCTGGGGATGATAATGATAATGACTTATTGCTTAGCACAGGGCTGTTGGAGGGTGGGGAAGTGTTGGTAATCTGATCCTTGTGTTGTTGTTATGTCCCGTGCAGTCAGACCAACTCATAGCGACCCCTCCTTGGGTTTCCGAGGCAGTATCACTACAGAAGTAGATTGCCCAACCTTCCTTCTGAGGAGTGGCTGGTGGATTTGAACCACCAGCCTTCTGGTTAGCAGTCAAGTGCCTGATTCTTAGCATTGTGTAAATTCTTCCAGAGCTTAAAAAAGAAAACTGGGTAAGGCTGTTCACCTACCTAGGCAGTTAGATACTGGGCCATCGCTTATTCTTTTCTTGTTATTTCTGCTTTACTCCTCCTGAGCCAGTCTGGGTGTGGGAACCACTTAGAGGCTGTTTGAGCCAGAGCTACTGTCTTGGTGTATGAAGAGATCTTGGGGACCAGCAGATACTGTGAGAAGTGTCTTCTCCTCTTCTAGGCTACTCACTGGTCACACAAAAGCCATCTTATTTAATCTCGACCTTAACTCTGGCATTTAAATATGACTTCTCATTTACAAAGGAGGAAAAATGGGATTTAGTAAAGCTAAGAATTTGCCCAAAGGCACATAACTAATAAGAGATAGTGCCCACTTTGCTTTCCAAACCCATGCAGCTTCCCTTCTTCAAAGTGATTACCTGCATAGCTTTAATCCCCCCACTTCTACAAAGATTCTTCTGATCACCCAAGAATAATGTCTGCCTCTGTAGAACATTCATTGCCTTTACTGTAAAAATCTCTGGGACACTATTTAGCCATTACACACTGCTTTGTGTGTTGGTTATCTTTGAAGTATCTAAAACCAAAAATAAAATAAAATAAAATAAAATAAAACTCACTGCCATCAATTCTATTCTGACTCACAGTGACCCTTTTGGGTTTCCGAGGTGGTAAATCTTTAGGAAGTAGATTGCTCAGTCTTCTTTCTGCAGAGTGGGTGATGGGTAGCCAGCCCTAATGAGGCTGGGCTTTCCAGAAAGCAAAGATGAGTTCTTGAGTTTCTCTCCACCCTGTCTTTTAAACTCTTTTTCTCACTGCCATTGAGTCAGATCAGAGTCATAGTGACCCCTCCTTGGGATTCCCAGGTGATATCACTATGGAAGTAGATAGCCCAATCTTCCTTTTTAGGAGTGAGGGTAGGTTTGAACTGCCAGCCTTCTGGTTAGCAGTCAAATGCCTTAGGCACTATGTCACCCCTACCCTTTAGCAGCACACTTTGTATGTGGCAAATGCTTAATATATATATTTTTTTATTATAACTGAAAACAATGTGGTAATAAATTATTGAATGGATGAATGTTTGTTTCCTATGACTATTCTTTCTAATTATATGGTCACATTGTAATTATAGTCTAGTTAACAACATAAAGTCTTTAGGTTTCAGCCCTGCCCCTGTCCTTTTAACTCTACTGTCCTTGACCCACACTGTACCTGGAAGAGTACAGATCCACTGATGATTCAGCTTTATCTCAGGACTATCCTCTTGCCTGTATCTATAAACTATCTTGGCCTCTCTCCCTGTGATTTCCCAATTTCCTGGCTCTATGCACAGGAAAAAGCAGAGAGATCCTGTCTCCCTCAGCATCCATTTAGTTCCTGAAAAAGTGCTCTGACTGGCCCTGTTTGGATCATGAGTTCATTGTTAGAACAATCACTGTCTCCAGTGGGAAAGGTACTGGTCAGGTTGTATCACATTTCTTACTTTGTGGTTGTTGATGCAGGATCCCATAAAGAAGCCCTGGTGATGTAATGGTTAAGGAATCAGCTGCTAACTGAAAGATTGACAGCACAAACCTACCCCTGGCTCCACAGTGGAATATCTAGTGATCTGCTCCCATAAGGATTACACTCTACTAACCCTATGGGGTGGTTATAATCCATCATATAGGATTGTTATGAGTAGGAATGGACTTCAATGGCACACAGCAACAGCTAGAAACACATGAAGTGAGGGAAGTCAGTTTCCAAAACAGAACACTGTAGAGCATGAAAAAGGAATCAACATGTAGTGTAAGGGGAATTTATGAACTATATTACTGGAAAATATTATGAATAACCCTGAAATATTATCTAATACAGAGCTAGAAGATGAACCACTTGAAAGGCACTCAAAATATGTCTGTGGAAGAGCTGCTTCCTCAAAGTAGAGTCAGCCTTGATGTAGATGGAATAAAGCTTTCAGAACCTTCATTTGCTGATGGGGCATGACTCAAAATGGGAATAAACAGCTACAAACATCCATTAATAATCAGAATGTGGAAAGTATAAAGTATGAATCTAGGAAAATTGGAAGTTGTCAAAAAATGAAATGGAATGCATAAAGATTGATATCTTAAGCATTAATCAGATGAATTGGACTGGTTTTGACTATCTTGAATCATACGATCACATGGTCTATTATGCTGGGAATGGCAAATTAAAGAGAAATGGCATTGCATTCATCATCACATTCATCATCAATGTTTCAGGATCTATTCTGAAGTACAATGCTGTCAGTGATAGAATAATATCCATATGCCTACAAGGAAGACCAGTTAATACTACTATTATTCAATTTTATGCACCAACTACTAAAGCCAAAGATGAAGAAATTGAAGATTTTTATCAACTTCTCCAGTCTGAAATTGATCAAACATGCAAACAAGGATTATTACTGGTGATTGGAATGTGAAAGTTGGAAATAAAGAAGAATCATTGATAGTTGGGAAATATGGCTTGGTGATAGAAATGATGCTGGATATCTCATGACAGAATTTTGCAAGATCAATGACTTATGGCAAATACCTTTTTTAAACAACCTAAATGGTGGCTATCCACATGGATCTTGATAGATGGAATACACAGGAATCAGATTGACTACACTTGTGGAAAGAGGCTATGGAGGAACTCAATATCTTCAGCCAAAACAAAGCCAACAGCTGACTATGGAACAGACTATTACTGAAAATTCAAGTTGAAGCTGAAGACAATTAAAACAAGTCCACAAGAGCCAAAATATGACCTTGATTATATCCCACCTGAATTTAGAGAGTGTCTAAAGAATAGTTTTGATCCATTGAACACCTATGACCAAAAACCAGAGGAATTGTGGAATGACATCAAGAACATCATCCATGAAGAAAGCAAATGGTCTTTAAAAAGAAGAGAAAGGAACACAAGACTAAAATGAATGTCAGAAGATACTCTTAAACTTGCTCTTGAATGTAGAATAGCTAAAGCAAACGGAAGAAATGCTGGAAAAGAAAATTGTACAGAAGATTTCAAAAAGAAGTTCAAGAAGACAGATTAAATTATTATAAGGAAATGTGCAAAGACCTGGAATAAGAAAACCAAAAAGGAAGAAAATGCTTGGCATTTCTCAAACTGAAAGAACTGAAGAAAAAACCCAAGCTTTGAGTTGCAATATTAAAGAATCCTATGGGCAAAATGTTGAATGATACAAGAAATATTGAAAAAAGATGGAAGGAGTCTATAGAGTCACTGCACAAAAACAAATTGGATGATGTTCATTCATTTCAGGAAGTGGCATATGAACAAGAATCAATGGCACTGAAAGAAGAAGTCAAAGGTACTCTAAAGGAATTGGGAAAGAATGAGGCACCAGGAACTGATGGAATGCCCATTGAGATGTTTCAACAAAGGAATGCCTTTCTAGAGGCACTTACTCCTCTGTGCCAAGTAATTTGGAAGACAGCTGTCTGGCCAACTGACTGGAAGAGATAGATATTTGTGCTCATTCAAAAGAAAGGTGATCCAATAGAATTGACTGCTAACCAGAAAGCTGGCAGTTCAATCAAACCCACTAGCCACTCCTCAGAAGGAAGGTTACGGAATCTACTTCCATAGTGAAACTGCCTGGGAAACCCAAGGAGGGGTTGCTATGAGTCGGGCCCGACTTGACGGCAGATAACAACAACATCATTAATATCACACACAAGTAAAATGTTGCTGAAGATAATTAAAAAGAGTTGCAGCAGTCTATTGACAGAGAACTTCCAGAAATGCAAGCTAGATTTAGAAGAGGATGTTGAACGAGGGATGTCATTGCTGATATCAGATGGATCTTGGCTGAAAGCTAAGAATACCAGAAAGGTATTTACTTGTGTTTTATTGACTATGCAAAGGCATTCAGCTGTGTGGATCATAACAAATTACGGATAACAGTGCAAAGAATGGGAATTCCAGAACAATTAATTGTGCTTATGAGGAACCTGTACATAGACCAGCAGGCTGTTGTTCAAGCAGAATAAGGAGATGGTACATGATTTAAAATCAGGAAGGATGTGTCTCAGAATTGTATTCTTTTACCACACTTACTCAGTCTGCATGCTGAGCAAATAATTTGAGAAGTAGACTATATGAAGAAGAATGTGGCATCAGGATTGGAGGAAGACTCACTAACAACCTGTGATATGCAGATGACACAACGTTGCTTGCTGAAAGTGAACATGACTTGAAGCACTTACTGATGAAGATTAAAGACTACCATCTGCAGTATGGATTATACTTCAAAATAAAGAAAATGAAAATCCCAACAACAAGACCAATTAGCAGCATCATGATAAATGGAGAAATAAATGAAGTTGTTAAAGATTTCATTTTACTTTGATCCACAATGAACACCCATGAAAGTAGCAGTCAAGAAATCAGATGTCATATTGCATTGGACAAATCCACTGCAAAAGAGCTCTTTAAAGTGTTAAAGAGCAAAGATGTCACTTTGAAGACTAAGATGTACTCAACCCAAACAACGGTATTTTCAATAGCCTCATATGCATGCAGAAACTGAACAATGAATAAGGAAGACCGAAGAAGAATTGATGGCTTTGAGTTGTGGTGTTGGTGAAGAATGCTGAAAATGCCATTGACTGCCAGAAGAATGAACAAATCTGTCCTGGAAGAAATGCAGGTGAAGTATTCCTTGGAACTAAGAATGGCCAGACATCATCTCATCTACTTTGGTTATGTGGTCAAAAGGGACCATTCTCTGGAGAAATATATTATGCTTGGTAAAGTGGAGGATCAGTGAAGAAGGGGAAGACCCTCAACAAGATTGATGAACACAATGGGCGCAGTGATGGGATCAAGTATAGCAAAGTCTATGAGGATGGCGCACGACCTGGCAATGTTTTGTTCTGTTGTACTTTAGGTCACTACAAGTTGGAGCCTACTGGACAGCACTAAGAACAATTTGAGATGTATCCCCCATAATGATTTCTGGCCCTTGTGAAGTGAATCCAAACCGTAAATAAGGCTAAAGGGAGCTAACATCTCTTTCTCTCATGTCAGATTCAGTCACTGTGCTATGCACAGTAAATCCATCATGTTGTTGTTATTGTTGTTAGGTGCCATCTAGTCATTTCTGACTCATATGGACCCCAGGCACAGCAAAATGAAACACTGCCCAATCCTGTGCCAGCTCCATGATCCCTGCTATACTTGAGCCCATCATCACAGCCACCATGTCAATCTATCTCATTGAAGGCCTTCCCCTCTTTCGTCGACACTCCACCTTACCAAGCATGACATCCTTCTGCAGGGAATAGTCCCTTCTGATAAAAAATTTCTGTTGTCAGAAATCCATCGTAGTCCTTAAAATTAAGACTTAAAATTATCTGGTCCAATTTAAAAAGTCTGACATATATTGAAGAAGAAAAACAAAGTAAGAGGTCTCATGCTTTCAGATCTCAAAAACTACTACAAAGTCATATTAATCAAAACAGCCTATTCCACACAAACCAGTGGAGTAGAATTGAGAACCCAGAAATAAATCTGTCAACTTATGATCACCTGATCTTTGACAAAGGGCCAAAATCCATTAAATGGGGAAGAGATACACTCTTTAACAAATGGTGCTGGCAAAACTGGTCATTCTTTTGCAGGAAAATGAAACAAGATTCATACCTCACACCATACATAAAAACTAACTCCAGGTAGATCAAAGACTTAAATGTAAAACCTAAAACTATAAAGTTCCTCATGGGAAAAACAGAGGCAAATTTAGGGGCCCTGATTTATGGCATAAATGGACTATCAAGCATAACCCAAAATGCATAAACAGCAGAAGATAAACTAGATGATTGGGACCTGCTAAAAATTAAATTTTTATGTGCTTCAGAAGACTTCTCCAAAAGAGTAAAAAAAGCCTACAGATTGGGAAAAAAGTGTTCAGCAATAACATACCTGACAAGGGACCTATCTCTAAAATGTGTACAGAACTTTAACACCTCAACAAAAAAAAGACCAACAATCCAATTAAAAAATGGGTAGAGGACATGAATAGACACTTCACCAAAGAAGATATTTAGGTGGCCAACAAACACATGAAGAAATGTTCATGATTATTAGCCTTTAGAGAAATGCAAATCAAAACAACATTGAGATACCAACTTACCTCACCACTAATGGCAAAGTTCAACAAGACAGAAAATAACAAATGCTGGCAAGGATGTGGAGAGATTGGGACTTTCATACACTGCTGGTGGGACTGTAAAATGGTACAACCACCATGGAAAGCAGTATGGTGATTCCTTAAAAAGTTGAAATTGGAAATATCATTTGACCCAGCAATCCCATTAGTAGATGTATATCCTAAAGAAGTGAAAGCCAGGACAAAAACAGATATATACACACCCATGTTAATTACAGCACTATTTACAATAGCAAAAAAATGGAAATAACCTAGGTGTCCATCAACAGAAGAATAGGTAACCAAACTATGGTACATATACACAATGGAATACTATGCAATCCTAAAGAACAAAGCAGAATCTGTGAAATACCACACAACATGGATGAACTTATAGGACAATATGCTGAGTGAAATAAGTCATTTACAGAAGGACAAATATTTTATTAGTTCAAGGTTGGACAATCTACTTCCGTAGTGATACTGCCTCGGAAACCCAAGGAGGGGTCGCTATGAGTTGGATCTGACTCGACAGCAATGAGTTTTTTTTTTTTTTTTTAAATTGTAAAAAGTCAAGAAAAGTTATATATGGAAGGAACTTTTCTTTGTTGGTTACCAGGGTTGGGAGGGGAGAAAAGGGAGTGCTCCTAGATAGGTAGAGACAAGGATTGATTTAGGTGAAGAGAAGGGCAGCATACCAAAAGTGAGTTATCAACACAGTGGCACTGAGGAAGAGGAAAACATAGAGTGGTACACAGGAAGTATGGACAATAAAGATGAACACTTTTGCATGTACAATAATGCATTGTCAGTGACAGCAAGCATTGATCTACAAGTAGATAAATGGGTGACAGGCTGAATGATCAGATATGTCTGGGTAGCGAGGAGCGTGCCTATGACCATACACAGAGTTCACAGACAATGTTTCTACATGCATACAAGAATGTCCAAGTGTATAGTAGAGCTGACAAGGGACAAGATTGTGGTTGTTTTTTGGCCACAATCAGCTACCCTGAGGGAGTGAGTAATTGAAACTGTGGGCTCAGGACCATGGTCACAGGGGACATCAAGCTCAATTGGCATAGCATACTACACAAAATATTATTCTACATTCTACTTTGGTGAGTAGTGACTGTGGTCTTAAAATCTTCTAAGTGGCCTTCTAGATACAATGAGGGGTCTCTCCTTTTTCGGAGCAGAGAAGAATGAAGAAAACCAAAGAGGTATGGAAAAATTTAGTCTGAGGACCATGCAATGCTCAGCCTATATGAGTATGAGACCAGAAGAACTAGATGGTGCCTGACTACTACTGTTAACCACTCAGAAAGGGATCATGCAGGAGATCCTGGATAGAATGGGAGAACAATGTGGAAAAAAAAAACAAATGAAAATAATTGAAAAAAAAAAAAAAAAAAAAGACCAGGTTCACTTGTCTGATAGAGTCTGCTGAGACCCCTGAGACTATGGCCACTAGTTACCCTTCAGGTATGGAGCTGCATAAAAGAATGTATTGTTTGGCTTCCAGCCAAACAATAGACAGGCGTATGGGGTGAACATTTGCATCAGGTAGTGACACTCCTTGGAGCAATCAATTGTGGGAGAACAGAAGAGCAGTGTTTGCACATGGAGATATCTTGGTGGGGGTGGAGGGAGAAAAGGTGGAGTATGTGGGAGGGAAGGACACAAGGAAGAGGTAACTATGGGGAGGAGGTAGGAAGAAAGCTGTTACATTGCAGGGGATTGCAGTCAACATCATGAAACAAAATGTGTATGGAATGTGGTATGGAAAATGAATTTGCTCTGTAAACTTTTACCCAAATCAAAATAATTTTATGTATTTATTTTTCTTGAAGAGTCTGACAACAGCCCATCAAGATGAATCAAATCTTACGTGAAAGGACAACCCTGGAGACCCTTATTATTCACAGTTTCTGATTTGTTTCCATTTCATCCACTGGCACTGTCCTTGATCTACTTCTGCCCCCATCAGTCTTTAGTCTATCATTGTTGTTGTTGTTGTTATGTGCCATCGAATCGGCCCTTGACTCATAGCGACCCCTCCTTGGGTTTCTAAGGCAGTATCACTACGGAAGTAGGATTGCCCAACCTTCCTTCTGAGGAGTGGCTGGGGGGTTTGAACCGCCAGCCTTCTGGTTAGCAGTCAAGTGCCTTAGGCACTATGCTACCGGAGCTCCTTAGTCTACCATTAGGCAACCCAAATGGTTTGATGTCTCAATTGTCCGTCTCCAAAAAGCCCCTGATGTACTCTCTCCGTCTGCATGACAGCTCCAAAGATAGACTCTCACCCATTTGCTTACTCTGTGAGTCATTCATATTGAGCACTCTAAGATAGCCCTACCTTGGTAAATTGGTCAGGACCATACTACCAGCATCGAAAGATATACTAATTTTTCAACTGAATGTACAAAATTTCCAAGAGATTAAAAAACTTCCTTAAAGACATATATCTAGCAATTAGCAAAATGTGTTAACATTAAACTCAAAGTCTGACTATACATTTTTCAAACACCAATCATCTCAGAATAATATGTATGATTGTGGGCAAACCTTTGAAAATGTAGTAAGTTAAGATAGAAATTTTTGGTCTAGTCAATGATGATGTTGCAGATTAGTGATATTAATAGATTATGCTCTTGCCTGAATTTTGACTAAAGATAAAGAAGCAAGATTAAGGATGTTGGGGGAAAAACAACAGACTCACTATGCATGGTTGTCTTGTTTCTGAGAATGGTGCCTCTCAGAACTACACAGAGTACAACTTGAATTATCTTGCTTGGTGGCTGTGCATGGAAAAGAGTAAGTTAAGAACTTTGTTTAAACAAATCACCATTTTTGTTATATGTTTTTCTTGGAAAAATTAAATTTAATTCTGACTTGTATATATATATATATATATATACCTGTGTATTGAAATTCGAGTAACAGTAATAAAACTGTGATGTACTTGAACCTTACAATTTCTAGGTTTCTACTCATATGTCATGGATATGTTTATCAGGTATCAGATTGTTGATTCTCTGCAAAAGCACAGCTTTTTGATCCTAAGCATAAAGAAAAAAAGTAAGTATCAGAATCCAAAGTCTTCTTTTATTTCAAAGAGTGCTTAACATTTTGAAAAGTTAAGCAAAAATGAATCATAAATGTACAGATTAAATTTCCCTTGGAATACAAACAGGTTTAAATTGGAGGAGGGATAAGTGGTTCGGCAAATGTATCCCCATTTTGCTGAGTCAAGAACTTCCAGAAATATCCTAGTGTTTGAAAAATCCAAGTGCTTCCTAATAAAACCATAAATGTGAATATTTCCATAATTCTAGTGTTATGTTTCCATTTCGGATTCAAAATGGTTTAATAAGCATGTTTAAGAAGAAATGCTTTCTCTTCTCCTAATTAATGTTTTTTCTTCTCTAGTATTCTCCTTAAATTTCTCTACTTAAATTCTACATAAATTTCTACTTAAATTTCATCATTTCTAGTTAAATAAAAACATAAGCTAGGTATGTGTGATTAAGCCCATGACTGTTTCTGTGTAAGTTCTGTAGTTTACCCAAGGAAGAATCCTCCTCTGCTTTTGTACCCATTATATAACAAGAACACTTGTTATTTGGGTCACTGAGTGAAAACCATCAACAAGAAATACTTCCACAGGGTGAGAAAAATAAATAGCTGCCTACCAATTACACATCCTAGATTCCTTGATAACAAGAGCTGACTTTGACTAAATGCATTGAAAAAGCAATTAAAACAATGAAAAAAAAAAAAAAAAAAGCTAAAGAAAGCAATCCTAAGTAAAATATGTTACTTGATTAAGTAAAAGAAAGTAACCCATTCAGAGATGATCAGTGAGTCCTTGAAGTTGAAACCTCTATATGTTTATTGGTTCCTTCCACTGAGTGAAATGGGGACACATTTATCTTTCCAAGTCTGGAGATGAGAAGAACTAAAGCTGGCATGTGATCAAAGGAAGGAGCTATCTGAGAAAGCATGAAACAAAGAGGTGAGTGTCTGGGGTGGTTATAATCAGGTGCTTAGTCTAAGAAGAGACACTCAAGAGAGATCCCAGGCAAAGAAAGGAGAAATCAATGAACACAACAAGGGTAATTGAGAGGCCTCTTCCTTAATAGCAAGGTCCCCAGATAGTGCAAAGGGTTTGTGGTTGTTATGGTTAAGATTTGTGTCAGCTTGACTGGGCCATGATTCTCCATGGTTTGGCAGTTATGATGTAGTCATCCCCATGATCAGATGTGATATAGCATGATTACCACCATGATAAGATGTGTCTTAGCAGTCAATCAGTTGAAAGGGAGTTTCCTTGGGAGTGTGGCCTGCTTCCTATATAAAGACTTTCTAGCAAACTCTCCAGTTTTTTGGTTGATCTGGATCCTACATCTAGCTCATCATCACCTGACCTCCAGACTTTGGACTTGAGCTAGCAGCCTGCCATATACTGCTTTCAGATCTTGGGATCCATCAACCTTTTTAGCCTGTGAACCTGTGATCTTGGGTTCATCAGCCCCTGAATCAGAAGAAATTCCAACCTAATATCTGACCTACAGACTTGGGACTTGCCAGCCTCAACCACTGTGTGAGCCATTTCCTTGAGATAAATCTCTGTATACACATATAGCTCCATTGTTTTTGCTTCTCTAGAGAACCCAGCCTAAGACAGTGCCTGACTACTAAACAGAAGGTTGGCAGTTTCAACCCACCCAGTGACACCATGGAGGAAAGCCCTGGTGAGCTGCTTTGGTAAAGAAGACCCTGTGCAGTAGCTACTGTGTGACAGATAGATAGGATAGCCATAATCATCATGATTTGGAATTAACTCAGTGGCAATGGATTTGTTTGTGTTTCCCTTGGTAGCTACAATCACTTTTCACTGATACAGCACAATCAATTATTGCATATCACAGAGCCCTTGGCAGTAATACCTCCTCCTCATGCTGGTAAAAACCTTGAGGCATAACTTACTTTGTCTAAGTAGAGCAAATAAACCTAAAGAAAGATTGAGGTTAAACGCCTATCTGGCAATGAATATTGGGATAAAATCTACACTCAGTTACCTCAACCTTACTACCAACTTCTGATTTTTGGTACTATTTTGGAGACCAGCTATTTATTTTTAGTATTTGGGTTGACTTCCCTTCCATACCTCAAGTAGCCCTCTAGACTGAACCCTGTGGTCTTGGTTGTGTCAATTTTGAGAGAGTGGGTCAAATAAGGTAGAATCCAATCCTAATGGAATTGTAGGTAATCATCAGCTTTGTAAAGGAATGCATATATTATTATTTATTCCTAGGTTTTGGATCTGTTGTTATTTTGTGCTGTTGAGTTGGGCCCAACTCATAGTGACCCCTCCTTGGGTTTCCGAGGCAGTATCACTATGGATCAGCCCCAGGGTTACAGGTGAGGAGAGACAACTCAGTGATGCCCAAAGTAGCCAGTGGGAAGAGCAGGAGAAAGGGAATTAAAATCCAGGAAGCCAGAGAGAAGAGCAATCAGCCAAAGGGATTAGTTGAGGAGAGGAAACTCAG
>NW_006921797.1:3940271-3983187 GCF_000298275.1 Orycteropus afer afer | reverse complement strand
CTATGGAAGTAGGTTGCCCCATCTTCCTTCCAAGGAGTGGCTGGTGGGTTTGAACTGCCAGCCTTCTGGTTAGCAGTCAAGTGGCTTACGCACTATGCTACCACAGTTCCTGGTTTTAGGTCTAGAAAGGAAAATTCATTCTTTTTTTTTTTTTTTTTTTTAATATTTCTAAAAGGAGAGGGATGCCATTCTTTCATTTTGTCCTGGGAAATTGGAGTTGAGGAATGGCCTGATTGTTTTGATAATGCTGATTTCAGAGTCATCTTGAGCCTGGAGAAAAGTCTGTTCCTGTGTTTTGGGTTGTCTGAAAAGCCCTCCAAATATCAACTGGCTTACCTAATGTGAAGGTCTTGCTTTTAAACATTCTGTGTAAATGCAGCATCTGCCTTTGATAAGTCTTGCTCTTTGTACTCTTAGAATTTGCAGGTAGAGTCTTGAACAGAATTATTAGACAGCCACTAAGCATTTGACTGCTAACCAGAGGGTTGGTGGTTCAAACCCACCAGCTGCTCCGTGGAAGGAAGATGGGGCAATCTACTTCCATGAAGATTTACTGCATTGGAAACCCAGGGGAGGTTGCTGTAAGTTGGAATCAACTGGATGGCAGTGAGTTTGATTTTTGATTTTTCTAAAAAGGTAAATATCACCATCTGATATAAAGGAACAACTGCACAAAGAACATTCAATTATAATTATCAAGCAGCTGCCAGAAGGAAACATTGGTTCCTTTTTCCTTTAGAGTTTTTGAACAAATTGCTTTGAAGATTTACCTAAGTGGGAGTGTCTACCATGCCTATAATGCAATATGAAGGCTCGTGAAATGCTGTTCTCTTTAGATATTTAAATAAAACTTAAAGGAAACAGTTGGCTGTAACAAAGAAAGCATTGGTCATACATGGAGCAGGGTAGATTTGGGTTTAAATACTGGATTTGCCTCTCACTACCTTTGGGACATTGAGCAAGTCACTTTTAAACTCTGAGTGATTCAGTTTCTTTCTCTGTAAAATGGAGACAATAATAGTATTGGTAGAGATGTTATAAGTCACCAAGCACCTATTAGACATTCAAGAAATGTTGATTTTCTTTCCTTCTCTTTCCCCAGATACAGAAAACAATTTCTGGACCAGTGTTTGTCAAAAGACTAAAATTCACCTAAACTTCTTCAGGATAAAAGGGCTTTACCAAACTACCCTTTAACAAGCTGCCCCATAAAAGTATCTAGAACAGATATTTCATTTCTTTTAAAGAGTGTAAGGGTTTAGCAACAGAAAAGTTACAGAGCACTATGTTTTTCGAGCAATGATTTTAAAGTGACTAAGAGATCAAGTCACAAATAATCTAAGGTCTCTTTCAGCTCTAAAATTCTATGGTTCTACGAAATTGCAACAGAAGCTGCAAACCAAGGCTGGCCTTTATGACTCAGAAAGGATAGAAGGCACTAGGCTGGCTATTCAGCATATTTAAGGTTTTGATTAAAAACCCACAACATTCAAATGTTAGCTTTGGGATTAGCTGATCAAGTAAGTGCTTTGTCAGATATAACAGAGTCGTTTTTTTGGTCTGCTAGTATATTTTAATGGAGAGAGTACAAAGTAGCTAAAAGAACTACTGCAAAAATAATCTATGGAGTGTCATTACCAGTCTCAAATACTAATCTCTTAATTACCGATCATCATTATATGAAGGAATTTAACTAAATGCAAATTTAGAGGTCTTTGTGAAAAATCTATATGCATGTCTAATTCTAAAACTAGAAACTTTCAAGAAAATTCAAACATGGATGCTGAGGTAAAAATGATTTTAATTTCTCCTTAAAAATCTCACTAATTTCCAGTTAGAGGAATTAAGAAAAATTGAGTTCTAGAAAACTTGGTTTTGCAATCCTAAGCAATGATTGGGAGCCCCGGTAGCATAATGCCTAAGGCACTTGACTGCTAACCAGAAGGCTGGCGGTTCAAACCCACCAGCCACTCCTTGGAAGGAAGGTTGGGCAATCTACTTCCGTAGTGATACTGCCTCAGAAACCCAAGCGAGGGTCGCTATGAGTCGGGTCCCACTCGATGGAACATAACAACAACAACAACAAGCAATGATTGAAATGATTCGTTTTTCAGTGGATATTTCAACATAAGAAATCAAATGTGAATGCTCAAGGTCAGACAATCCCTCTTGTATGGTGTGTGTCTATGTTGGGTGTTGTCCTTTCTTTCAGAAGAGGTACTTTCTTCCTTCTGTGTAAGGACTTTATTCTATTGATAGCATATACTACATGCATGGAATATCTTTTCATTCAGTAGACTCAAAAGTCACCTTTTTCACTATGGGAGACAAAGAGAATTTGGGTAATTAAGTAACAAAAGCACAGATTCCTAGCAATACTTCAAAATCAAGATATTCTTGCCTAGAGGAGTAAGAGTCTGTAGCAAGAGTCTTTGACAGCTTCAAAGACAGATGTGTTCTGAGAATCTACTATGTGCTAGGTCCTGCCTTTGACATGGGTGAAAAGGGCTAAAATCCTAGAGCTGTGTAAATCTCCCCAGATAATATTCTAATTTACAGTGGGGTTAGTGTGGGAAAACGAATTTAATAACACTAAATAGTTTTCAGAATTAGTAGAAAGGTACTCGTATCTCAGTTTTTATATTTTTGAATATTCACAAGCCCAGCAAAATTTTGTTCATTGCATACTTTTTTTTTTTAAACTGTGAAGGTATAAAAAAATGACTAAAAATGTTTCTGTCTTTTATTAAAGTCTGGAAGGGCAGAATATATATTCTTACTTAACTGTATGTTTTACATATAATTATTAATGGTATAGTTTACGCAACTAAAGTTTTTTAGGTATACATTTTTTATGTAGGATTTAACCATATGAAAAATAAATGAACCACCAAAATTTAAGAAAATAAATCAATAAGGAAAATGGAAGTAGAAAAAACAAACCAACTGAAAGGGAATAGATCAAAATGTTCACAGAGATAGTCTTGTAAACAAATGTTTTGATTTATGTTATTTTCTTTCTTTCTTAAATTTTTGAGGATAAGCCTAAATTTCTTGTATGTATATACTCTAAAATGGGAAAACTCTTCAGATGAAAAAAAATAAAGAAGCTGGAAGTTTCTCCTCACTCATGCATCATTTGGCTGCTGAGGCTGATGAATATAAGATTGGCAGGTAAAATGGCAGATTGTTGGCTCACAGGCTGTAAATGCAATAGTCTCAAGACATAGCAGACCTCTGGTTCAAGTCCAGGAACTGGAGATGAAGATGAGCCAAATGCAGGATCCAAAATTAGCCCCAAAGCTAGATACCTTTCCCAAAGCTTTTCCATATATACTGGAAATAGGCCACACTCTTTCAACTGATTAGCTGCTCATAGTAGATTCCACCATGGAGGCTGTTACACCACATCCAATATCATCATGAGGAATAATTTCATCCAAGTGCCAAGCCACTCAAAATCATGGCCTAGCCAAGATGACACAAAACCTTAACTATCACACAGCTAGAGTTCTTGTAAGTGTGGGTGGCAGAAAAAAAAAACAAACCAAAACAAAAATCTGTTCTTTCACAGGGTGACTTCCTTCCTCTTCCCTCCATCCCACCCACCCTTCCTCCTTCCCTCCTTTTCTCCCTCCTTCCCTCCTTTTCTCCCTCCTTCCCTCTCTTCTTTCCTCTGTCCCTCCCTTCCTCCCTCCCTCCCTCCCTTCCTTCCTGCCTTCTTCCTTCCCTCCCTCCCTCCCTAAATCCTTCATTCCCTTCCTCTTTTTCTTCCTTGGTCCAGTGGGAAGGCAGAACTGAAACCCAAGGTTGAGGGACCTTTACCCAATCCCTGGAATCAGCACTTTGAATTCAGACATCTAGCCTCCTAAACAAAAGAGAATAAATTTCTGTTTGTTGAAGTCATCCACTCCTAGTCTTGCTGTTAAAGCAGTACTAGAGAACTAAGACTAGCTGTTTAAGCCAGGAATCTATAATTGCTCACATTGGGCTGTGAAATTTGTCAAGTTTGTCCCAGATGTGGTGGAGATAATGCAGCCATTGGCAAGGACAGGGATAATATCTGCAGGAAATGGGCAGATATCTACCTTGAGGCATTGCAGGAAAAATTAGAATGATGGGATGGTTAAAGTAAATAGGAGGTAAAGTTCACAATTATTGGACCAAATGCATTAGAAGAAAGTAAAAGTCCAAGTGAAAAGAAGGTTGGAGCCAAGCATTGATAAGTAGTTAAGGAGGGGGCACAGGATCACAGGTTGTACAGGAGCACCATTCAGGGAGAGGCTGACAGGGATGCCAAGGAATTGAATGGAATGAACAGGAGAGTGTAATGAAGGTCCCTAAGGGTTTACTTCATCCATGCCATTACGGTTGACTCCACTTTTAGGAAGCAGCTCTTCTCTAGTCATTTTGAGTGCCTTCCAATCTGAGGGGCTCGTCTTCCAGCACTATGAATGACAGTGTTCCACTATTATTCATAAGGTTTTCACTGGCTGATTTTTTTCAGCAGTAGATCATCAGGTCCTTCTTCTCAGTCTGTCTTAGTCTGTAAGCTTCACTGTAACCTGTCCACCGTGGATGACCTTGCTGGGATTTGAAATACTGGTGGCATAGCTTCCCCCATCATAGCAACACAAAAGCCACTACAATATGACAAATTTAGAGACAGATGGTAGAGGGTATAATGTAGTGCATTGTTACTGCTTCTCATGTAGCTTTTTCATACAGTGTGTTGAGGTGTTGTTGCTACTGATGTTGGTCATAAAATTCCTGAATCTCCATTAGGCCTTATCTGACACCAATTCGGAGTGAAGGACAAAGAGCTTCTCATTCCTGCTGGATGGAAGGTGAAATCCAGGTTCCCCATGTACTCTTCACTGATATGGTGTGGTTAAGGATCTTTCTTACTGGCCAGTGGGGAGGAGATTTTAGCTCCCTATTTCAGCCTTTTCTGACACCACCTCTGGGCTGAGGTGCCTTGTTACATTCTGATAAGGATAGAAGGCTGTTTTCTGCACTGCATCTTTGCTAGTTAGTGTTAATGGGGTGGAGCCACAGATTTTTCTGCAGTATTTGGTTGGAGAAGAGCAATTATTGTTTAAAGTTTTCTGCCTAGTTAGGCTGCCTTCTTCAAGTCCTTTACTTAGAGGGAGTAGGGTTTTTATTTTTTTTCTTTTGCCTCCTCTGTGCTTATCAGCATCTTTGGTTTTCCAGCTTCTTCTGTTCCAAAGCTGGCATATATGAGACAAAAAGAAGACTGGCGAAACTCACCATTACACCATTCCTGGGATTATGACAATCCTACCTGTTCTGCCTTCTTGTCTACTTTTAGAATCTTCTTTTGTTTGCTTAACCTATAATGTCTAGAGTTTTTAGTTGTATTTAGCAGGAGCATTTGTGGTAAGAAGAGGTATGTCTAACCCATCTTTTCTGAAGCAGAAATCAGAATGATTTATATATTTTTAAATGCTTAATAAAAAATTTAAAAGAAGAAAAATAGTTCATGGGAGGAAAAACTTATGCCAAATTAAAAATTCAATGTCCATAAATTAAGTTGTATTGGACACAGCCACAATTATCCTTTTGGATAATTTCTATGGCTGCTTTTGCAGTAATGAGTCTTGGTGGCACGTGGTTAAACACTGAGATGATGAGTCAGTCTTCTTCCATAAAAATCACAGCCTTGGAAATCCTATATGGGGCAGTTCTGCTCTGTCCTATAGGGTCACTATGAGTTGTAATTGACTCAAGGATATTTATTAGGTTTGGTTCTCTGGATTTTGCCTTAATACTATAACTTAACAAGAAATCTTATAATTACACAGTTGTATGGTTATGACAAAGACTCAAAACTCACTGCCGTTGAGTCGGCCCGACTCATTGCAACTGTCCTGGGTTTTCCTAGGTGGTATCACTACAGAAGGAGATTGTCCAATCTTCCTTCTGAGGAGTGGCTTGTGGGTTTGAACCACCAGACGTCTTCTGGTTAGCAGTCAAATGCCTGAAGCAGTACACCACCAGAGAAACTCCTGTGACAAAGACTATATGACCTATAATTATAAAATATTATTTACCCTTTGGACCTTTACAAAAATCTTGCAGACTTCTGCTTTACATTAAGCTGAGGTGTCCTCTTCTCCAAATATCCAATCTTGGTTTTTTGTTCTTCCTCTGTGTTCTCATAGTTCCTGGATGTGGTTACATTGAAGTTGAGAAATTCTGGTTAAGTAGTCAAGACTTTGCTATAGAGATGCTGATTTATTGAACAACTTCAATTTCTCAGTGGACTGTTTGCCAGGAAAAAAAAGGTTAACATATTTTACTTATTCATGTAAACCTTTAGACATGTCTTAATCTCTTGTTTCAGAAAAGTGGACTTGTCATTTTCACGTAACATTTTGCTTTCTATTATGAGTCAGTCCATCAACAACTTTGTCATGACTTAGATCTTAAAGTAGTTATAAATGCAATTAGGATAAAAATTTACTTCATTACTATTTAAATTTGTGTGTCTCTGTTTGTGTAATGTTTCTTCAGGCATGATATATAAAATATGGCTCTTTTATCTTTCTATAAATTATCTGAACTTTCACACAAATCCTCAACTCAGGTTTTAAACTTAATCCAACCCCAAAATTTACCAGTATCTTTGTTTCATTTTCATCGTTTTGAGATAATTGCTTAATCTGGATGAATCCTTTCTTCCTTTATTTACTTCTCTATAAAATGAATGTTTAAGAGAGGAGCTTACATGAACACTTTACATTAGTCACATAATGAGATCATTTGGCCTCATTCTGGTTATTGTGGTGTGCTGGCTAGCATCCACCAAGATATAGTTTGCTCATTTCCATCCTGGGTATTTGGCTGGTGTCTGCATCTAATATACATGACTGATAAACATGTGGTTCATTCTTTCTCCTCTTAACTAGGATATCTTGGTGCCTCACTGATATCTGCCCACATTCCTTAAAGTGTGTGCTATGTGTTCCATCTGGTCCATGGTCTAAATAGTCTGTGTTACAGGGCCACTTTTTCCCCTATGGCAGACAACACAGATGCCAACCAAACTAAAAACTAAACTCATTGCCATTGAGTTGATTCCAGCTCATAATGATCCCCATTGGGCTTCTGAGGTGGTAAATCTTTATGGAAATCTTCCACAGAGCGGCTGTTGGATTTGAACTGTCAACCTTCTGGTTATAAGTCAAATGTCTTAAGCACTGTGCCATTAGATTCCACAGATTCAATGCTAGATAAAAGATAGAAAGTTTTCTGAATCCAATTTAGACCTTCCCTCTATTTACAAATACCATCACATTCTGAACGCTGCTGAAACTGCCTTCAGTTGGTATAGGAATAACATTAGTAGCTGTTTCTTCTGTCTCAGAAGTGGAATGGGCCAAAACCACAACACTTTCAGTGTTCCCCTCACACTTCCAAATCAACTTATTTCTACTGTCAAGCTTTGCATCTTTGAGTTAGGCAAGATTAGATCATGATTCATTATTCTCTCTACATTAATCCCCTTCTCTCCATAAGTCTCTTAAGAAAGGGACAAGCATTCCTTTTTCTTCTTCCTGTATGACTGAAATGTTCTCTAAAGGGATTACTTTGCTTGGTGATAAAAAGAGACAATTGGGAGCAAATATTTCCTCTTCTTCCTGTGGACATCATGTTTGATTATGAATTCTGAACTTTGACATTACCTGGGTTCATAAAGGCAACTGCTTAACACAAGATGCCACACAGAAGGTGGTAGAACATAAAGGTGAAAAGAACCTGGGTCCCTAATGGCATCACTGAGCCACTGAAATAAATTGTCCCAGAGTCATCATATCTTCAGATTTCTTGTTAAGTAAGATATTGCATTTTTTGTTGGCTCTATGTTGCATTTTACTTTCACATTTAATAACTCTGAAAACAGTATGTATTTTTCCATGATAATAGCTTAAAATTATTGCTGGCCAGAGGGATCCTGACATAGTTGTCATTGCCTGTGTCAATTTCATTATTATTCCTGGTGACATGACTAACATCTGTAGCTCCTTGACAGTTCAATCAACAAGGACATTTGAGAAAGTTCTGTCTGAAAAGTTTCTATTGATAACTTCTGGAAAGATAAAGAAATCAGTAGCATCAAAACTTGCATACTGATTGTTAGTGGTTTGAAAGAAAATCCGAGACAGTTGTGAAGCGTTCTTTTAAGAAATGCTGCATTGCCAACACTTTCGATTACACAGAGGATGATATATTGGATATTAAAGACCCTGAATTTAACAAGTAGTTCAAAAGGCTCAGACTCTGAACATGAAGAAGTTTTAAGAAGGGTTGAAGAAATACATTTCATTTAATATGCTTGTGTGAGTGGAGGTATGTGTGCATGATATATAATATATATAGTTCATATGTTGTTGTTGTTGTTATGTTCTGTCGAGTCAAACCTGACTCGTAGCGACCACTCTTTGGGTTTCCGAGGCAGTATCACTGCGGAAGTAGGATTGCCCAACCTTCCTTCCGAGGAGTGGCTGGTGGGTTTGAACTGCCAGCCATCTGGTTAGCAGGCAAGTGTCTTAGCCACTATGCTACCAGAGCTCCCATAGTTCATATACATGATATATAATAAAATTTATATCTAAATAAGTTTTAAGAGTCTCCTTCAATAGGTGCAAATGAATTTTTTTAAGTCATTGGAGAGCACTGTATCAGATTCATTGGCAGTATTTTATTCTTTCTTAGGGGTTTAAAAAATAATGGTGTGTCTAACAATTTGTGTTTTATATTTGATGAAATCAGTAATACTTTATTTTTTAAGTTAAGGTTTTCTGTTTCTTGCAATCAAAGGTATCATAATCCTATTACATACAGTTTGTATTTTCCATGCAATGGCTGTTTCTCCTCCTTCTTAAAGGAAAAATAATGGAATATGTTAATGTCTGTGAAGTGTGGGAATCTAAGTTCTTTGTCTGATGACTTCATAGGTAGACAATAGGTACAAGTAGTAACAGGGCTACTTTCTTGTTAGTATAAGAATATGGCAAACAAGGGGAGACTTGTCTCTTTCTCTGAGATAATGAGAGATATCTAGCATCCTCTTTTCTGGAAAGGCCTGCTGCTATTCAACAATCATTTGTTATGCTCATGTGTTAACAAGCAGTATCTTCTGGAAATGAAAATGTGCTGGGCTCATCACTAACAGATTTCTTTTTTTTTTTTTTATTAGGATTTGGGTGAAGATTTACAGAGTAAATTCACTTTTCATACAGCAGTTCACATATACTTTGTCTCATGTCATTGACCAAAATTTACAATGCAGCAGCTCCCCTCCCACTTCCTCCCCATAGTTACCTCCTCCCAGTGTCCATCCCTTCATACTCTTCTGCACCCTGAGCTATCTCCCTGTGCATAAGCAGCCCTTCCTTCTCCCATGATTGTTCTCTCCAGGGTGTGTGTCTACTTGAGGTAAATGTTTAACTCACATGTCTGTACTTTGTTTGGCTGGAAACCACAGTTGTGGGTTCAATTCCAGACCTGAAGGGCAGCTAGGGGTCATAGTCTCAGTGGTTACACCAGGCTCTATTGGACCAGCAAACCTGGTCCCCACCTTCTTTTTTTTTTTTTTTTGCCTCCAAATGATTTACTAACAGATTTCTTAATTAACCTACTGATACTCTCAGCAACAGAGTTAGCTGTTGAGCTAGAAATGAGTTATTTAGGCTCCTTTGTTCTTCACTACTCCTTTTATTCTTTCTGACTATTATAGGATCACGGTGCTCTTTGATTAGCCCATCATCATTTCCTACAGTAAGCAAGAATTTGAGACACTGCCCATGGCATGCCATTTCATTGCTTAAACTTGCTGCTGACTCTTTTATCCTTTGATAACTAAGTCCCTCCTTAGCAATAGCATTAATTATACCAGTCATTTATTCTACAACTTCCTTTGCTGTTGCCGTGTTTCATTCCCATAGACAAGATTAGTGCTATCCCTTCAGAGAAGATTCACCATGGGCAATCCTTGTAGAAACATTTCCTGTTTTGCAACCCATGCAGGCTCCAGTCATTCATGCCTGAGCTGTTATTTGCCACAATGTGGGCCTTTATTCAGGATAAGAAGAGACTTATTTCTCCAAGAGTAAGTAAATGAGGACAGAGAGTTCCATCCCTATGATAAAGCACAGATTTCCTATTAAATGAAAATTCTCCATCTGAAAAGATTTAGTACAATGCTATTTTAAGAATTCCAGTTGGTTAAATTTAGTGTCATAGAAAAAATAAATAAAGTCAACCCAAGAATAGTTTCTGGCTTTGAGCCCACACTGTTTCTTTTGTTGTGAATTGGATGTACTTTTATTTACTTTAAGCATTTGCAGCAGAGTTTGTCTTTCTGACAACACGTATTGATAGCTTCCTTGGCCTGAGTTGTATTAGCTTTTCCTTCTAAACTGATGTATCTAAATTGTATTATTGCTAAGTAAGTGAGAACTTGATTTTATTTCCATTTTTTTTGTTTTCGTTGGCTGTTTTTAGTCTTCTATAATAAATTTGGACTACCGTATTCCCTGCTACCAACCTCATTGCTTATTAGGATCTGTGTTTGCCCCTCCCCACCCCAAATCCTCAAGGAAAGAATCTTGAGAGACATACATCTTCATTTTTTGCTAACAGTTGATTTAGCTTTGAAAAATGAAGCAATATCTTGTGGTCTCCCCCAACTAGCTTGGGTCTCCCTTTGGTTCTCCTATTTAGTTCTAGTTTGGTTGTCTTTGTTGTTGTTGTTGTTATGTGCCATCAAGTCAGCCCCGACTCATAGCGACCCCTCCTTGGGTTTCCGAGGCAGTATCACTACGGAAGTAGGATTGCCCAACCTTCCTTCCGAGGAGTGGCTGGTGGGTTTGAACCGCCAGCCGTCTGGTTAGCAGGCAAGTGTCTTAGCCACTATGCTACCAGAGCTCCTTTGGTTGTCTTAGTGTTTGTAAAAAGGCAACATCTGTTTACTGAATGTGTGCTTTGTACTTCTGGGCACTGCCATAGGTGGTTTATTATTCATTCTGCTTAATTCTCCCAACTACCTTAAAGAAAGCTATTACTATCCTTGTTTGAAAGACAGAGAAACCAGCCAGTTGCTTTTGAGTAGATCTGGACTCATGTGTGTGAGGGTAGAACTGTGCACCATAGGTTTCCATGGGCTGATTTTTTTTTTTTTTTAAGTAAATAATCAGGCTTTTCTGCTGAGGCACCTCTGGGTGGATTCAAACTTCCAATTTTTTTCTTGGCAAGTTAGCACTAAAGGAAAGCAAAGATCAGAGTAATTACGCAATTTGCCTAAGGTTACCCAGCTAATTAGTGGCAAAGCTAAAATTTGCAACTGCGTTTGTCTAAATATGAAAAATTCCCTCTTCTTATGAAAGTAACATTCAGGGCTCCCTGAAGAATGTGCTAATTTTCTAAATTAATTTTTTCCCTCTCAATTTTAGGTCAGCATATTACTTGTCAGAATGCTGCCAAAGTATTAAGATTTTGTGACAGACTTTGTTTCATAATCTTGATTGAAAAATCTGGCTCTGTATCAGATGTTTCTGGGACAAGATGAAACAAGTATAATCATCTAAGAGTGCTGCGTAGGATAATATGCAGTCTTTTAGGTTCATGGAGGCTAAAAGTCACATACCAAGACCAAGCCTAACTTATACTATACCAACAAGAAGTTCCATTGATGTCTGTATACGAATCAGTTTTGTTGTTATTAGGTGCTGTTGAATTGGCTCCAACTCGTAGCGACCCTATCTATGTACAACAGAATGAAACACTGTCCAGTCCTGTGTCATCTTCCCAATTATTTCCATGGTTGAGCCCATCATGACAGTCACTGTGTCAATCCACTGAGGGTCTTCCCCTTTCTTCACTGACCCTCTACTTTATTTTGAGTGCCTTGTACCCTGTAAGGATCATCCTCTGGCACTAGGTGAGGCAGTATTTCCCTGCTATTCATAAGGTTTTCAGTGATCAAGCTTTTCAGAAGTGTCTGGACCCATCCTTCTGCCCAGTCTGTCTTAGTCTGGAAGCTCCACTGAAACCTATGCACCATGGCTGACCCTGCTGACATTTGCAATACCAGTGGCATAGCTTCCAACCTTACAGGAACACACAAGCCACTACAGTATGACAAACTGACAGGAATGGTGGATATGAATCAAGAGATCTAATCAATTTATGGGCTATTTCTGAAAATTAGCCAATGAAAACCTATGGATGATGATTTTGAGGATGGTTCAGGACTGGGCAATGTTTCTTTCAGTTATATATAAGTTGTGAGTCAGGGTTTACTCAATGACAACTAACAACAACATTTTCATCCCACAGCGAGAGCAACTGCCCGTTCCTTCTGTGACTCCACAGATTCAGCTGTCCATTCAGAGGCCTTTGGGATTCACATGAAACGCTTTTATTCCAAGATAGCAAAATTAAGGGTTAATTTAATTTTGGGGTCAATCTGCTTCCAAATGAGATCTGCCTCTGAAAATTCTGAATTCCATCCTTAAAGAGAAAGCTATACCAAAGAATAACTATAACACAGTCATCCTAGGGAACAAATTAACTAACAAATTTGGAAGAGAAAGGAGAAACGTTTTAGGTGGTTTTTAACAAATTTGCTCATTTCTTTAATATTTTCTGGACTGTGAACAGTGATTAGTATATCAAATTAATTCTTGAATGGCTTGCTTGACTGACTGAGTTAGGATGATTCTAGAAACAGTAGAGAATCATTCTGTCCAACTGGATCAATTTCTTTTCTCCCTACCCTCTGCACATACTCCCAACATTACCCTAACTCTAGCAATTAAATAATCTGACTTTCTGGTATTGTGTACCAAAAGGTGACTTACCCAGAAGGCAGCCCATGAATTTTCAGAAAAATCTGAAATTGTATGAATAACTTAATGAATATGAACACCTAAACATTTTTCTGGGAAAAGAGATGATAGCTTTCATCTGATTCTCAAAAATCCCATGATCCTAATGGTAACAATTAGTAAGCAGTTACTGATTAGTTGACTTCAACTTAAGGTGACCCCAAGTGTGTCAGAGTAGACTTGTACTCCATGTTGTCCTTAGGTGCTGTTGAGTTGGCTCCCATTCATAGAGACCCTGTGTACAACAGACCAAAACACTGCCCAGGCCTGTGCTATTCTCATAATCCTTGCTATGCTTGAGACTATTGTTGCAGTCACTGTGTTAATCCATCTCACCGAGGGTCTTCCTCTTTTTCTTTGATCCTCTACTTTACCAAGTATGATATCCTTCTCCAGGGACTGAGCGATTCTGACCACCTGACCAAACTAGGTGAGACAAAGTCTGGCCATTCTCGCTTCCAAGGAGCATTCTAGCCTCACTTTTCCTAGATTTTTTGTTCTTCTCTCAGTCCATAGTATTTTTCAGTATTCTTTGCCAACACCACAATTTAAAGGCATCAATCTTCTTCAGTCTTCCTTATTCATTGTTCAGCTTTCACATGCATATGACAAAACTGAAAATATCATGGCTGGGGTTAGGTGCACCTAAGTCTTGTAAGTGACATTTTTGCTTCTTAACACTTTCAGGAGGTCTTTTGCAATAGATTTTCCCTGTGCAATATGACATTTGCTTTCTTGATTGCTGCTTCCTTTTGGGTATTGATTGTGGATCCAAGTAAAATGAAATCCCTGACAACCTCAATCTCCATTTATTGTGATGTTCCTTATTGGTCCAGTTGTGAGGATTTTTGTTTTCATTATGTTAAGATGTGATCCATATTGAAGACAGTTATCTTTGATCTCCATCAGTAAGTGCTTCAAGTCATCTTCACCTTCGGCAAGAGAGGTTGTGTCATCTGCATATCACAGATTGTTAATTGTTAATGAGTCTTCCTCCAATCTTGATGCCACATTCTTCTTCATATAGTCCAGCTTCTCAAATTATTTGCTTAGGATACACATTGAATAAGTATGGTGAAAGTATACAATTCTGATGCACACCCCTTCTCATTTCAAACCACCCAGTATCCCTTGGTCTTTTCAGAGGATAGCCTGTTGGTGTATGTACACGTCCCTCATGAGCATGATGAAGTACCTGAAATTTTCATTCTTTGCAATGTTATTCATAATTTGTTATGGTCCACACAGTTGAATGCCTTTGCATAATTAATAAAACACAGGTAAACATCTTTCTGCTGTTCTTTGTTTTCAGCCAAGATCCATCTGAAAATATCAGTGATATCCCTAGTTCTGTGCCCTCTTCTCTATCCAGCTTGAACTTCTGGAATTTCCCTGTCAATATACTGCTGCAAAGGAAGACTGGGCAATCTACTTCCACAAAGATTTGCAGCCTTGGAAACACAAAGTGGTTGCTATGAGTAGGAACGGACTTGATGGCAGTGAATTTTTCAGTTTGGTATAGTGCTGCAGCCATTTTTGAATTATCGTTGGCAAAATTTTACTTGCATGTGTTATTAGTGATATTGCATGATAATCTCTGCATTCTGTTAGATCACCTTTCATTAGAATGGGAACAAGTATGTTCCAGTTGATTGACCAGGTAGTTGTCACCCAAATTTTTTGGTATGGACAAGTGTGTGCCTCCAGAACCTCATCCATTTGTTGAAATATCTCAATGGGTATTCCAGCAATTTCTGAAGCCTTGTTTTCCTCCAGTTCTTTCAGTGGACTTCTTTCTTCATTACTCTTGATCATATCTACCTCCTGAAATGATTAAATGTTGATCAATTCTTTTTGATACAGTGATTCTGTATATTCCTTCCATTTCTTTTCGATGCTTCCTGCATCATTCAATATTTTACCCATAGAATTCTTCAATATTGCAATTCAAGGCTTGAATTTTTTTCTTCGGTTCTTTCAGCTTGTGAAATGCCAAATGTATTCTTCTCTTTTGGTTTTCCACCTTCAGATCTTTTCACATTTCACTGTAATACTTTACTTTCTCTTCTCAAGCTGCCCTTTGAAATCTGTTCAACTCTTTTATTTCATCATTTCCTCCATTTGTTTTAGCTACTCTACATGCAAGAACAGGTTTCAGAGTCTCTTCTGACATCCATTTTCCCTTTCCTGTCTTTTTAATGATCTTTTGCTTTCTTCATGTTCTTGATGTCAGCCCAAAATTTGTTGGCTCTTTGGTCATTGTGTTCAATGTGTCAAAGCTATTCTTTGAATGACCTCTAAATTCAGATGGAATAAAATCAAGGTCATATTTTGGCTTTTGTGCAATTATTTTAATTTTTTGTTAGCTTCAACTTGAACTTACATATAAGTAATTTATGGTCTGTTCTATAGTCAGCACCTGGCTTTGTTTTGACTGATGATGTTGAGCTTCTCCATTGCTTCCTTCCACAGATGTAGTCAAATTGATTCCTGTGTATGCCACCTGGGTGGGTCCACGTGTATAGCCACCATTTTTGTTGTTGAAAAAAGTATTTGCCATGAATAAGTCATTGATCTTGCAAACTTCCATTATGCTATCTCCAACATCATTTTGATCCAAGGACATATTTTCCAACTACTGATGCTTCTTGTTTCCAACTTCTGCATTCCAAGATGTAATTATCAATGCATCTTGATTACATGTTTAATCAATTTCAGACTGAAGAAATAGGTAAAAAATTTTTTTCATCAATTTTTTCATCTTTGGCATTCGTAGTTGGTGCATATAATTGAATAATAGTTGTATTAACTAGTCTTCCTTGTTTATCCTATCATTGACAGCATTGTACTTCAGGATAGGTTTTGAAATGATCTTTTTGATGATGAATGTGATGCTATTTCTCTTCAATTTGTCATTTCTCATCTAGTAGACCATGTGATTATCTGACTCCAGATGGCCAATACCAGTCCATTTTAGATCACTGATGTCTAGGATATTGATCTTTATGTATTCTATTTCATTTTTGACAATTTCCAATTTTCCTAGGTTTGTACTTCATACATTCCACTTTATGATCATTAATGAATGTCTGCAGCTGTTTATTCTCATTTTGAGTTGTGCCACATCAACAAATGAAGGTTCTCAAATCTTTCCTCCATCTACATGATTAAGGTTGAGTATATTTTGAGAAGGCAGCTCTTCTCCGGTCATATTTTGAGTGCCTTCCAAAGTGTACTATAACAGATAATGTTTCACTATTATTCATAAAATATTCCAGTAATATATCATACAGTGCTTCACTGCTATTCATAAGGTTTCCAGTGGCCAGTTTTTTCAGAAGTGGATGGCTCCATCCTTCTTCACACTCTGTCTTAGTCTGGAAGCTCTGTGGAAACCTGTCCACCATGGGTGACCCTTTTGGTGTTTGAAATACTGGTGGCATAGCTTCCAGCCTCACAGCAAGATGCAAACCACCAGAATATGACAAACTGACAGGTAAGTGGTGGATTGTGTGCCATAGGGTTTTTAATTGCTGGTTATTTGGAAGTGGATCACCAGACTTTTCTTTTGAGGTTCCTATAGGATGGACTCCAACCTCCAAATTTTTGAGTTAGCAGCTGAGTATTAGTATTAAGTATTTGAACCACTCATATTGGTTAAAAAAAAGTTTAATAATATATTTTTTTTTCTTTTCTCCATGTTGTATGAAAATTTATGGAGGATTTCTAATCTGAGGTTGCCATGAGTTAGAATCAGGTCAATGGCAACAAATAAGAATATTTATGAAGCTCAGACTGTGTGCTAAGTGCTTAGGAAACATTAGTGAACAAAACAGAGGTGGTGTCATGTTCAAACCGGGAAGAAAGATAATTAGAAAGCATCAAAGCTGTGACCTCTACTTGGTCATAATGGTGGAGGGTGAAAATTGCCACACTGGATCACTGCTTTTTGTCAGCTTCTTTGTCAGTTTGTTTTTGTTTTCCTGTTTTTCATTTGTTTTTATTTTTATAAAAACTTTCTTAAGATTTTCTCCACCTTGCAGACAGCTCTGGAATCCCATGGTATTTTGTTGTCATTCTACTCACTGAGTTTGTGCAGATGTCCAAGCAGTCTCCAGCTCACATATGTATCTGTCAAGAGCCCTGGCTGCTGCAAACAACATAAGAGCTCACACTATCCATCTGCAATGACAAAAGAGGAAATGAGAGACATGGACCTTGACAAGTTCTGTTGCCTCCAAAAATGAAATTGATTTAGACCACTAAAAAACTCCAAGCTCTTTCATTAACAGGCCTTAGGAAACCACAATAAATCAGCCTATTAGGGTACAACAGGGGTGCAAATTGGTGTCTCAGCTAATGTAGATAAAGATTTCAGTGCACACTGCATATATCAAAAATTTAACACATGCTGCTTGCAGAGTTTTAATGAATACAAAAAGCTCAATTGCTGAAAACCAACACAACCTAGGCATTACTTCATTTAGCTGTCAATAAAATTGTCTCTTATTTTATTTTCTAATGGTTTATCAATACTGGTAATTTGCTGCTGGTTATAAAAAGGGGGATGGGGAGGGGAAGGAATTTAAATAAGTCCTGTTAACCAGAAAAGAGTTCAATGGGCCATTTTTTTCTGCTACATCAGTTAGTGAGCAGATGATGTGAGGAAGTGAAATCTCCATTTCTTCCTTAAAATACAAACATCAACCTTGGTTGGAAGAATATGTTAGATTAGGGGTGCATTGTCCTGGGGTTCTGTTATTGTCCCTTGATCAGGGACATTAAAGCTATTGTAATCCAGATTCTCTTAAAGAAGTTCTGATTAAGAGGGAAACAGCTCTGTTTTATATTGTATTTGCCCGTGAAAAATAGCTGCAGTTTGAAGTTATCCAGTTGAAGCCAAGTGCAAGATTTCATCTTAACCGTTTTCCATAAAGTACAGAGTAAACATGGAGCTTTTTTCTGAAGCAGGGGAGAAAACTCTATCCATCTAGCAGAACTGAATAAGCCTTCTCTATTTTCCCAGTGCAGTAGTGGAATGGCTTTTGATCACTGATTTTGCCAATAAAATTATACAGGTGTGAGGAGAGGGACACTGTTTAACTTTTCACTGAATGATATTTATGGAGTTTTAAAAAGACATATTCATGATAATGAACTAACCATGAGAACTCATTAATTGATTGATTCATTCAATAAACATTTGTGGCAGGCTAATGTATTAATAATTTAATATAGAAATTAACCTGTGCCTTATTTTATTATTATTATTATTTTCTTGCTTCAGCAGACTAATTAGAAAGGGGCTGAAGAAGTAATTGTGTTCTTCACCCGTAGAGGAAGGGCAAACAGACTTCAGTGTTCTTGAGTTCCTGGGCTGCTTTATCCAGGACAGTCTTTTCTTCCTTCATTCTTCTTTCTCCTTCCTTCCTTCCTTCCTCCCTTCCTTTCTTTCTTCTTTTCTTGAGGGTGGAGTGAGTAGACAAACTTGATGACAGTTTTGTTATTGTTGCTGTTAGCTGCAGTTGAGTCTGGGGAATCGAATTTAGTTCTCCTGCATGGAAGGTGAATATACTACCATTGAATCCCAGTGTCTTTAACCCCACCCCAACTTTACAGAATTTTTGGAAGAAATTTCTAGGCCCTTGAAGAAAATGAGGCTGACGTGTTTTTCAATTGGCCCAGACTTGTTTCCTGCTCACATTTACAGAGATGATAACAGAAGATGGCCTAATATGTGCTTTTGGTGTTTGCCACACAAATGATGTCACCTTGAAAGCAGGAAAAGAAAACAAGAAAAAGTTACCATCAAGTCAAGTCTGACTCATGGCACACCCATGTGTGTCAGACTAGAATTGCAGTCCGCTGGTTTTTCTTTCTTTTTTGAATTTTATTTATTTTGTTATTTTTGAGGATACACACAGCAAAACATACGCCAAGTCAACAGTTTCAACATAAACAACTCAGTACCATTGATTACATTCTTTGAGTTGTGCAAGCATTCTCACCCTGCTTTTCTGAGTTGTTACTCTTCTGTTAACATTAGCTCACTGTCCACTATGTTTCCTATCTTTTGAATTGCTCTTGTCAGTTTGATCCCTTATAGATAGATCTTGAATGAGCACAATGCTCAAGACAAACATTCTTTATTAGTTAAGTCAAACAATTGTTTGATTTTAAGAAGATTGTAGGAGATATTTTTGCTTTACGGTTTAAGACTATCTCAGGACAATATAGTTTCACCAATTCATTCAACCTTCATGGCTACAGAAATAGGGATTCCATGAGAATTTGAAATTCTGTTCTGTAATTTTCCCCTTTTAATAATGGTTTTTCTGTAGAATCTTTTATCAAAATGTTTAGTGATGGTAGCTGGGCACTATCCAGTTCTTCTAGTCTCATGGCAAAGAGGGCAATTGGTCATGGAGACAATTAGCCACACATTCCATATTCTCTTCCTTCCTGAATTTCTTTCCTCTGTTTCTCTAGGTGAATAGAGACCAATTGTTATTGCTCCAATGGATGCTTGCAAGCTTTTAAGATCCCAAGAACTACACAAGGAACCAGGAAGTAGAATAGAAGCATTAAACACATAATTTAGCCAATTAACTGGGATGTCCCATGAAATCATGACCCTAAACCTCTAAACCAAGGAATCAAATGCCATAACGTTTTTTTTTTTTTTTTTTTTTGCTATCCATAAGCAGCCTCAGCTGCTTCTTGTTTTTTTCTAAATTTTTGTAAGTATATCTGGGGCAATCTACTTCCATAGTGATGCTGCCTTGGAAACCCAAGGAGGGGTTGCTACAAGTCGGGTCCAACTCAACGGCACTTAACAACAACAACATCTGTCATACAACTTTTTACTGGCATACAACTTACTGGCAGCAATTGCAATAATAGGCTATGCAGCCCTACCCTTTATCAATGTGATTTTTCAATGGCTTATATTTTAGAAATAATTCTCCAGGTCTTTCTTTTATAGCACCCCTGGATAACTCAAACCTCCAGCCTTTTGGTTTTGCTCTTTAACACTTCAAAGTGGTCTTCTGCAGCATATTTGCCTGATGTAACACATGGATTTCTTGACTGCTGCTTCCACAGGCATTGAGTGTGGATCCAAGTAAAATGAAATCCTTGACAACTTCAATCTTTTCTCCATTTATCATGAGGTTGCTTACTGGTCCACTTATGAGGATTTTTTTCCCTTTATGTTGAGGTATAAGCCATACTGAAGACTATAGTCTGATCTTCATCAATAAGTGCTTCAAGTCCTCTTCACTTTCAGCAAGCAAGGTTGTGTCATCTGTATATCCCAGGTTGTTAATGAGTCTTTCTCAGTCCTGATGTCATATTCTTCCTCATATAGTCCAGCTTCTCATATTATTTGCTTAGTATACAGGTTGAATAAAGATGGTGAAATGATACAACCCTACTGCATACCTTTCCTGATTTTAGGCCACGTTGTATCTCCCATTTTCTGTTTGAATGACTGCCTCTTGGTTTATGTACAGGTTCCTCATAAACAAAGTAAGTGTTGTGGAATTCCCATTTTTTGGAATGTTATCCATAATTTGTTATGATCCTCACAGTCCAATGTCTTTGTACAGTCAATATAACACAAATAAACTTCTTTCTGCTATTCTTTGCCTTCAGCCACAGTCCTTCTGACTTCAGCCATGATACTGCTCATTTTGTGTCTTCTTCTGAGTCTGGCTTGAATTTCTGGTGGCTCCCTGTCCATGTATTGCTGCAAAGTTTTTGAATTCCTTTCAGCAAAATTTTATTCATGTTTGATATTGATATTGTTTGATAATTTCCACATTCTGTTAGATCCACTTTCTGTGGAATGGGACAAATATAGATTTCTTCTGGTCAGTTGGCCAGGTAGCTGTCTTCCAAATTTCTTGGCATAGACAAGTGTCCACAGACAAGGACAAGTGCCTTCAGCCCTACAACCATTGATGGAAACATCTCAACAGGTATTCCATAATTTCCCAGCCTTGTTTTTCATCAATGTTTTTCATCAGTGCAGCTTAGACTCCTTACTTCAATGCCACGGGTTCTTGATCATCTTCTACCTCTGGAAATGGTTGAATGTTGACCAATTCTTGTCGGTACAGTGACTCTGTATGTTCCTTCTAAGTTCTTTTGATGCTTCTTGCATTGTTCAATATTTTGCCAATAGAATTCTTCAATATCATAACTGAGGCTTAAATTTTTTCTTCAGATTTTTCAGCTTGAGAAATGCCAATTGTGTTCTAACTACAGGTCTTTTCATATTTCATTATAATATTTTACTTTATCTTTTTGTACCATTCTTTTGAATCTTCAGTTCAGATCTTTTGCTGCATCATTTCTTCCATTCTCTTTAACTACTCTCTATTTAAGAGCAAATTTCAGAGTCTCATTTGACATTCATTTTAGTCTTTTCTTTCTTTCATTTTTGGTCTTTTCTTTCTTTACATTCTCTGTATAGAAAAGGATATTGCAAAATTCTTGTTAAGAAGAGTCTAACAAATTGTATGCAGCCAAAAAATGTGGAATTAAAGTATTTATAGATGTTTTGTCAAGCAGATAATAAATACAAATTCTATGTTAATTTTTCTGGATTTTTTTCCTGGTATTTGTTGTCTTTTTAAAGTTGATATTTTTGTCATCTGTTTCTCTTATTTTAAATAAACATTCATTATTGACCTACTTCTGTATTCATAATTTTATATTATTATAGGCATTTGACAGTTAACCAGATAGTTGGTGGTTCAAACCCACAAGCCATTCCATGGAAAGAAGACTGGGCAATCTACTTCTGTAAAGATTTATCCCTTCAGAAATCCACTGGGGGTTGCTATGAGTCAGAATCAACTAGATGGTTGTGAGTTTCTTTCTTTTTTAATAAAAGCATTCCCTAATTGCATAAGCTTCAGATTCCCAGAACCTGGTGGGGGCAGAGACTAGAGAAGTAGGTAGCAACCAGTCTGGAATCTAAGACTCAATAAATGGTGGAAGATCTTTTAGATCACCTGATACCACCAGAGACTTTGTGTCCTCATCTTACTGAAGAGGAAACTGGGCCCAGAGAAGAAAACATACTTCCAAAGATCTCAGAGCCAGTTAGGGTCACAATCAAGATCAGAATTCCATCTCTGACTTCCCAGGCCAGGTCTTCTTCATTATGTTAAAGTCTGCAAAGAACAATCATTGGGCTAGGGTAAGGTCACAAACAAGCAGATGCATTTGTTTTGACCAGTAAAACATTTTTTAAAATAATCCAAATGCTAATGCCTTTGGATGGATTATGTTCTCCCCTATTTACGTAGTTCTTATTTATCAGTCCTATCACCTTGCACCTAGCCAAGAGATTTACTTGTCCTGTGTAGCCCAGGAAGGCATCTGGGATTGCCACACCTAAGTTAGCGTAGTCATGCTTGGAAAGTAGAGAGATTTTGAGACTGAGGTTGGAGACAATCTCTTTCTTTGCAGCATTGTCAGATGTGTGCTCCAAGATTAAATTGCCATAACTATATCCATCAGCAGCTCTGTTCTTTGAGTTCCAAAAACCAATGTAAACCCACTGCTATTGAGTCGATTTTGACTCATAGCCACCTTGCAATGACCCTGTAAGAAGAGCAGAACTACCTCATGGGGTTTCCAAGACTATAATCTTTATTGAAGCAGATTGTCACATCTTTCTCTCATGGAATGGCTGGTGGGTTCAAACTGCCCACCTTTCTGTTAGCAGCCAAGTCCTTTAATCACTGCACCACCAAGGCTCTTGGTCTTTGAGTTACTGGGTAAGAAAAGAAAAAAAAAGAAGCCATATTTCACCTGCCAGTCATTCTCAGGTAGTAGTTGGTGCCAGTCCTTCTGGGTTGTTTGTGGATTTACAATCCTAGACAGGGAAAGCTGGAGGAATGCAGACTCTCTGAGGAAGAAATGCTGGCTGTGATGACAGCAGGTTCAGTGAGAGAATGCCTTGGTGAAACGCTGTTGTATTTCATTTCACTTCTTGGATTCCCCCATACCTGGCAATGTAAGTTCCAAAGAAAATGCAATATTGCAAGTGTTCTTAGGATAATAACTGACCAAGAACTGCTATGTTTTCAGTTATGAAAAACTAAAAAAAAAAAAAAAAAAAAAAACCTCACTGCTATCAAGTCAGTTCCAACTCACAGCGACCTCTCCGTGGATTACTGAGCAGTATCACTATGGAAGTAGATTGCCCAACCTTCCTTCCAAAGAGTGGCTGGTGGGTTTGAACCACCAGCCTTCTGGTTAGCAGTCAAATGTCTTGGGCACTATGCTACCAGAGCTCCCTCAGTTATGAAAAGCACCTAAAAATTCAGTAACAAAGGACATGAAGCCAAAACATTACTTTTTCTTGTAAGTTCTGGTCAGTATCTCTTAGTGAACACTGTTAGTTATTAGCTACCGACACTAAGAGACACTAACCAACAAAGAAAGATTGTGAATTTGGCCTGTCTCAGTTTTCTCTAGTGCTTTTTATAAGGCACTTTAGATCATCTTGCTTAGGAACGTACCCAGAGAAAAATCCTAAGACTTTCTGTGTTGTTCGGAAGGATTCCTAGTGGCAGAAGGGTTACTTGCTCAACTGCTAACCAAAAGGTCAGTGGTTCAAACTCATCCTGTGGCTCTATGGGAGAAAAACTAGGCAATCTCCTGTAAAGATTACAGCCTAGGAAACCCTGTGGGACAGTCCTACTCTATCATATGGGGTTGTTATGAGTCAGAATTAAATCTACCACACTTAACAATAACAAAAACTTATTTTTTCTTAATAAAATTACATATATCTAAGAATACTAAGTGCCAAGGGGTTTATATTCATTTCCTCAAATTAACATAACAATCTTGCTGTCTTTTCATTTTATAAATGAAGAACCTGAGGCTCAGAATTTATTACACTCTAAGACCACATTTATTACAATTTATTAACAAGGAGGAACTAAGGCTAGTATTCAGGTCTGCTCGTTCCAAAACCATCATATACTGCTGCCTTAACAGAACAGCCATGAGGAAAGCTAAAGCAATGATTACCAGTAAACATGATTCTTCTGAAGGCCTAAGAAGTTTCACCCAGTTATGGTCCGCAGAACTTGAGTCATCATCCCTGAGGCTTGTTTATTGCACTTAGATAGACTTAGGCTCTGTTGCTGGGCTTACATGGTTTGTCTGACTGGCCGTGGCCATAATGTCCAATGACTGCCCATAATGTCCAATGACTGTCCAATGACATAATTCCTCCTAGGGAGATTTGGAGTACCAAGGAACAGGGCCACTGAGCCACCTGTGTCCATCCCTTGGCACTTCATCTTTCTCCACAATCCATCATCTAAAGATTTAGTGGACTCCATCTTCCTTTGTCACCATCTTTCTTGCATCCCCAACCAGAAGAGACTTCTCTTTTCTTTTCCAACTTCCCAAAACATAAGTTGCATACAGTATGCAAAGTAGCTGCCGTCTCTGGATTTCATGTATTTTATGTGACTTATATCAAAGAATTTAAAATAGTTGGTAGTCACAAATTCTAAATTCTAGCAGAATCTCCAGGCTTCTTCCCTCACAACTCCCCACCACAGTCTTGCAAGAAGGAGTTCAGATATGAATCAAAGTAAAAATTGAGTCTTCAAGGACATACAATGTTGCTACCAGAAAAGGGGATGAATTTTTAAGCAGAGGATGTAAAGTAATTATCAGCCTCACAAAAGCAACATTCTATTCTCTAAGGTTGCTTTGGGTTCTGTCTTGCGTTCTTATTTTCAGCCATACTGGGAAGCAGAGGAGAAATGATTATGTAGTAAGTGAGTGAGTGTGGGAGCTCATGATTTCAAACTTATCCTAAAATATTTATGGGAGTTCTAGTGATGTAATGCCTAAGGCATTTGACTGCTAACCAGAAGGCTGGCAGTTCAAACCCACCAGCCACTTCTCAGAAGGAAGATTGAGCAATCTACTTCCATAGAAACACTGCCTCGAAAACTCATGGAGGGGTCGCTATGATTTTGTACAGGCATGTATGCATATGTGTATGTAAGTATACTTGTGTACATGCATTTATTTCTTAGCTTTATCTGCTGAAAGGACCAAGAAGCAAAACACCACTCAAGTAAAATGAGCACAATTAGTGATCAGGTCTTGGCTCCTAATACCGCTCTCTACTAAAAGAGGTGGTTTAGTGCTAGAATTTCACTCTCCATATGGGAGACCATGTTTGATACGTAGCCCATCTACTTCATGTACAGACACCACCTATCTGTTAGTGGAGGTTTGTGTGTTGCCAAATGCTGAAATTATGAAGTAAAAGTGCTAAAAAGAAGATTGCAGAAGTCAAAGTAAATTACTATGATGAAATGTGCAAAGATTCAGAACACAAAAAGACATTTTGGTTTTCTCAAACTAAAGAAACTTAAGGAAAAATTCAAGCCTCAAATTGCAATATAAAAGGATTCTATTGCCAAAATATTGAACAATGCAGGAATCATAAAAAGAAAATGGAAAGAATACACAGAGTCACTGTACCAAAAATAATTGGTCAATGTTCAACCATTTCAGGAGGTAACATATGATCAAGAACTGATGGTACTGTAGAAGAAGTCCAAGCTGCACTGAAGGAATTGATGAAAAACAAGACTCTGTGAATTGACAGACTACCAATTGAGACGTTTCAACAAATGATGCAACACTGGAAGAGCTCACTCATCTATGCCAAGAAATTTGAAAGACAGCTACATGGCCAAAAGACTGGAAGAGGTCCATATTTATGCCATTCCAAAGAAAAGTGATCCAACAAAATGTGGAAATTATCAAACATTATCATTATTGTCACATACAAGTAAAACTTTTGCTGAAGATAATTCCAAAATGGTTGTAGCAGAACAACCAGGGAACTGTTGTAGGGAACTGCCAGAATTTCAAGCTGGATCTAGAAGAGTATGTGGAAAGAGCAATATCATTGCTGATGTCAGATGGATGTTGGCTGAAAGCAGAGAATACCAGACAGAAGTTTGTTTACCTGTGCTTTATTGACTATGCAAAGGCATTCAACTGTGTGAATCATAACAAATTATGGATAACATTGTGAAAAATAGGAATTCCAGAGTACTTAATTGTGCTTATGCAGAACATGTACAAAGACCAAGAAGCAGTTATTTGACTAGAGCAAGGGAATGCTTTGTGGTTTAAAATCAGGAAAGGTGTGTGTTAGGTATGTCTCCTTTCACAATACTTATTTAATCTGTATTCTGAACAAATACTATGAGAAGCTGGACTGTATGAAGAAGAATGCAGCATCCAGATTGGAGGAAGACAAACAACCTGCAATATGCAAATGACAACCTAGTTTGCTGAAAGTAAAGAGGACTTGAAGCACTTAGTGATGAAGATCAAAGACTCCAGCCTTCAGTATGGATTACACCTCAACACAAGGAAAACAAAAGTCCTCACAACTGTACCAATAAGCAACCTCAGGATAAATGGAGAAAGATTGAAGTTGCCAAAGATTTCATTTTCTTTGGTTATGACATAATCAATGACCTTGGAAGCAGCAGTCAAGAAATCAAATGGCATATTACATTGGGCAAATCTGTCTCAAAAGACCTCTTTAATGTATTGAGAAGCAAAGATGTTTCTTTGAGGACTAAGGTGTACCTGACTCAAGGTGTGGTATTTTCCATTTCCTCATATGCCTGCAAAGCTGGACATTGAATAAAAAAGACTGAAGAAGAATTGATGCATTTGAATTATGGTGTTGGTGAAGAATATTGGATGTACCATGGAATGCCAGAAGAACAATTTGTTTTGGAAGAATTACAGCCAGAATGCTCCTTAGAAGCAAGGATAGTAAGACCTCCCCTCACTTGCTTTGGACATATTATCATGGGGGACCAATCCCTGGAGAAGGACATCATGCTTAGTAGAGCATTAGAAGGTAGGTTGACAGTAGCTGCAACAATGGGCTCAAATATAGCTGTGATTGTGAGAATGACATAGAACCACAGAACATTTATTTCTATTATAAATATGATTGCTATGAGATAGAACCAGCTCAGCGACACGTAACAACAACACAATGTGATACTGAACAAGTTTTAGTGGATCTTCCAGAATAAGATGAACTAGGAAGAAAAGTCTGACAGACTACTTCTAAAAATCAGCCAATGAAACTCCTATGGATCACATGAGTCTGATCTGCAACCTCTCATGAATATGCACAAGGCCTGATATCATTCAGTTTACTTCTATGCATGGGGTTTCCATGAGTCGTAGGGGGTCAACTTGACAGCAGCAAACAAGAATAACAACAGGACTGAAGCAGAGAATGTTCAAAAGGATCCTGGAACATCTTGTTATTCCAGAAAATAAGAAAGTACTAATTTTTATATATGTATGTATGTTCTAAGAATGCAAGAGCTGGCTTGAAGTGGTTCCCACTGCCAAGTGGGAACAATTTGAGTGCCAACATAGATAAGGACAATAAGAATTATAAATCACTGATTAATCTCTAATTATAATAGAAAAATAAGTAAATAAACAGAAAAAGAGAGGACTATTGCTTACTATACAATGCTGAGTGTATTGTACATTAACTATGGAGTGACTGCTGGTTGAAAAGTCATTTTACAACCATCACGATTGGTTCAGGTAAAAATTAACAATGGGTACTAAATACAGGGGGACATTGTGATGAGAAGCAGAATATTTTCATGTTCTTAAATGGACCCTTCTTAGGTTGTTTATTTATTTCAAGGGGGAACAACTGTAGTTATGCAATATAGAATCCAGAGAGTACCGCAATTAGGTAAATGATAACTAATAGCTAAAAGCAACAATGTGGAGCTGAGAACATTGGGTACTTCCACAATGTGATATTATTAGAACACAGTGTCAGTTTCAGGCATACCTAAATGTAATCATGAGGAAACATCAGACAAACCCCAAATTAGGAACCTTCTATAAGAAATACAATGGAGGGAGGAACTATGTTCTTCAAAATGTCAGTGTCATTAAAAAAAAAAAAAAAGAAGAAAAAGATGTATAAATGATCTTGATAAAGAAAACTAAAGAAACATGGCAATGAAACCCAATGCCTGGTTCTAGACTTAACTATTTCCTGGAGAAAAGATATACTATAAAGGAGATTTTTGGGCCAATTGGAAAAAATTGGATTATGAATGTAGATTAGATTAAAATTTCATATTAATGTTAAATTTACTAAATTAGATAGCTGTATTATTATTTAATAGAATATGCCTATCCTTAGGAAATACACATTCAATTATTTAAGGACAAAGGGGCATGATGTGTTCAACTTTCTTCCAAATGATGACAAAAAACAAACATATCTATAAAATATCAATTATGTGTAATATATAATATACAAATTAATATATACATGTAGATATAGTGAATTCTGTGAGAGCCAAAACTCAATGGGACTGCCTTGTTTTTCCAGATTTTTCAAGCTCTCTGCCTTTGACAGTGCATAGTCTTACCACTTTTCTATTACACTCTATTAAACTAAACCAAACTCACAGCCATCGAGTTGATTATGACTCATAACCACCCCCTTTGGGTTTCCGAGGCTGTAAATCTTTACAGAATTAGATTGCCAAGTCTTCCTTTGGTGGAGTGGCTAGAGAGTTTGAACCATGAACCTTCTGGTTAGTGATCAAATGCCTTAGGCACTATACCACCAGAACTCCTTTTATTCTCTATTAGTGGAAAATATTTGAGTTTTCCTTGTTTGACAGGTTTTTGCTTTATCCAACTTCTGGAGGTTTTACTGTAGATAGCTAGAGATAGATATAGAGATGACAGAAAGAACAAATCATCAAGCAAGTAAGGTAAGTGTGAACAGTAGAGGAATGTGGGCAAAGAATATGTCAGCACTCTCAGTGTTCTTTGTACTATTCTTATTCTTGCTGATTTTTTCTAAGTTCAAAATTATTTCCAAATACCAAGCTGGAAAATGAGTAAGAGAGAGAGTGTGAAAGAGACTCTGTGTACTAGCACTGCTTGCTGCAGTTTGAAATCTGGCTTCACTGTTTACTAGCTGTGTGTTCTTAAATAACTTATGTAATCACTCTGTGCCTCACTTTTCTCAAGCAGGAAATTAAATAATAGTATCTGTCCCATAGCGTTTTCATGGGAATAAAGGAGATAATTAAAGTTATAAACATTAGGTGTTTATTACTTAACATATTTTTTATTAAGAAGGTGTCATAGCCTTGGGAGATAAATTAAGAACTAGGGTGAAGCTTGGAGTTTGAGCCATTGGACAGGACACTGAGGCAGATCTCTAGCCTAGGACTTATTTTTAAGGTGCATGAGACACCCCTAGGAAGAGAATCATTCAGATTATCCATATCCTGAATTCACAGATTTAGGGCTACAACCTCACACAACACTAAAGAGTGAACATGTATAAATACCCACTTTGGCAACAGCAGAAATGGTGGTGACTCTTCTAATCTGCTAGTCAGGGACTATGAGAGTCTGGAACCTAGAGATTTTTCTAGAAAATGAAGTCCTAAAGGAGTCACTGCTATTCACCTGGAGCCTTTGAAGGTAGGGTGGGGTGAATACTTCCCAATAACAAAGACGGCAGTGAAAATAACCAATTTGGTGGCTGGAAATAGGACAAATATAAATAAACCTGGTATAAGTTCTCCAAAAACAGAGATTGTCTTGTGAAAAATCTGTCAGCTAACAGTACTTAAATGACAGTATCAGGCAAAAGGAGAAAAATGTTGGCAATGTGAGGGAGAGGTTGAAGGCCAATTCTGTTGTGCCCACGTTGGTTTCCTAATTTGGGTAGTTTCTCTCACAAGTTCCTTATTTGAAGACAGCTTTGGCAGTGTTATGATTAGAAACATAATCCATTCCACATGTGCCTGGAAGCCTGAGAGGATAAATTGCAGGAATTTTGGAACAAGTGCCAAGGTGGCCCCCTAGAAAGCCACCCTGGATCAAGTCACAGCTTTTCTGGTCAACCTTGAATAATGGCTCTAAGTGGGGTCACACGAGGGGCTTGATAAACTTTATTTACTCATCTCTGCTTTCTCCTTCAGGACAGTGGGAGAGGGCAGAACATGAGAAGTTGTGCAAGAAGTAAGAAGGAGGCACATTAGTATGCAACTGAGGGTCCAAAGAAACAGGGAGCTAAATTTCATGTGTCTTTTCTCTTCCTCCTTGTTACCCCTCTCGTCTCTAAACATTTCAGTTGGTGCATTATATTTTCTAGTAGAACAACCATGTCTGACTTCATCAGAACCGGTTGCTGACAAGAAGCCCAGCTTTAAGTTAGAATTCCCCAGCTTACCTACCTACTAGCTTTGAGATTTGAGAAGAATTAGTTTCTCTGAATCTGTTTTCTCAGTGGCAAAGGGGTTGTTGTAAAGATGATAGGAGGTCACCTTCATTAGTGTCTAGGATGAGTCCTGGCTCTGGAAGGCGCTTGGGGGATGGTTGTCAGTATCATTGTTGTCAGGTCTGAGTAGAGGTATGTTCAACCTTTCTAACTCAATGTCTCATGGCTCAGTTCCCAGGTCCTATCATAACTCTGTAATTATAAGTCCTTCTTGACACAACCATCACCTGGAGAACAGGCACTTTCCCCCTATCTTTATGGCCTCAATGGCCATAATTCTAAAACTTGTCTTCCTTTTAGCCTTCTGACACAGCAAACTGAACTGAACCTTGTAATTACTAACAATTAATATTTAACATTTCAGCTGCATGTCCCTGCTTAAAGTGTTAGTTATGTAAGTCATGCTCATGTCTGATTTGCATTTCTTTTTGGCATTAAGAATACATTTCTTTTTCTAGGACTCAGATTGACCCTTCCTGAGCAGATAAGAACTTCAGAGTTGTTCTTATGACATCCATTATAAGATATATGTTATTATGTGCGTGTGTGTGTGTGTATACACACACACACACACACATACATATGGGAGCTCTGGTGGCATAATGCCTAAGGCACTAAACCCACCAGCCACTCTTCAGAAGGAAGATTGGGCAATCTACTTCCGTAGAGATACCATCTTGGAAACCTATGGAGGGATCGCTATGAGTTGGAACTGACTCAATGGCATATAACAACAGCAACACACACACACATATATACACACATTGAATATATTCACCTAACACACACACACACACACATATGTATATATATATAAACCATTCCTTATGGTAACTGTTTTCATGTTGCCCAGTTGCTCATAAAGCTTCAATGGTTTAAATGAATTATTTTCCATCTCCTTATCCTATACAATAATGTGAAATATCATGGGTTCCTGTGCGATTTGAAATGTGGATAAAAATTCCTCTTAACAATTGTCAGTCTGCCAGCCAGAAGTGCAGCAACAAAACAATTTGGTTTAGAGTCAAAAGTTCTCCATATGAGTCTTGGCTTCATGACTTACAAGTTCTATAATCTCAGGCAAGTAAGTTCACCTCTCTGACCCTCAATTTTATCCAGAAACTAGAGATAAAATATCCTTGCCCACAGTAGTGTTGAGGGTTAGATGTGCTAGTATAGAGGGAGTCATTGGTAAACTGTGAAGTGCACACCAATGCTAGTTTAATTTATTGTTTATATTGGTTTTTCACAGTGCAACTGAGGACTTTCAAGAGTGGGAGAAAACATGAGTTCTGTCTTTAATGTGTGGCAATTTTTAAATTAAACACTATGGATTTTGTTTTTCAGCCCCTCTTTCTCTGCTAATAACTGTAGCTTAAACCTTTATGCTTCTTTATTAATTTAGTAATATAACAGTATCTTCCTGTTTTGAAAGGACAAATGAACCAACAGATAGGAGAACATTTTGTGCTCCAGGGAGGAAATGTTTTAGGGACATCTAAGGTAGCATAGTTGTTACTCTTATTCACCTGGATCATTTTTTTGTGCTGATACAGTAACATTATCACCACCCAAAATGGAAAAAAATAAATTATTGATGGCTTTGCAAACTCACGCTGGGTTCCTGCAAAGGTTTGTGAATAGCAAGGACTTGAGCTGAACTCTCAGAAGGCGCAATAGAGGGTGGTTGGAGCACAAAGGAAAGAAGACCTGTGTGATCAGTTTCCGACTGCATTATGGTGAAATGAATAATTCAAGATATTGTTTTGGGTTAGGTATCCTTTTCAGCATCTTTAAAAACCTCGCTTTTTATTATGATGGGATTACATGGCCTTTCAATATTATGTCAAGGATTCTTTCTTGTCTGTAATGCAGTAAGATAGCATACTAAAGTATATATGTGCTTCAAATAAATTACAAAGTATTAATTAGATTAAAACATTTACTGCAATCACAATCTCTAAGTACTTGGAAAGTGTTTTTCTTTTTTTTATTTCATAAATGTCTAATTTATTTTCAATAGTTTTCTTACCTGGCTTCTAAACATTAAACATTAGGATAAAGTAATAAAATGAGACCATATGTGACACAACCATCTGCTAGGTAACCTACAAACAGTTTAATCAGCTACACATTTTCTAATTTCAGGAAAATTACATTTTTAGCCAATGCCATATTTTATGGCATTGTTTACAAAGCCTTACTAAACTTATTTGGGTGGCTTAAAAAGAAAGGCCCCTATAACTGCTTAATCACATATGTAAATATAAGAAGATGAAGAAATTTTATTTGGCAGTATTTCTCTTGGGGAGACCTGTGCTTGGAATACTTTGATGACTTATCTGGACAGAAAATAGTCCAAATACTTAAATAAATGTAGATGATCTCTTCACTACCACACACATGCAAAGGAGAGGAATTTATGTTTCTCCTGGAGAGATGGGAGGAATGGAATGGAAACTGTTACTCTTACTCCTTCAGGTAACAGTACCTGAAGGAGTCCTGGTGGCACAATGGTTAAGCGCTCGACTGTTAACTGAAAGTTTGGTGGTTTGAACCCACCAGACACTCTGTGAGCATAAGATATGGCAATCTGCTTCCATTAGAGTTACAGCTTTAAAACCCTGTGGGAAAATTCTGCTCTGTCTGATAGGGTTGCTATGGGTTGAGATCGACTTGACGGCACACAACACAGCAACAATATTTTCTGAGTGGTGCAAAGGGTTAAGTATTTAATTACTAGCCAAGATTACGAGTTGGCTGTTCAATCCCACCTACAGGTGCCTCAGAAGACAGGCCTGATGGTCTCCTTTTCATAATATCATGAACTTGAAAACTCAAGGAGCAGTTCTACTCTGCACACACAGGTTTGCCATGAGTTGGAATGACTAAATGGCATCTAACAATAATTGAAGACGAAAGTGTTTTAAATCACTCTATAATATTCATTTCTTGGTCTGAGCTCTCCATTATCATCTAGCAATCTTCTATAATATAAATTTCCCTAAATGCTTAATATGTTGGATTTTCAGTGGTAATCAGTGATGGAAATAAGCCTAGAGTGATAGAGGTTGAAAAACAGGATACCATGCTACAGCTGCCTGACGGCTTCAGCTGATATCTAGGTTACATAAATACAGGAACAGAAAATGAAGTCTAAGGAAACAGTGAGGAAAGAAATTCAGCAATAATTTGCAACTGTTAATGGAAGTCTGTGATTTATCTACAAATCTGGCTTGGAGTTTTGTGGCAGCCATTGTGAGAATGAAAGCATGGTTGGTGCATATTTCTTGCTCTTTGAAAAAAAAAAAAGAAATACTATACTCAAGGGGAAATATTATATATATATTATATATATATAAGCTCTGGTAGTGTAGTGTCTAAGGCATTTGACTGCTATCCAAAAGACTGATGGTTCAAACCCACCAGCCAGTCCTCGGAAGGAAGTTTGGGCAATCTACTTCTGTAGTGAAACTGCCTCAGAAACCCAAGGAGGGGTCTCTATAAGTTAAGTCTGACTCGATGGCACATAACAACAACAACAGCAACAACAACAACACACACACACATACACACACACACATATACATACACATATATACCTATACATTTATATATCCTCAATTTGAGTTGGTGATTGTTTTTACTTGCAGTAAAAAAATCTTAACTGTTACATCATGTAAGAATCTATATTTATCCAGTGATAAAACAGTGATATATTGCAACTTTTACTTCTGGAAGGAGTTTCTTATTCAAGGCTTTACACAAAAGACCACGAGTGACATAAGAAAGAATGTCTTCAAGAACAGTTTTACAGTCATTGCAGAGCAGATTTTATATGGCTGATCCTTGAATTGCCCTTTATTAAAGTCCAGGACATGAAAAATAAAGTACAAAACCAGTGAGGGATCTATGAGAGACAAGGACAAAATAATCTAGTCCAAGTATGAAGCCATTGCTAGTGTACGTTTGTGCTTGATGGATCAACATAATCCCATCCCTGATGACTGGACTAAGCTAGTCTAAATAATTCCATTCACCATGTCAATAACTGACTCAGATCTGTGATTTAATCCTAGCCACAGATAAGTTAGGGGAGAAACTTTGGAGAGCTTCTGGGAAAGATTTACTCAATTTTATGTAGGAAACACAAAAAGAGAGAGTCTTTCTTCTGTCATGAGACATTATTGTACATGGATATGACACCATGGGAATGGGATTAACACTAAGGATAGCAGAGAAAATAAGCAAAAAACAAAACAAAACAAACAAAAAGCCTTTTCTTGAGCTATTGAATCTGTCAACTTTGATGGCTAGGTCAACCTGATGGTGCAAAGCACTCAGTTGCTAAACAAAAGGTTAGTGGCTCAACCCAAACAGGTATTCTGTGGGAGAAAGATGTGTGCTAGACTCTTTCTGTAAGGATTACAGCCTTGAAAACCCTATGGCACAGTTCCCTATGCTGAGACAGAGAGATATGGAGAGCTTCTAGCTCTATGCAAACTGATACGTTTCCTTATTGATTAAGCCAATTTGAGTTGGGGATATATTAATAAACTATCTTTTCTAGTGATAAAAAATGAAAACCGTTATGGAACAATAAAAGAAAGCATGTGGATAAGGTCATGACCTATCCTTTGATTTGCCTCTTCCATCAGCCACACGCTACCTACTACTCTGCTTTTGGGCTTTAGGAATACTGAAATTGCAACATTTTTTTTTTCCCCCACAGATTGCTCTTTATCCTTAGAAAACTTTCCTCAACACAGTTCCCTCACTCTCTTGAACGAGTGAATGTGTGTGTGCATGCATGCACATATACATACACATATACTGCCTTTCAGCCTGGCAATGTCTGCTCAACTTTCATCCTTTCAAGTTCATTCAATTCCATTTACTCAGGGACTGAGGTGTGCTTTAACATATACCTCCAACTCATGCCCATTTAGGGGGTCTGTGGTAAGAAGCTTCTTTAAGTTTCCAGTGATCCCCACTTCCTGATATTCATGCTCTTGTGTAATCTCTCCCATTTGAGTGTGGGGTGCACCTAGTGACTCACTTGTAGTAAATAAAATACAGCAAAAGTGATGAGATGTCACTTCCAAGATTAAGTTACAAAAAGACTAAGGCTTCCATCGCAGGTACCCTTTCTCACTCTCTGATTCATTCTATCTAGGATCTTTAGAAGATACTCACAAGGTGTGAAACTGAGGTATGCCAAAAAACCACATGAGTGAATTTGAAAGCAATCATCCCCTCACTCACAAAAGAGAGCCACCCGACTAGGGCATAGCCCAGCAGACAGTTTGGCTACAGTCCTATGAGGGATTTTAATCCAGAGGCATGCAGCTAAGCTATGCCTGGACTCTTGATCCATACAAGCTGTTATATAATAAATATTTATCTTTTTAAGCCACTAAGTTTTAGAATAATTTGCTATACAGCAATAGATAATGAATACAGCTGTGTCTTCTCTGGGGTCCCAAAGAAACCTATATTTCCCCACCTCAGCACTTTTCACTTTGTGTTATAATTACCTGGTTATTTTGTGAACCCTTCACTAGGTGGTTGATGCTGTGAAGACAGGGATGTTATGTGTCTTGTGCACTATTGAACCTCTACCGAGTAACAGTGTTCTTGATACATAAGAGATATTAGCATTCATTGATTAATGATAGAAAGTTAGGATTATATAAACATATATGGCACAAGCATTGCTATGAATATAGGAAATCAGCACCATAGTAGAAGACAATGAAATTAATACCAGGCAATAAAAGAATAATTACTCTAACATTAAATGTGTGAACAAACTGAGCAACACGGAGAATGGTCAAAAAAAAAAGAAAAACCAAACTCACTGCTGTTGAGTCAATTAGACTCATAACAATCCCTTCTTGGTTTTCTGAGGCAGTATCACTATGGAAGTAGATTGCCCAATCTTCCTTACGAGGAGTGGCTGGTGGATTTGAACCACCAGCCTTCTGATTAGCAGTCAAATGCCTTAGGCCACCAAAGCTCCCACTGAGGATAGTATGAACAGATAAAATAATATACCGAATATCACACCCTGGCAATTACACTGAGATATTCATCATGGCAAAGCCATCAGTGAGGATAGAGGGCATAGTGTGGTGTAAAGAACAATGAACAGAGGAACAAGGAAACAACATCCTTGGCCCTGCTTTACCCTGACAAGCACTGAACTGTTTTGCATACTCTCTAATCTCACTGAGCCTCAGGTATCATGTATAATTATATTCTATAAACACACACTTCAAACTATTTCAGATCAGTGGTCTTCACTATAGTTTTCTTTTTTCATCCCTTCATGTTGTTGTTAGGTGCCATTGAGTCAGCTCTGACTCACAGCGACCCTGTGCACAATAGAACGATACACTGCTGGGTCCTGCGTCAGCCTCACAATCCTTACTAAATCCATTGTTGCAGCCACTATGTCAATTCATCTCATTGAGGGCCTTTCCCTTTTCCTCTGATGATCCACTTTACCAAGCATGATATCCTTCTCAAGGGAATGATCCCTTCTGACAACATGACCAAAGTAGGTGAGATGAAATCTGGCCATTCTTGCTTCCAAGGAGCACTCTGGCTGCACTTCTTCCAGGACAGAATTGTTAGTTCTGGCAGTCCATGGTACTCTCCGTATTTTTTGCCAACACCACAACTCAAAAGCATCAACTCTTCTTTGGTCTTCCTTTTTCATAGTCCAGCTTTCACATGCATATGAGGAGATTGAAAACACCACGGCTTGGGTTAGGTACCCTTTAGTCTTCAGAGACACATCTTTACTCTTCCACACTTTAAAGAGGTCTTTTGCAACAAATTTGCCCAGCGCAATATGATGTATGATTTCTTCACTGCTGCTTCCATTGGTGTTGATTGTGGGACCAAATAATATGAAATCTTTGGCAACTTCAAGCTTCTCTCCATTTATCATGATGTTGTATATTGGTCCAGTTGTGAAGATTTTTGTTTTATTTATGTTGAGGTGTAATCCATACTGCAGACTGTAGTCTTTAATCTGCATTAGTAAGTATGCTTCAGGTTATCTTCACTTTGAGCAAGCCAGCTTGTGTCGTCTGCATATTGCAGGATTGTTAACAACCCTGAGGGACACACTACCTGATTTAAAATCATGCAGTATTCCTTTGTTCTATTCAAACAACATCCTCTTGGTCTATGTACAGGTTCCATATGAGCACAATTAAGTGTTATGGAATTCCCATTTTTCTCAATGTTACCCATATTTGGTCATGATCCACACAGTCTTTTCATAGTCAATAAAACACAGGTAAACATCTTTCTGGTATTCTTTGTTTTCAGTCAAAATCTATGACATCAGCAATGATATCTCTCATATCATACCCTCTTCTGAATGCAGTTTGTAATTCTGGAAGTTCCTTGTTGGTATATTGATGCAAACATTTTTTTAATTATCATCAACAAGATTTTATTTGTGTGTGATATTAATGATATTTGGTAATTTCCACATTCTGTTGGATCATCTTTCTTTGGATTGGGGACAAATATGTACCTTTTCCAGTCAGTTGGCCAGGCAGCTGTCTTCCAAATTTCTTGGAATAGATGAGTAAGTACCTCCAGTGCAGTATCCTTTTGTCAAAACATCTCAGTGGGTATCCCATCAATTCCTGGAGCCTTGTTTTTCGCCAATTCCTTTAGTGCAGCTTCAATTTCTTCCTTCAATACTATAGGTTCTTGATCATATGCCACCTCCTGAAGTGGATGAACATCAACCAATACTTTTAAGTACAGTGACTCTGTATTCCTTCCATCTTCTTTTAAGATTTCCTGCATCATTCAATATTTTACCCAAAGAATCTTTCAATATTGCAACTTGAGGCTTGAATTTTTTTTCAATTCTTTCAGCTTGAGAAATGCTGAGAGTGTTCTTCCCTGTTGGTTTTCTACCTCCAGGTCTTTGCATGTTTCATTATAATAACTGACTTTGTCTTCTCAAGCTTCTCTTTGAAATCTTCTGTTCAGCTCTCTTGTCTTATCATTTCTTCCATTTGCTTTAGCTACTCTCCATTCAGGGGCAAGTCTTGGAGTCTTCTCTGACATCCATTTTGGTGTTTTCTTCATTTCCTGTCTTTTTAATGACACTTCACTTTCTCCATGCATGATGGTCTTGATGTCATCTCACAATTCCTCTGGTTTTTCTTCATTGGTGTTCAATGCATCAAATCTATTCTTTAGATGTGTCTAAATTCATATTTTGGCTATCATGGCCTTCTTTTAATTGTGTTCAGTTTCAACTTGAACTTGCATATGAGCAGTTAATGGTCTGTTCTGCAGTCAGCTTCTGGCCTTGTTTTGACTGAAGATATTGAGCTTCTCCATCGCTTCTTGCCACAGATGAAGTCCATGTGTATAGCCGCCATTTATGTTATTGAAAAAAGGTATTTGCAATGAATAAGTCGTTGGTCTTGCAAAATTCTATCATGGTCTCCATTGTCATTTCTATCACCAGGGCCATATTTTCCAACTACTGATGATTCTTCATTGTTTCCAACTTTTGCATTCCAATCACCAGTGATAATCAATACATCTTGAGTGCCAGTTTGGTGAATTTCAGACAGCAGAAGTGGGTAAAAATCTTCAATTCCCTCATCTTCAGCTTTGGTGGTTGGTGTGTAAATTTGAAGAATAGTATTATTAATGGGCCTTCCTTGTAGGCATATGGCTATTATCCTATCACTGACAGCTTTGTACTTCAGGATAGATCTTGAAACATTCTTTGTGATGATGAATGTCATGCCATTTCTTTTCAATTTTTTATTCCTGGCATACTAGATCATATGATTTTCTGATTCAAAATGGCCCAAACCAGTCCATTTTAGCTCACTAATGCCTAGGATATTGATCTTTATCCACTCTATTTCATTTTTGACATCTTCTATGATTTTCTGATTCAAAATGGCCCAAACCAGTCCATTTTAGCTCACTAATGCCTAGGATATTGATCTTTACCCACTCTATTTCATTTTTGACATCTTCTAATTTTCCTAGATTCATACTTTATACATTCCATGTTGCAATTATTAATGGATCTTTGCAGCTATTTCTTCCCATTTTGAGTCATACCACATCAGGAAATGGAGATGCTGAAAACTTTACTCCATCCATGTCACTAAGGTCGACTCCACTTGGAGGAGGCACCTCTTCCCCGGTCATATTTTGAGGTGCCTTTCAACCTGAGGAGCTTATCTTCTAGCACTATATTGAACAATGTGTCAGGACTATTCATAAAGCAGTGTTTTACTGTTATCCATAAGGTTTTCAGTGGCCAAATCTTTGAGAAGTGGATGGCCTCTTGTTTCTCCCAAGTCTGTCTTAGTCTGGAAACTCCACTGAAACCTGTCCAACATGGGTAACCCTGCTGGTATTTGTAACACAGTAGTGTAGCCTCCAGCCTTACGGCAACATACAAGCCAACACAGTACAACAAACTGACAGACGAGTGGTGGCATCATTTCATACTGGAGAGACATGATATATCTCCTTTTGAAACAGAGATCCTAAACTTGTGGGGAAAAATGGACCTATTTGAATTTTTAGTTAGTGTGTATACCGTCAAAAGATTTCCCAGATGATTCTGACTTGTTTGCCACCCATTTTTGAAAACCCCTGAGATAATAGCAAGATATATGGAAATAATGCATAATAACAGATCAACAAATTATGTTCAACAGACCAGACGTTCTGTTATTTTATAAAATCTATGCAATAGAACTTAACTCTATGGTCAGTAGGAATTTTAAAGAAAAAGCTGAAAAATAATCTACAAAAAAATTTAACAAGTAAGTGTTACTCTGGTAAAGTTGCTATAGATCTTTGAAATATCATCACAAAGTTTTTTATTTTCCCAGTGGCTGGGGTACTTTAGCACATGAGCTTCTGATACTAGCAATCTATCATGTTTTGACAATAATGTGGAAGACAGTACTTCAAGGCATTTACCACATCACCAGGAGACTTCCATATCTATAAGAGATTATTATAGATATCCCTCACAGGAAGAGCTTGTACTGCTCTAATTAGTTTATAACAGATTCTTTTGAGGTATTGTTGTAATAATAATAATAATAATAATAATAATAATAATACCTAGCATTTGTTTCTTTCATTTTTCAAAATGCTTTCCATTTGTCATTGCATTATCCTCACAACACATCTGAGCTGTAGCAGTGCAGTTCTCCTGAAAGTAATGTTTGACTAAAGCTTACTCATTTACTCATTCAATGTAACATTAATCCAGGGTCCACTTTGTGCCAGACATTGTGGTTGAGTGCTGAGTAAGAGATAGTTTATATTCTTGAGGGCTCAGGATCCAGAAGGGGAGGAAAAGAATTAAGCAGACAACTATAATGCGGTCGGGTAGTTGTTTTTTTATTCACTGTTGACCTGTGCATCTACCCAATATCTGGCCCAAATCTAGGACTGGAGAGCCAGAAGGAATATTCGAAGAGTCTTTATTGCATCAGTAAATATCCCTTTACTCCCCTATCATTCCATGAGGAAAATAATTGCTTGCTTTTACTTATGAGCTTTGGTTTTTCCCCAAAGAGGCTACAAACTCCACATATACAAATGGCATGTGACTCACTGTTTAGCAATGATACTTCTCATGGGTGTTGTCATTTCTTGCACCAGTGGGAGGGTCCATTTCTTAGAAGGTGCTCTTAAGCTTAGCAGCTCAATAAGTAAAATGTAAGAAGGTTTAATCTTCCTATGATGTCAGTGGTGTGCTATAACTTGTTCCTGAGAGTGTACATCTCTTTTCCACTCTGTTCTGTGAGGTCAGACTGGTAACTTGAAGTTGGTCTAAGTGAGATTATTTACACAATGGAATCAGTAAATAGTAAAAATCAAAGGTTTTTTTTTTTTTTTCCCCTTCTCCCCCCCTTCTAGAGACTCAGTTGTTAAAACATTTACCAGCACATCACTGACTGTAGCTTGCCTACCTTCATGTGAAGCTTGATTAAGTTGATGGATTTACTAAACTATTCGGCATATGATATGCATAACAGCCTCTTAATTTGGGTTTGAACATAATTATGCAGTATTAATTTCTTTCCCTTCTCCCCACATTGTGAGTTAAAACCTCCTTAATGTTGGCTGCAAATTTATGCAAAATAGAAAACAATTCATGTTTTATGCTAAGAACCCTAGAACACTAATAAGACTACAATCTTGATTATGCAGCCACCAAACCAGTGCTCACTCAAACCAGCCTCCTACATTCCTACCTATGGAAAATCTATGTTGCTGAAATTAGCTTTTCTTCTGTGATTGACAAATACATATTTTTTGTTGAAAAAGATAAATTAAAAATAAAATCAAAACATAAATATGCAGATGTCTTCATCTTGAAGATTCTTTTAATATGTGAAATCAATTTGAACATCTAAATCTTTTCTTCAATACATGTCCCCAAGAAGTCATCTCTCGGGAAGAGTTTCATTGTTCCTGCCAATTATATTATTGTTCTCCAAGAAACCATGCTGGAAATTTCAGTGTCATCCAAGTGCCCAGTAGAAGCCCACAAAAGAGGCTCAATAAATATTTGTTTACTATACCTTTATTATTATTATTTTCTTTGTAATCCCATGTGACAAATTTGTAAGTCTTATAGATTCTTCTGTCAAAATACTCCCTTGTCTTTGTTTCCCATACCAGTCTGTTATGGACTGAATTTTGTCTCCCCAAAATATGTGCTAATTTGGCTAGGCTATGATTCTCAGTCATACGTAATTATCCTCCATTTTGTGATCTGATGTAATTATCCTATGTGTTGTAAATCATAACCTCCAGTATGTTAATGAGGCAGGGTTAAAGGCCATTACGTTAATGAGGCAGGACACAATCTTCATGATTTGGTTGTATCTTGAGTCAATCTCTTTTGAAATATAAAAGAGGTTAAACAAGTGTTAAAGATCAGAGGACCTACTACCACTAAGAAAGAAGAACCAGAAGTGGAGCTCGTTCTATGGACCCAGGGTCCCTGCACTAATAACCATCTAGACCCAGAGGCAGTTTGATGCCAAAACACATGGAGATCTCTGAGGAATGCTGGGCTCACAAATGTTGAAAGGAGATAAGGAACTTCCTCCTAAACTATGAACTTCTCTTAGAACTGGTGCCTTGAATTCAGACTTATCCGAACGGACCAGTGCCTGTAGGATATCATGCATGGTAAAGTAGAGGGTCTGCAAAGTAAGGGAAGACCCTTAATGAGATGGGTTGACACAGTGGCTGCAATAATGGGTGCAAGCATAGCAAGGATTGTGAGGGTGGTGCAGGATCTGGTAGTGTTTTGTTCTGTTGTACTTAGGATTGCTATGAATTGGAACTGAATTGACGGCACCTAACAACAACAACAACAGCCACCTAAACTGTGAGAGGATAAATTTGTGGTTGTTACAGCCAGCCACTTGTGCTATTTCTGTTACAGCAGTACTAGATAACTAAGACATAACCTAAGCCCTCACTACAACTCTTCCCAATTTCTTGTCTTATACTTGTCTCTCTCCACTTTTGAACATTAACACAAAAGGCATTCACTGAGTTT